>NC_139027.1:35203444-35576855 GCF_964662115.1 Mustela nivalis | reverse complement strand
CGTCATCATCATCATCAGTAAGCAGTCTTTATCAAGCCCAATTCAGATCAAACTGCTGCAATTAAATTTAGTCTCATCTGAGCTCAGGGAACCTAGGTCAAGGCCATGACCCCCTAACATTTGTCTGGGATTTTGTTTCTAGAAGAGTTTGTGGTTATATGATTCCCAGCAAAGATGTGCACCCGGGTGAGCCTTCATTCACTCTTCTGAACATTTGATGCTTGAGGGAACTGCTTAGTTGAGTTAGATAAGCGAAGAGATGGTCTGACCTGCCTTGGGCCGCCGTAAACAAAGACCAAATACAACAGCCGAGGACCACATCTGGAAATCCCCTCCCGAGACTTTGCCGAGCCTGGGGTGTGTGTGGTCACCTGGGGCTCTGCACAGAAGCCCACAGACCCCACAGCTTACAATTAGAACAGCAAGTTCCAATACAAGCTCCCTGCTGTACTCATGAGGATTAGATGCCTAATTTTGTGCTGGACTCCTCATAGTCTCCTAGAATTGAGGTCTTAGGGTCAGTTTTTGTTCATTCGTTCACTGGTATCATAGAAATTTCTGTATGAAAGCTACTGATGAAGGGTGCTTCCGCTGGTCCATTTCTCCTCTCAGAGTCTTACTGTCGTCCTTCCTGTTGGTGCCTCTAAATGAAGGGTCCATAATGTCTCATTGTCTGGTTATGAAGTTAGCAGGACCTGTACCCTGAGTGCTGTTCTCATCAGGCCTTCAATGATGGCCTTCAATGATGGTCCCTCCATACCCTAATACCATGGGTGCCAGTGGGAGTCATGCTCATTGCTCTTCTGGGTAGAGTAACTAACCCTGGTTGCAGAGGAGCACAGGGGCTCCTCCCACATCTGGATAAGTGGCCATGGAAGGGGGCGGAGTCAAACATGCAGAGGGTTTTGAAAGCTGGAAAGACAGAATCAAGGGCAAAGGCTCTGGATACTAATAGACCCCAGCACACACGTGGTGGAGAGGATTCATGAAATAATGCAGTCATGCACTGAATGCACTTAGAACAGCTGGTGCCCAAGAAGTGTCGGCCTTGGCAGGGAGTGCATGGAGAAAAAACCGGCGGCAGAAGAGAAGACCCATCAAGGAAACTACTTTGCAGAAACTACGGAGACCATCTGGCTTTGCATTAAGGGCTTTGTGAGGGTCTGGGGCAAATAACACAGGGAATGCAATAAGGAATTCACTGGGAAGAAATCAATAGCTTGGCAACTGCAAGAAGAACCCACCTGAGTTAAGAGAATCATGGTGGAGTGAACACGGCCTCTTGGCCAGTGATTGTCAGAATTCAAGAGTTCTCACCCGTTGTTGTACTACCAAACTCTCAAATAACAAGATCACTGCAATAATGTTTATAAATGCTGAGTCTTCTACCTGACACAAGATAAGCACTCCTGTAAATGGTGGTGAAAAAGGCACTGTTTCAGGAAAGACTTCAGAGACTCCTTCTAGGGCAGGATCAAGTTCATTGCACAGGTGTTATGAGGAGCTCACCTGGTTACAAGCCAGGGCAGGGCACCTCAGCTTTGAGGACTTAGAAGATACTCCATATAAGAGAGTAGGAACTCCATCTTCATGGATAAAGACGGGGATTCCAGACAGAAGACGGTCAGGGATGAAATCTTAGAAGAGAAAGAATTTTGGGAAAAGAGAATTGTATCCAGTAGACAATTTATTTTGGATTTGACCTGCATGAAGTTAACCTTTCCCTTGGGTTCTTCAATATCATCTCTAAAGTCCATGCTTCTCACCACTAGTTCGGGTTTCCTTGGGCTCTCGTGGATGACATACCCCTCGCGCTCTACTGACACAGGTGAGCTGGCTCTCAGGTCTGAAGTAGCAACAGAGGAACAGAAACAGTTTGGCGAGAGAACACAGAGGTAAACAGAGCTGGCGAGGCCCACTTACTCAGTGAGTTTAACATTATACCCGAGGTTCCAAATTGAACATATACGACCCTGTTCATCCAATCAACCAACTAAGCATCTAGTTTTTAGTTCCACACACTGAAAACTGTCCGAGATGGCTGGGATGTGACTGTTCTTTTTCCCTTTCCTCCTTGTCACTGCCCTCAATACTGAAGCCGATTTATACTTGCCTAAACATTACCTGTACTGAAGAGGCATTTTATTTAGTCAAAACCCAACATTACACTAAATATACTTTGGTCAGTCTGAGGCTACAAGATGAAAACACGACCTTGTGGTGTGACTTGTTATATCTCCCGATCCTAACCGCACCGGCCCGTGAAGAGGAGAAGCGGGTGGCTTATTTCTCAACGGTATCATGGCTTTGTAACTGAACTCTATCCGATAAAGCCGATACATGGTTTTAAATTCTGTTGTCTTTAACTTTGTTTTATCGAGGAGTCTGTGAAGTCCCTGACCCTGACCCTGACCCTAACCTTTTTTTTTTTTTTTTTTAAAGATTTTACTTATTTGTTTGACACAGAGAGAGAGAAAGCACAAGCTGCGGGGAGCAGCAGGCAGAGGGAGAGGGAGAAGCAGGCTCTCCGCAAAGTAGGAAGCCGGATGCATGATGATTAGTTTTATGTGTCAACTTGACTGGGCTCAGGGGTGCCCAGAGGGCTGGCTAAACATTCTTTCTGGGTGTGTCTGTGAGGGCATCTCTGGATGAGGTCATCATTTGAATTGGCAGGATCGGCAAAGATGACGGCTCTCATCAATGTGGGGAGGCTTCATCCAGTCCATGAGGGCCCAAACTGACCAAGAAGGCGGAGGAAGAATGAATTTATTCTCTCTGCTTGCGTTGGGATATCCGTCTTCAGCCGGCGGACATCACTGTTCCTGTTTCTTGGTCTTTTGGACCAAGGACCAGACCAGGACTTAGACCATCACCATTCCTCCCCCCCCCCCCCCCCCGTCACCACCATGCCTGCAGACTCAGACAGAAGGATACCACCGCTCTCCCAGCTTGCAGACGGCTGATTGTGGAACTCCCCTGCTCCATAACTACGTGAGCCCACTTCTGTAATTATAAATACATATATACATACATGCATATTGATTCTGTTTCCCTGGAAAACCTGTCTAATGCAGTGACTCTCTCAGAAAGGACACTGTCAGAGGTCAGCTTTCATACAGGCCCTTTCCAGCTCTCAGGGCAGCTTGGAGAATGGGAGAAGTGGCCCCCATTGGACAGGGAAAAGGTCCAGCACGAACATAGACACTTAGGTGATTATGTGCAGAACATGTGTTATATAATGTGCCTTAACTGCAGACTGACTTTTCTAGAACCAGGGCATGGAGGTGTGGTGCCCAACCCCACTCTAGCTAGGGCTCCAAATTGCGCTCTGCTAGATGGCCTTGGGCCCAAGGTCGGAAAGGGGGAGCACCCCAGTTTCAGGACAGACCCTGTACCCTGGCCGCCAGGGTCTGCACCCTATTTGTCTGCGTTGCTTAGCCAAAGGACATGCCCAAGCCTACCCAAAGCTGACAGCACCTACAGGTTGGAAGGACAACAGGGTTCATGAAACTCCATAGTCCTGTCACTGACAAAAAACTCACAGACCCAGAGAAGAAATTGCATCTCAGTTCACGACATTTACAACCCCAGGGTCAGCAGAAGGCTCATGATCATCTTGCTGTGAGCCAGTGTGGCTGGAGACCCCATAGCCAGTGAGTCCCAGTTGGCCCGGGACAGAGGTTTCTTAAGATAGAGGACTTTGGGCTTTAAAGCCAGGGACAGTGAGCCAGGATGAGTTGGTTGCCCTAGGAAGGAGCTGCGAGGGACAGACATGAAGGCTGCTATTCATCTGAGGGCTCAAGACCCACTCCGAGCCCGCGCTCTCCCCAAGAGCACCCCACTGAACGAGAACTGGCTCATTCCGATTCTGCCTGTTTCTCTTCCAGATCCCGGGTCAATGCCTCCTTCCTCTCACCCCCTCCCCACTGACTCTGAGCCCCGTGTTGGCCTCTCCTCCCCAGGCGAGGGCACCAGCCTGCCTGCGCAGCCTAGTGTGTGCAAACACAAGAGAAGACTTAGAAACACAGGACTCCCCACCTGGCCCTCAAAGAGAAGAAATCATAAGTGCATTTTTTAAAAGCTCCCACCCTGAAGAGATTTAAGAGGAGCAAACTAGAAAAACAAAACAAAACAAAATAAAACAAAACAAAAACAAACCCCCAAAAGCCAGTATTTTACCCAGAAAGCAGCATACAGTGGTGTTTCTTTGATAAAGCATCTTACCTCTCAGAGATAGAGCACGTCCCCCGGGGCAAACACTGAAGCCTGCTTGTTGAATGCCTTCCCCATGCCAGTGCGATGGGCGTTATGGTGGAAAAGCAGCACCTGTGGCTGCTAAGCCAGCAAAAGCGAGATGATAGGCGCTTTCATCATTTCAGCCCCAAACGACACTGGACCAGTGTGCGTGCAAATCCGTTGGCCTGGTTGGCATCCTGACTTCCTTCACGCACGATCCTTCACCTTCAAAGCCTCCTCTAAAAGACCTTCCCTTCTAGGACCCCCAGTTGGCCCGAGGCCGGGTATACAGCAAGTGCTCAGCTGTTGTGACTGTCCATCACTCCAGTGAGAGACCTTCTCAAATCTCATAAATATGCCGCACGAGACTGCGAAGGCAGCTTTGTAAATCGGGGCATGTCAAGGGGGCCAGGTGCCCTCAAGGACTCCCTGGCCTCTCTGCAGGTGAGGAGGTGCGCGTCCCGAGGAGGGCTTTGATCTGTTCAGGGCCACATGATGGGGAACTGGGATGGGCTCTCTGGACTCCCTGTCCAGTGCTCTTTCCACTAGAACTGGCTGTCAGTCCTCCATAGGACATGGAAATAACACGCAAAAGGAAACCAGACAGGACTTTTTATTTATTTTTTTAAATCTTTGTTCCTTTGTTGGTTTCACTTTCTTCTGTTTTGTTGTTTTGTGTTTATGTGTGAAGCTTTTCATTTTCTGTTTTTAATGAGGCTTCCTACATGCGGGTAGGAGATACAAATCTGAGTCTCCAAGCTGCTGGTGTTAAGAACCATACCTTCTTCATTTTGGTGGGTAACAGAACATAATTTCTTTGGGTCCTCCTTTTCTTGCTGTGGTTGAGGGAAGGGGAAGAGGCTGAAGTCAGGCCTGCAGAAGGAGCCCCTCAGGGTCTCTGGCACCCTCCCCACGCCCGCCTTCCAGGGAGAGCAGGGAGCTTCCGTGAAAAGCAGCCTGAGAATCCAGGGACCATACAGCCCCCTGTATCAGGGTCCCTGGGGAGACAGAAGAGCAACGTCATGCCTTTGAATCTGGATACCAGAGGAAAACAGCTGTGGGTTTGGAACAAAGAAAAACAATTTCTGCTGGGCAAATCCTTCCATGCAGGCTGCAGGCAGAGTCTGGAAGGCCACAGGCTGTGTGGTAGTTTGTAACCTTGCATGTGGACACAGGCCCCGAAGTTCCCTCAAAGTTGCTACCATGTTTCCAGAGAGGGTCCTGGGCCCATTCAAACATCCCATGAAGAGGAGGTGCCCATCCGGCCACGCACGCAGCTCCTGACTTCACAAGGGATGAGACCAGAACGGTCTCATCAGTGCTTCAGTGGCGATGGGTAGACCGGGGGGCGGGAAAAGGACAGAAAGGGGAGAGGGAGCAAGAATGAGGTCTCCTTGGTTTTCTTCTCCATAATAGATGCATAAACACCCCATTTTTTTTTAAAGATTTTATTTATGTATTTGACAGACAGAGATCACAAGTAGGCAGAGAGAGAAGGAGGAGGAAGCAGGCTCCCTGCCAAGCAGAGAGCCTGATACGGGGCTCGATCCCAGGACCCTGAGATCATGACCCAAGCCGAAGGCAGAGGCTTTAACCCACTGAGCCACCCAGGTGCCCCGATGCATAAACACTCTTAAAGCCCATTATTTAAATGCCCTTCCATGGTTTCAGTTTGGTATGAATCATTTCCCATCCCTGGTCAAGCTCTCTGAAGGCAGGGACCGCTGTGTGTGTGTGTAAACTTACTGGGTCTTATCCATCCTACAAAGTCCACAAACGCTTAGCAAGTAAACCAGATGCCTGCCGGATCCTCTAAAAATGCCTTACTGTTTTCAGGAAGGTGACTAGGGCAGAGAGCATGCAGGTATATACATTGGGAAACACAGCATTTTCAATTTAAAATAAATGATTTTTAGAAACCAGTAAATGCCCAGTAGAAAGGGAACGAGCAGTAAACCAGTGGTAAAATCAAAGCTCTCCTCTTCCCCCCTTAAAATCCCCAGAGGGTGCCACTGTTACCATTTCAGACTTCATTTCTTTAATAAAATAAACTTTGAAATTAACTTGGTGAAATTGACAGCTATTGATTTTTTGTCATTTATGTTTTTCCTCTTTGAAATTTTAATTTCTTCCATGTTTGTTTTTTTATATCCTCTTTGTCATACTTTTGTAGTCCCCAAATACTGGGTCAAATTGAGTTTTTTTTGGTTTTTGGTTTTTTTAATACAAATTTACGAACTCTGAAGCACACACATCTTAAATGTACCTACGAGTTCTGACAAATATCAAAATAAAAGATGCTGCTGTCACCTGAAAATATTCTTCTATGCTTCTTTCCAGTTAATCCTTTCTTTCCGAGGAGCAACCATGATTCTGATTTTCTTCCACTATAGATGAGTTGTGTCTGTTCTAGACCTTCCTATAAACACAGTTGTACGCATTATCTCGCTCAGCTTGTAATGCTTCTGGGAATCCATCCTTCCTGTGCCGTCAATGGCGATTCCTTTTTATTGCTGGGTAGTATTTCATTTTATGAAGATATCATCGTTCACTTATCCATGCTGTTCGTGAACAGCTGATATATCCCAGTGCTTCCATTCCAACTAACAAAGCTTCTGGATGAGGTTTTTTGGTGACGGTACATTTCCATTTCTATTGGGAAAAAAATAGGAAGTGGAATTACTGGGCCACTCAGCAAGGTAGATGTTTATACAGTTTTGTAAGAAGTTGCTGCGTCCTCACTAATATTTGGTAAAGTCAGTCTTTTTAATTTGAGGTAGGTCTGTAGGGGTATCTTAATTTTCATTTCTCTGTTGAGTAATGGTTGAGTGCTTTTTTGAATCTCTAATAGCCATTTGGCTATCTTCTTTTTTGATATGTCCATTCAACTCCTTTGTCTGTTTTAATTTTTTAAATCTTTTTTTAGGATTTTATTTATTTATTTGAGAGAGAGAGAGAGAGAGAGAGCACAAGCGGGGGGAGCCATGGAAGGAGAGGGAGGAGCAGGCTTCCGACTCAGTAGAGAGCTTGATTCAGGGCTCATCCCAGGACCCTGGGATCATGACCTGAGCCTAAGGTAGATGCTTAATCAACTGAGCCACCCAGGCCCCCTACACTACTTTGTCTGTTTTAATTGCATTGTCTTTTCATTGTTGAACTGAGAGTTCACCATCTAGCCAAGATATCAGTCCTTTTCCAGAGGTTTTGCAAATATTCTTTCCTGAAATTCTTGGCCATTTATTTTCTTATTGGAATCTTTTATCAATAGAAGCTTTTAATTTTGAGACTGATTTATCAATTTTCTTTTTTCTTTTTTTGCTTTCTGTGACCTGCTTAGCAAACATCTGCCGATCTCTAGGTTATGAAGATATTCTCACAGATTTTTCTTGAAAAGCTTTAGGGCTTTATATTTTGGTCCATGATTGATTTCAAATTACTTTTTTTTTTATGGTGTGAGAAAGGAGCTGAGGTTTTGTTTGTTGGTTTCCATACAAACATCCAGTTAATATAGTACTTTTCTTTCCTCACAAAAGACTTTTGGCACCTCTGTCAAAAACCAAATAACTAGAAATGTGGCCTGTTTCCAGGCTCTCTGTTTAGATCTAATGATCTATTTGTCAATCCCTGTGTCACTATCATTTTATCTTGTACTGTGGTTCTATACTGTTTTCAAGTCAGGTAGTTTGAGCACTCCAAACTTGTTCTTCTATTTCAAGATCATTTCAGATATTCTAGATTCTTTGTATATCTATGTAAATGTTAGAATCAGTATGTAAATTTCTACAAAAGACTCCCACGAGTGTAGTATTAGGATTGCTGTGATCCTATAAGTCAATCTGTAGAGAAAATTATGTTGGCAACATTGAGTCTTCATAATTTGTGAATATAAATATCTCTCTCCATTTGTTTGGGTCTTTTAAAGTCTCTCCTAATAATGTTCTGTAGTCTTCAATATAAATGTCTTGCCCATCTTTTGTTAAATTTATTCCCGAGTATTTTATGCATTTTTTAAAAGACTTATTTATTTTAGAGAGACAGGGAGAGAGTGCATGTAAGCAGGGGGAGGGGCAGAAGGAGAGGGAGAGAGAGAATCTCAAGCAGACTCCATCTGCACTGAGCACAGATCCAGGCACAGAGCTTGATCCCATGACCCTGAGATCATGACCTGAGCCGAAATTAAGAGCTGGACATTTAACCGACTGGGCCACCCAGGTGTCCCTCTTTCATGCTTTTTTGATAATGTTATTAACAGAATTGTTTTTCTAATTTCATTTTCCAAATTTTTGCTTCTACTATATGAAAGTACAATGGATACTTTAACATTAACTTTGTATCCTGCAATCTTGTTCAATTGGTTTATTAGTTTTAATAGTTGTTTTATAGATTTTACGAACAATCATGTCAAGTGGAGCGTTAGTTATAATTCTTTTCCAGTCTTCATATCTTTATTTCCCTTACTTGCAATACTGCAATGGTTAAGACTTCCAGTTCAATGTTGAATGGAATAGGTGGGAATGGGAGCAGATATCCTTGTCTTGTTCCTAATATTGTGGGAAGTCATTCAATATTTCATGGTTAAATATAATGTTAGATGTAGGTTTTCATAAATGCCTTTTATCAGATTAAAGGATTCTCTTCTATTCTTCATTTTCTAAGAGTTTTTAACTATAAATTAGTATTGAATGCTTTTTCTGTCTCTGTTGCAATTGTCATACAATTTTTTCCCCATCATTCTGTTAATATGGTAGATTACATTGGTTGATTTTTTTTTTAAAGATTTTACTTATTTATTTGTCAGAGAGAGAGCAAGTGAGCACAAGCAGGGGGAACAGTAGGCAGAGGGAGAAGCATGCTTCCTGCTGACCAAGGAGCCCAACGTGGGACTAGTTCCCAGTACCCTGGGATCAGGACCTGAGCTGGAGGCAGATGCTTAACCCACTGAGACACCCAGGTGCCCCTACATTGGTTGATTTTTCTAATACTAACCTAACCTAGCATTTCTAGTATGAATCTTATTTAAGTATTGTCCTTTCTGCAGATGGCTAGTTTCAACTTAATAATGTTTTGTTAAAAGTTTTGGCACCCAGGGGTACCTGGATGGCTCAGTCAGTTAAGAGTTGGACTTCTGATTTCTGCTCAGCTCATGATCTCAGGGTCATGGAATCGAGCCCCACCTGGGGCTCCATGCTCAGGGAGGAGTCTGCTGGAGATTCTCTTTCTTTCTCCCTTTGCTCCTGCCCCCACCCACACATGCTCTCTCTCTCTCTCTCTCTAAAAAGTAAATAAATAAATCTTTTAAAAAGTTTTGCACCTGTTTTTTCAAAAGATTTTTTTCTAGTATCTGTGTCACGTTTTATATCAGAATCAATGCTGGCCTCATAAAATAAGTTGGGACTAGTTCCTGCTCCCCTTTGTTTTCTGAATTTGTGATGTATTTGCATTATTTCTCTCTTAAACCTTTGACAGAATTGATGAAACTATCTTGGGCACAGTTTTCTTTGTGGAACATTTTCTTCAATAATGAATTCAATTTCCTAAATAAATATAGGGTTGTTCAGATTTCTGTTTTATCAAATGTGAATCATGGTAAGTTGCATCTTTAAAGGAATTTGTCCATTTCATCTAAGTTGTCAAATGTGTTGGCATAAAGATTTTCACAGTATTACTTATTATCCTTTTAGTGTCTGTTGCACATTCAGTGTTATTCTGATACTGGTGACTTGTGTTCTCTCTATTTTTCTTGATTAGCTAGAGTTGATCTTTTAGGAGAACCAATTGTTTTTGTCAACTATTTCTGTTCTGTCTTCATTTTTTTATACTCTAAAGGTAGAATATTAGGTCACTGGTTTTAGATATTTGTTCTTTTCTAATGTAAGTATATAAAACTATAAATTTCCCTCTGAATACTGCTTTAACTACCGTTCATGAATGTTAATATGATTTTTTCTTTTTATAAGATTTTATTTATTTATTTATTTGACAGATCACAAGTAGGCAGAGAGGCAGGCAGAGAGAGAGAGGAGGAAGCAGGCTTTGTGCTGAGCAGAGAGCCCGATGCGGGACTCGATCCCAGGACCCCGAGATCATGACCCGAGCCGAAGGCAGAGGCTTTAACCCACTGAGCCACACAGGAGCCCCTGATTTTTTCATTGTAATTCTGCTCAAAAATTTTTTAAATTTTTCTTATGGTTTCTTCTTTGGGTTATTTAGAAGTATGTTGTTTGATTTCCAGATATCTGGGGTCTTCCAAGATATCTCATTGTTATTGATTTCTAATTTAATTCTAATACGATCAGAACAAAATACTCTGTAGGATTTCATTCCTTTTCAACTTATTTTATGATGAACCTCTTATGGTTTATCTTTTTTTTTTTTTTTAAAGATTTATTTATTTATTTATTTGGCAGATCACAAGGAGGTGGAGAGGCAGGCGGAGAGAGAGAGAGAGAGAGGGAAAAGCAGGCTCCCTGCTGAGCAGAGAGCCCAACTCGGGACTCGATCCCAGGGTCCTGGGATCATGACCTGAGCCGAAGACAGAGGATTCAACCCACTGAGCCATCCAGGCACCCCTATCTTGACAAAAGTTCCAGGTGTACCTGAAAAGAACATCTATTTTGCAGTTTTGGGGTACAGTGTTCTGTAACTATAGATAGTGATGGTTTTGTATGTATCACCTACATCCCCACTAATTTTAGACCAAGTTTCTCTCTTGGTGACCAGGAAGGGGAGGTGGTAACATTTCCAAGTAGGACTGTGGAACTGTCTTCTTCTCTTTTGAGCTCAACTATTTTTGCCTCATGTATTTGGAAGCTCTGTTATTAGGCTCATACAGGTTGATAATTATAATGTCTTCTACATGACATGTCCATTTATCATTAGGACATGTCCCTCTTAGGTCTGGCATTCTTTATCTCAAAGCTAACTTCATCTGATAGGGATATACCTCCTGCAGCCGCTTAATGCTTAATGTCTTCATGGTATTTCTTTTTCCATTCATTCTGTCAACGTATCTATAGATGTTTCTTTCTGTTTAAAGTGCATCTCATCTTCTTTATCCATTGGAAGTATCTTTTTATGTTCCTTATTTTTAGCTCCTGAAACATATGAATTTCACAGTACTCATATTATTTTCACATCTGTGGTTCACAACATGTAAAATTGAATTCTACAAATTAAAAATAGATATTATGCAGAAGGCAGTCTCTGATAATAACATATCCAGAAAGTTTCACAGACATAGCCAATCCCACATTTCCGGACCTCAGCAATTTAGAATCAATTAAGTCCTAAACCATTTAATGACTTGGGTCCTAGATCAGCTTTATGATCTGATAATTCCTTGGGTGCTGAACAAAGTTCTCATTATTGTTTTTGAAGTTCTGATCATTTCTGGGCTATTTTAACTCTCAAATGTAAACTGAAAAACCCAATCTGAAGGATAAAAGAAAAAAAAATCTGCCACTTGATACTTATGAGGAAGGTCTTAGTTTTACAGTTCTTAGTAAGAAGAATTGTTTGTATTATTTTTTGAATTAAAAGATTCACCCCACACAGATTCCTGGCACTTTAACTTTTTGTTTTTAAAGGTATTATTCACACTAAAACCTAAACACCACCAGCGTGTGGGTGTATTATTTTCAAACTCTGACATTTCTTGGGAGTCAAATGGTGGCTAAGCAAGGGTGGGAGCCTTTAAAGGGAAAATAAAAATTTTCACCCTGCTTTCTGTAGTTGGAGCTGCAGGAGCAGGTCTTCGTCATTCTCTGTGGGAGGCCTGGGGTATGTCCATGCGTGCGTTCACACACGGGAAGAGCACAGCCTTTGCTAACAATGATGTACAGCATTCAAAACCCCTAGAGTCAGACCCAGGGCCTGAAAGATTTAGACCTAATGTTATTTTGACTCAGTAAAGATTGTAGTTGGGAATAAAAGTTAATAGCCCAGGAACTATCTCCCAAAGATCTTTAAGGCTTGCTAGCAGAGGCAACTATGACAATAATGGTGATCACAATGACATCATCACCAATGACATCATCACCAATAGCTGCTACCCTTTATTGATCCCGTCACATGCGATCACAGGTTATCTTCATGCTCCCAACAACACATTCACAGACCACACCTGTGGCACCGGGGAAAGGGGAGAGAATATCAAACAGTAAGGGATGGGGCCAAGTTTCGAGGCTTTAGGTGAGAGGCCCATGGGGGATGGGGTGGGCTAACAAGGCACATCTGTTCACAAGATTCTTCAGAAACCCTGACGTGCTGGAAGGGTCCCCAACCTGCCAGCGCCTCCAGATACGACTGAAACGGGAGATCCAGTAAACATGGTCACCGAAGAGTTTGTTCATTTCTTGGAAAAGGGGTTTCCAGAGAGTTCTCAGAACATATAAATAGCCAGACCATACAGACAAATGTAACTATTCAAGGAATGGAGAAGTATATTCTCAAAAATTACACTCCAAGCCAGAGCTGTGGTTCAGAAAGGGGTTTTTATGTTGTTGTTTTGTTGTTTCGGTTTTGGCTTCAGAAGGGATGCGCTGCCCCGTTGTAAACAGTTCCTCAGTGGAGGGCAGGGACATGCCTTCACAGTGGACGCAGATATCTAGACTTTGGTGTAGACACAAAGACATAGGACCTACTCGGGCCACTCTTGGGGTGCCCTCAAAAGAGCAGTGCTTAGAGAGAAGATCATGGCTTTTCAGAAACAAGTGTCTAGGAGATATTTCCAGAAACCTTGTGATTTGTATTGCCACTTTCCCTGCCCAATTCCTGCAGCTAGGGTTGCCACGCTTCTCCGAGAGACCAAGAATCTAAGTCTTGAGCTAGACTCTCTCATTGCCAAACACGTAGATGCCCAAATCTTTGCACAGAGCTCTTGTGCTGTAGGAGCCTGGAGGGGACTCCTCAGATCCTAACAGGCCCATGGCCGCTGCCTTGTTGGATTCCAGGATAACTTTTGCACCTCACCAGTGGTCTACCGTATGACCCCCTCTACTCCACGCCATGCTCCTGGCCATGCCCTGGTGACTGTCTGCCTATCTCCAGGAATTGGTAACGGGAATCCATCTCCGAAGAGCAAAGGATCCAAAGAGTTCCTGAAATGCACTACAGTAAAACTTTACTTGTCCAACAGGCTGCTTTCCAGATGACCATTCCTTATCTCTAGGAAGCCAGATCTTGGAGAACAATGAGATGTGATTCGAGATGACCCCCATTCTTCTTGGGCAGCTGTTGAACCAGAAAATGTTCCTGCAGGGAAAACCTCATTTGGGGGAAGTGAAGAGGCTAAAGTTCTGTATTTTGAAAATAGAGAACCACCCTTCTCACAGTCCTTCTAACTAGAATATTACCTCCCCACACCCCCAGATGAAGAGTCAGTCACATTTCAGGGGCAACCAAGCAATGATGAAGAAAACGCTGGAAGATAAACTTCATTTTATAAGCCACGGGTCTCTGAACTTTGGAGATGGTAACTGCACAGGGCAGAGACTTGGTCCCCCTTACTCATAGAACACCCTCTACGAATGAGGGCTCAGAGCTCTTTGCAGATAAAAGTAGCGACTATGGAAGGAGAAAGAAGTGAAAAGGAGAAAACCAAAGTGCAGCTTTGTCGTTCTTTGCGGCCAGGCACTCTGGGGATAGCCAGTCTGTGTTCCTTCTACCACTCCAACCTCACATACTCACACCTGCACTCTGGTCCCACGGCCCCTGTTTGGTATCTGATTGACAGATACCCTCACACCCAGGTGGTCATGAACCTGCACTGAGTCGCCTGAGCATCTGCCCGTGACAACTTGCACAGTGCCTGCCCTGGGACCTGCAGGGACTTGACTGTAAGACAGCTTCAATACAGCTGATGGCTGGGCAGTGGTCTATACTGAAGGCTGGAGCAACAAGGTCTGGGTCAGGAGGCCTGCTGGGCTCAGCCCACCTGGTGTGTAGGATCTTTTTCCTGGGTAGCAGCTTATTCAGGTAGAGTACGGTGAGCTTCCCCAGGTCTAATTATAATCTCGAACATCTTTTAGACAAGAGAATGTAGCATATGCTGATTTGAAAATTAACTCTGTAGATGACTTTCCCAGTCAGAGATTTTTTTAAGCAATGTTTTTGATCAACATTTAGGAACGTAGGGAGAAGAGTCAGTTACCTGTTTCACTGCTGATAGAGTGACATGTACATATTTAAACTAATACAAGAGTTTGGAAATGTTGCTTTTCCCATACTTTCCATACTTTTTCCATATTCACACCAGTCATCACCAGATCCCCCTCCTTTTTTTTTTTAATTTAATTATTTTTAAGTAATCACTACACCCAACGTGGGGCTCAAACTCACAACCCCGAGATAAGAGTCTCATGCTCTACCAACTGAGCCAGACAGGCGCCCCAGTCAGATCCCTTATTGATTATGTCACAGTTTGTTCACAGATAGCTCATTTTAGAAGTGTCATTTAAGATGCAGAGACTCAGAGTCTGAGAGATACAGACCATGTCACACGGCCATTGACAGAGCATTGGGGTGATTGAGTTTTGCCTTTGACCGTTAAATTTAGTTACCTGTACTGTGACACTACCTCACAGCATGGCTTCCAAAAGGATCCTCAGGGGGCGCCTGGTTGGCTCAGTCAGATGAGCATTCAACTTGATCTTGGGGTTGTGAGTTTGAGCCCCACCTTGGGCGCACAGATAGCTTAAATGAAATTAACTAAATGCGTAAATGAATGGATCCTTGGGCGGCTGGATGACCACAGTCAATGCTTGGAATTGCCAGGCTGTTTCTGTGTGTATTTGCCTTCTGTTAGTGACCCCACCAGCACCTAAAACTAGCCTTGTTAGATGCTGGAACCAAGAGTTCTTCCCCAGATCCGACTTTGTGCCTCAGAATAAATTGTTCAAAATCATCAAGCAAATCAATGCCCTGTAATATGAAAGGTTTCATGAGGATTTGATTCTAAAGCAACTTCCTCTCTTTGGTAGTAAGAGTTTAGAAACCAAAGCAAACCTTGCCAGAGGTTTGGGCACATTTCAAAAGCACTGGGGGTGGCTCAGGGTCCTGACAAGGTCACTGTGACATTGACTCGCGCCTTAGCAAGTGCCTGGGCCTGAGAAGCCAGATCTCTTGGGCCCACAGGGCCAATAAAACTCTGCTGGTCCAGGCGACATTCACCGGCAGACTCTGCAGGCTTGGGGGACAGAGGGCGGCCTAGGGCAGCAGAGCAGACGACCTCTAGGCTGTCGCTCAGCCCTGGTCTCTTGACTCAAAGCCTCTCCCCAGAGCTTGCCCTTCCCCCTAACTATATGTGCCCCAAATTGTCACCAGATCTCAAGAAAGCACTGGCTTTGTCTGGCATAAACACCAACCCTACAACACACCCCATCATTACCCGATTGGTAGTTCTTGTCTGGGTTCTGTGGCTTTCTTTGGGTTTTCTTGGGTGTTTCTCTCCCAAACCTTTCCCCTTTCCTTTGATTGTATTCACATAAACATTCAGCTTTGTAGCCTTAAGGCATTCTCAAACAGAGCTCAGTTTACCCATGTGGATTTCCCTGAGCCGGGCCTGGTCGGGCCCCTGTGCGGCTGCCTGCCCACTGTGGTCTGACGTCCGTCCCCAGCTGTTTCTGTCTGACCCGCCACTCCGCCTTGCCTTCTCCCCCTCTCTCCTTTCTCATTTCCTCTCAGGGGAAGATGCATTTGAGGGTCCCGAAGGAGGAGACCTGAGGTCCTTCCCCCAGGCAAACACGACTGGAGGGATGACATAATCCCTTTAAGTCTTAGAAAAATAACCTTGTGGCTCCTGGCTCGTTGAACCCTCATTTTGGTTGCCTCAGGGCACCAGGCAGAAGGCCAGGGAGCCCAACTCCAGCCTGAGACTTGCAGAGCTCCGGGGAATGCCAGCAATGGGCTGTCTGTCCCTGCCTGCAGCCCCTTCCCCAAGACTCTGGCCTCCGGAAACTTTCAGCTCTGAAGGCAGGCCCTGAGACTTGCCGTGGAGCCTCCCACAGCCTCCGACTGCTAGATCACACACGGCTTCTACTCACTTCCACTTCCTCTCCTTGTGTTTTCGTACTGATAACCTGACTTAACCTTCTGATGTCAGAAAGTGGGTCAGCTGCTGCTCTGGCCTCAGGAAAGGGCAGGTTCTCTGGAAGGCTGAAGGCCTATTGTTCTGGACCCATTTAAAGAAAAGTGAGGTATCTTGAAGAAACATGACGACATGATACTAAAGGGTTTTACAAAGCTGAAGAGGAGAAAACTCCAATGTTCACACAGGAGTGGAACGGATAAACAAATCATGATATATTCACCCAGTAGACTGCTACCTACCAACAAAAATAAATGAGCTACAGATGGAAAAAAAAAAAATGAATGAAGCTATCAGACATCATGTGTGAAAGAAACCAGATAAAAGAGGGTATATGATACGATTCCATTTACATAAAGTGCTAGACCTGGCTTAGAAATCCACACAGAGTACCGAGGAGCAGAAGACGGTGGATTGACAGAGAACACAATGGAGCTACTGGAAATGGTCTATATTTCATTCAAGGTGTTGGTCACACATATATGTGTTTGTATAAAAATTCGTCAAGCTCTACCCTTAATAATTATACACTTTACTGTATGCATCTTACACCTCAATAAAAACTTTAAAAAAAGACAAAGGGAATAAGGAGTCAATGGAGTAGATATGGAAGAAGTAAGCACAGGTTCCTGTGACAGGGTGTCATGTACACTTCTCTACGATTTCTCCCAGTGGGTGACATCTGACCAACTATAGCATAATATGAAAACCAGGACACTGATAATGGAAAAGTGTGTGTGTGTGTGTGTGTGTGTGTGTGTATAGTTTTACGCCATTTTATCATAGACATAGATTGCTGTAACCATCGCTGTAATCAGACACAACACCACTGCGTCACCACAAAAATACTATGATTCACTCTAAATATATAAATTTAGCAATTTACATGAAATAGACCCAATTGCTTGCAAGGCACAAACTACCACAACTCACCAACATGAAATAGATAATCTGAACAGCTTTATGATTAATAAAGAAGTTCAATTCATTAGTTAAAAATTAATAGAAAGAACTTTCCAAGCTCAGAGGGTCTTGCTGGAGAATTCCACCAAATGTCGATAGAATAAATGCCAGTTTTACACAATGCCATCCAGAAAATGGTAGAGAAAGGGCAGAATACTGCTTAATTCATTTTATGAAGCTAGTAGTATCCTGACACTAAACCAGACAACATCCAAAAAAACTACAGTCTAATATCCCTCATGAATATAGACAGATTCTTTTTTTTTTTTTTAAGATTATTTATTTATTTATTTGACACAGAGAGAGAGATCACAAGCAGGCAGAGAGGCAGGCAGGCAGAGAGAGAGGGGGAAGCAGGCTCCCCACTGAGCAGGGAGCTTGATCCCAGGACCCTAAGACCAAGACCTGAGCTGCAGGCGCCCCTACAGACAGATTCTTAAGGAAACATTAGCAAATAGAATTCATCACTATAAGAAAGAATAATACCTCATGACCAAGTGGGTTTTATTCCATGGATATAAAGCTGGTTCAGTATTCTAGAATCAACCAATACAATCCACAATATTAACAGAGCTAAAGAAGAAAAATCACATGATCATTTCAACTAATGCAGCTAAGACAAACAGAAAATTCAATACTTATTCATGGCAAAAACTCTCAAAAAACAGGAATAATGGGAAAATTCCTCAACTTAATAAAACCATCCCATCTAAAAAAATTATAGCTAACATCTACTTAGAAATGAAAAACATAATGTTTTCCACCTAAGACCACGAAAATGGCGAGGTTAATCAACATATTACTGGAAGTTCTAGACAATGCAGTAAAGCAAGAAACAGTAATAAAAGACGTCAGAAAGGAAGAAATAAACCTGCAGATTTATTTCTTTGTAGATTCCGTTAAGGCATATGTAGAAATTTACCAAAGGACTTTACCAAAGGAATTTACCAAAGAACTCTTTAATTTACCAAAGATCTCTTAGAACTAATAAGAGAGTTCAGCAAGGTCACATGATTAACAACAAAAATCAATTAAATATCTATATACTGGCAATGAGCATATGGAAACCAAAAATAAAAACACAATGCTATTTTTTAAAAAAAAGATTTTATTTATTTATTTGTCAGAGAGAGAGAGGGAGAGAGAGCACAAGCACAGGCAGACAGGGTGGCAGGCAGAGGCAGAGGGAGAAGCAGGCTCCCTGCCAAGCAAAGAGCCCGATGCTGGATCATGACCTGAGCCGAAGGCAGCCGCTTAACTAACTGAATCACCCAGGCGTCCCCACAATGCTATTTTTTTAAAAAAAGATTTTATTTTTCTGTTTGAGAGAGAGAGACAGCACAAGCTGGGGAGAGGGGGCAGATGGAGAGGGAGAAGCAGACTCCGCACTGCAGGGAGCCATATGCGGAGGTCAGCTCAATCCCAGAATCCTGAGATCACGACCTGAGGGGAAGGCAGAAGCTTAACCGACTGAGCCACCCAGGCGCCCCATAAAATACAATGCTATTTTTAACTACCCCCTACCAACACACACACAGAAAAGAAAAAAAGAAACACTTAGGTGCAACTCTAGGAACACAAAGCTCTAGTAAGACCGACCACCCCTCCCACCAAAAGGGAGAGAAGACATAAATAAAGTACCAATCCAGGGACAAAGCAGGTGACATCACTACAGACGTCTGCAGAATCCTGCGAGAAATCTGTCCGGTTTATCGAGCTTTTCAAAGACCAGATTTGGCTTCATGGATTCTCTCTCTTTTTTTGTTTTCCTATTTGTTGCTTTTTTACATTTATTTTTAAAATTAAAATTTAATTAATTAACATATTGGTTTCAGAGGTAGAGGTCAGTGATTCATCAGTCTCATTCCATCACGTGTGCCCTCTTTAATGCCTGCTGCCCAGTTACCCCAACCGCCAACCCTATCCGTTGTTTTTTGTTCGGATCTTTTTATTTTCTTATTTCTGCTTGCTTGGGATGATTTTGCTCTCCTTTTTCTATTTTCTTGAGGTGAGAGTTGATATTACTGATTGGGAAATGGTCTTCTTTTCTAAGGAAAGCATTAATGGTGTACATTTTCCTCTCAGTGTCGCTTTCATGCTACGTTGTCATTTTCATTCGGCTGCGTTTCTATCTCCCCGGAGCCTTCCACTTTGAAACACGGCTTATCTGGAAACTACCACAGTGAATGTGTCTAGTTCTCTCCTCAGTTCTAACTGTTCTGCTTCACATAATCTGATGGCTCCCCGGCCGAGGGTGGATGTGGTTTCCACTCGCACTGCCGGACAGGAAGGTCAGCCCCCGGTTTTGGCCTGCCGGGACGGAATTCCTAAGTCCTGGCTCTCCACTTGGTCTTCCTGACACCAGGCCCCAGGTGTGCGTGCGTGTGTGTGTGTGTGTGCGTGTGTGTGTGTGTGTGCGTGTGTGTGTTGTGGAGGTGTGCTTTGGGGGTGTCGAGGTCCTAGTCAGTCTACCTTCTTCTCTCTATGTTTCAAGGTCTGTCTGTATGTTCTGTGTCACGCGCCGGGTCTTTAGCTGTACTTGGTGGGAAGAATGGAGAAAAGTGTGTCCACATTGTCTTTCCAGAAGCAGAAGTCTCAAAGTGTCGGCACTTTGAAAATCGCCCCCCGAGCCAGTTTGGTCATGCTAGATTTGAGCAGTGCGCAGGGCTGGTGTGTTCTCATCCCTCAGTGGCAGGGGACAGGAGAGGAAGAGCACGTTGCCCCAGCGGCTGTGGGATGGTACAGTGTATCTTGGCAGCAGGCTGATCCCTGGGCCCCAAGGTATGAGAAGTGTTTTCTGGATGGGGAGGTGGGGACATGCGGGGCAGGGGGTGGGAGCTCAAGGTGCTGAAAACCACTGCATTTCCTGCAGTTCTGGACCTGACCCCACTTGGTGGTGGTTCTGAGACTGGACAGGGCCTGGTGGGCCCTGGGAGTGCCTGGCTTTGGGTGGGAGAGGGGAAGAACCCACATGTGGATCAGACCAGGTGAAGGACGGTGAGAAATGTCCCTTAGCCTGTGACGCACAGCCCAGACTGCTCAAAGCACCAGGAAGCCTCCGGATTGAATGTTCACTGCTGTCTTTGATGCTTTCCCCCTTCCAGATGCCATATTAGCATTTTAATAGGGCTTTCCAGTCCCCCACCCCAGGAGTCACTGCTGAGCTCAGAGGAGAGAGGATGGGGAGATGCTGCGGTCAGAGGCTCCCCAGCGGAGCCCAGTCACCTGCAGAGGGCTGATGCCGCCTGCGGGGGAGGTGCAGGGAGTGCGGAAGCTGGGAAGGAACTGGAGGTGTGTGGGAGTGGGGGGCTGTCCCCCAGGAGTGGGAGGAAAAACAGAATAGGCGGCACAAAGCCAGGAATAGATTAATTTTATTCTTCTCTCATGGATGAATGGCTGTGTCGGCCCAGAAACAGAGCAGGTTCCAGAGCTGTGACTGTGTTAATTGCCATCCGGCAGGGACCGGGAGGAAGGTCACAGGGATGGGGAGAGGGAAAGTTAGAGTGTTTGAAAGCCTTTTTTCTCTGTGGGAGAAGAGTTCGCTGTGGTGGCAGCGGCAGCAGAGGTGACCGGTGGTGGTGGAGGTGGGTCTGTGTGTCATGTAGGAGTGGGAAGAAGCAGGGGGGCTGGTCTGAGAATGCCACTATGTATCCTTTCGTGTCCTTCACCTCAGCAACTTCAGGGTCTGTGCGGCGGACTCAGCCACCACCATGGCCTCCTGTGTCCCCAAACCTGAACTCTAGGCCCCCAGCCCCCAGCCCCCAAGCCCCAGGAGAAACTTGCATCCCGCCCCGTACCCCCTCTGGAGTCTGAGCCACTTTCCCAGTTTTCTCAGCCATCTCCTCTCCGCAGCCCACTCACTCTCAGCAGCCCTGCTCCTGCCCGGCGTGGGACTGTGGTCCTGGCCACCCCGTGTTCGCCCCTTGCTCCATCCCTGCTGTGCTCACGACCATCCCCCCTCCCTCTCAGGGCCTCTCGTTTCCAGAGCCTCTCTCCATCTTCCACGAGTCTGGTTCTCCCTTGTCTTCTCAAAGCACTTGCCCAGAAAACCCCAAGCTCCAAGAGCAATTCATCTGGTCGCCCCCAGGCTGGGGAGCACTGCTGGAGAAAATCGCCCCTGTGTGTGTGTGGCTGAGGTTCCAGGCTCCCGCCCTCGCTGGACTGCACCCCAGTGCTGGCGACCTGTTTCCTCAGTGACTCCAGGCACCTCCTCCCCCAGGCCCTCTGTCTTCAGTAAAATGTTCAGCTCTCCACCCTTTGGAACTAACTCTGGTCATACCCATCTCTGTGCATAACCTTACTTTCCTCCCTCCCTTCCTTTCCAGCCGAGTCTAAACCTTCAGATCCTACCCCTCCCCCTGCTCAGACTGCTGGTCTCTCAATCCGCCTCCCTCTCGCCCTCTTCAGAAACAGAGACATGTCATGGAGCACCTGGGGGAGCTCAGTCATTTAGGCAACTGACTCTTAATTTCAGCGCAGGTCGGGAGCTCAGGGTCCTGGAATCAAGACCCATGTTGGGCTCTGTGCTGAGCATGAAGCCTGCTTAAGATTCTCTCTCCCTCTGCCCCTTCCGCTGCTTGTGCACATGCTGGCACACTCTCTCTCTCTAAAAAGAAAGAAAGGAAGGAAGGAAGGAGAAAAAAGAAACAGACATTTCTTGGAAGACAGTTTGCCAAACGCCAAATCTCAGAGGGACCCACTTTCCAAACCAATATGTTAACAGCTGATTTGCCAAGTGACCAATTCCCCAGATTTATAATTCCCCCCCAAAACTTATTTACCTTATTTACAAAACGTGTAATAAAATGTGTTGCATTGGAAGTTCTGAAAGTTGTTAATGACGTCTCTTTCACCGCTTTGGCCTTTGGTTTTTATCTAGTTCAGAAGTTTTACTTTTGATTTCTCCACCACTGTTTTATACTGGATTTATGGGTATGGGATTCACGTTTCTGAAACTGCCTACTTTTTGAAAGTTACTTATAAAGGTTTGGGTAATGCATGAGCTTTTTTTTTTTTTTTTTTTAACCTTTGGTTTGCAAAAAAAGTGGTTTTGTCCTTCAAGTGTAATTTTATACCAATTTGCATTTTCTCAATTTTGTCAAAGTGGCTTGGCAATCCGCCAGATAAAAGTTTCCTCTGCATGTTAATTTTCACAGATCCATGACAACTCCCCCAGTGGCAAAATCCCAGAGCGGGAGTTAGAGTTCAGTTTAGGCACAGGTCTTTAAAATTAGAGTTGACAGTAAACGCAGTTGAGGGAAAACCCATCCATTGGCACCAAAAACATACGGTGCACTCAAGGAGCGCCCGCTTCTGAAATATGGAAACCCACAGAAAAATGACATTTACCAGAGATGGATTGAGAAATCTATAGGAAAACGTCTGGTGAAAACAGACCTGACAACTTGTAAACCAAGAGAAAGAAACTGCTAGACATAAGTGAAGTAGAAAAATAAATCTATGGGAAAATCTTCTGTGTTGTGGAAACCATAGGACAGAAATTCCTATAAATTTTTAAGTAATTAACTGAAACAACTTTTGGGTGAATTCCAGGGATCGTTCCTCAGGGAAATTGGTTCTCCAGCAAACTGATTTTCAACAAATTGGTTATTTGATAAATTGACCCATTTTCTTCCACTTCTCCACCTTTCCAGGTCTCTCCCTCAGTAAGGCAAGCATCCATACCAAGCGCTCCCACACCTGCCAGTCTCCTGCCTGTCACAGTCCATGACAAGCACTGGATCCTCATCCCGGTTAGCAGGAAGAGGCCCACCCTGGCACTGACAGGTGCCCAGGGAAGCACTTTTGACCTGGCACCTTGTAACCTCTGCCCAACCACTAACCCCTCATTCACATTCTAATTCTTCTGGCTGTTTTCTTCTCATCTCCCCACATAGTTCTAAGGCCTCCTGTCCCTAATTGAGACCTTTATTCTCCAGAATAGAGGTCTATCCTCTATCACTCCAAAGTAATTGGGCATGACTGGCTTTTACTGAGATTTGAGGTAACCGGGCCAAGCAAGTAACTTCAAGTAGAATCCTAGTCAAGCCTGCCATTCCAAAGCCTGGCTTGGTTGCCCCTGGGCCTTTCTCATCCCCTCTTCTTCTCCAGACATGCCGTTTGGACCCTCCCTTCTCAACCTCTGTTCCTTGATGCTCATCCTTCCTTCCACTTTCCGGTCCTTCTTCAAACCTGTTGAGGGTTTTGGTAGAACACCCTTCACTCCATCCTGTTTTCTATTTCCACACGCAGATTGGAGCAAACTCACTTTTCAGAGCCAACCAGGCTTCCGAAGCTGTCATGCCAAGCAAAAGAAACCATGCCACTCCCGTACAAGACGGAAAAGATGGCTGTATTTCTATATATTGCAATTTAAAGAAACCATCCATGCTTTGACCTGCCCTGAAGTCTCTCATCTCCACACGACCTCTCTCTTGACCTCATACTCCCCACTCACCCTGACTTCTCACAGCCAAGCTTCTTGGACCAGCTACTAATACTTACTCTTTCTCTTTTGTCCTAATGCAGGAGACGTTTCCTGATCTTTTTCTTTCCTGTCTTCCTTGCAACATCTGACATGAGTAGACACCTACTTTCAGAAACTCTTTTTTGTCTAACTGCTCTGACCGGGTCTGCCTAGTCTCCTTGGTGCTGTCTTCTTCTCCTGTTACCCTCTTAGAGGTCAGTGATCCTGGCTTCAGCCGTAGGACTCACCTCCTTCATAAGAGGCCCTCAGTGTTCCCACCCAGCCACCTGCCCAGGTACTTAACCACCTCAGACATGCTATTAGGGGGTCTCAGAGCATTGTCCTGGTCTCTGGGAAACTCAGAACAACACCTGTATGTCTCCTTGTCTAGAGTTCAACAGACACAAAACTCTTTCCCCCAAATATGTGTCCATTGCTTAAGCCAGGAAGCTCCCTTTTCTGGCACCACCCAATCCAAGCAGGGCAGTTCTCTTCCTTAATGAAGGCCACTCCATGTTTTTCCCATGTTCACTACCATTGCTTCCACTTGGGCATAGGCGTTCATCACTTCCTCCTTGGGGTAAGACCATTACCCTTGGCCTTTCCACCTTCTAACCTACACCCAACACAGCTGCCAAAGGGATCTTTCCTAAAAGCAGAGTTAGCTATACTCTCCCTCCCTAGCTTGCCCGAAATCTTTTATGAAGCTCAGAGATTTTGACATAACTTTTTAAGCACATAAGGCCTTTTGTAATTTAACATCTATCTTCTTTTTCCAACTCAACTTCAAACTCAGCCTAGGCTTCATGTCTTCTGAGAAACATGGACTTTGTTGTCTGTGAGCTTCTAGAAGGCAAGCCAAGTTTAACATGGCTTCATCTCCATAGTCTAGCACACATTAGGAATTCTATGAAGTTTGATAAATAGAGCAGGAAAATCTCAGACTTCTCAGCTCATGATACCCCAATACAGACTGAAAATGTGTGGGAGGAAGAAATAGGGAGCCTTACAAGAAATCCCTGAAGTCCAAAAGAGCCACAGTGTGGCCGAGGCACTTCTGAGGGCAAAGGCAATCAAAGAAAGTGTAGCCTTTCTAACTGAGGATGATGTAATTGCCATTATTTTATCTCTTCCATATTCTGCTCAAGGAGGCTCTACCCAGGCAAGTGAAGGTGGTTTTGCTGGAAAGGTCTGTCCTGCTGTGAAGGGTGCTTGGACAGCATTAAGGTGTCACAAACATTTGGTTGCTTGGGCACACACCGTGCATTTGACTCTGCCTCAGGCAGGGGACACATTTTGTGTGCCAAGACCTTCCCTTCTGCCCCAACATGCTTGAACTAGAGAGACTCTGGCCCCTTCTTGCCCCTTCCAATCATGGTGCTATGGTGGCAGTGGCAGGGGCTGAGTGGTTTAGAACATTCTTTGGTAAGGCCACCACCTCTTAAGCAGCCTTGCTTCTGGATCACCCCTTAAATGCTACTAACCATACACAGTCCAGGTGGATCAAATGTTTTCCCAAGTAGGTGTCCACTGGGCACTCCAGGTATAAAGGCCCTAAAAGGGCAACAAAGATGGAGGTTGCACCTGGTGCCGAACTCTAATCCAATAGGCCAACTCCCAAAGTCAAGGGAGACAGGTATCTAATCCACCATGACAGGATAGAACCCTTGCCAAGTCCTCTCTGAGAGAGGGGGTAACTACTTCAAAACAAAAATAAGGCCAGATCTGTACAACATGGCATTCCTGGCATGAGTGGGGAGAAGCAACAAGTCTGACAAGAATCTCTGAAGCACGGAGGCCTTGGCATCAATGGCCAGAGGTGATGAGCTTGCAGAAATCGGGTAAAAAATAGTTTTCAAAGGTATAAAAACGGAAGGGAAAGATAGCAAAGCATTAAACTGGCTTAGAGCCATGGTAACTTAACTAATCTAAGGAAAGTATTCACCATTTACATTCATAATCAAACTGAAATCACAACAAAGAACCAGGTTTTGGCCTCATACATGAACAAAAATGAACATTTTAGTGATAATTTGTATGTTGGCAAGGATATGGTAAAACTCCTATCTTCCCACATTGCTCTTGACAGCGTATATTTGTACAGTCTCCCATGGAGGGCAATTTATCATAATGTGTCAAGAATTGCAAGAGTTCATGACCCTCTCTCCAAGAAAATAACCCAAGATATGGAGGAAAGCTTCATCAGAGTGTTAATTGTCATTCTGATAGACGTATCAAGTGCTCAAGCTCTAGTTCATGACAAATGTTTGAATTCTGTGTTGTGTATTGACGTGAGGACTGTGAGAACAATGTGGGAGCAGTGGCTGTGGCCACCAGAAGACATGACACCATGTGCAGACAAGAATGACAAGGTAGTGAAACAGTCTTCACAGGAAAGGGGAACCCAAGTAAATCCCCCAAAATGATAACTGGGGTTGTGTCTGGGTGTGAAAGGGGTGGGGGATTATTCTTTCTTTTTCAAATGTAGTATATGATATTATAATCAAACCTGTATGTTAGGGACTTGAGAGTTGCCAAGTGGAGACAGAGAGGGCATCTGAGAACCCTCCCCAGTGGGAGCTTGAAGGAGACTTTTAAGAAGGGAAGGATGGCCTGACCTTTGAGGGACTAGATTTTGTTTTGGTGTGGACTGGATAGGGTGCAGGCTGGACAAGGTCTTTGCTGTCCAGCAATTTTTGGGGATCCTAAGAAGTCTGGAGAAGGGACAGGCTGAGACTAATTAGGGCAAAGTTGGAGAACTCACATCAGGTCTCTTTGGGAAGAGCTCTAAAATGAGCAGTCTCTGAACACATCTGGCGTAGGGCCATAAGGACCCCCCAGGGGAACCTGAGAAAGTTATGACATCAGCTCTGAAGAGGCTCCAAAGAACGGGTGGGGAAGGCCAAGGAGAAGGAAGGGGTGGGGGGCTTGGGAGGCACTCATGGGCAGTGACAGTCACAGTGCCTGGGGTTTTGTTTGCTGAAGAAGGCAGGCTAATCCTCCAGTGGAAGGTAAATGGAGTTCGGCTCTGAGATGTGTTCATGATTGTGTCTTCAGAGAACAGGCCAAAGTTGAGGGCATCACTGGGTCCAGTGTTTGAGGCACACATGTAGCCTGGAGCCTGGTTTCAGAACTTCATGTAGGAAGAGTTAGCTGAGTCTCTGGAAGAATGGAGGAGTACATACACGAGGCTTTATGCACTGCCCTGGGGTATAGTCACATGGTCTCAATGGGCTCCACCATTGTGTCATCAGAACCCACCTGTGTCACTTGCATATGTCACTGCAATGAGCTCTTAGAAACATCACATTGTTTTGTTAAATACAGATCTTCCTCGACTTCAGATAGGGTCCTGTTCCAAGAAACCCACTGTAAGCTGAAAATATCATGGGTCAAAAATATATTTAATACACCCAACCTACCTCACGTCTCAGCTCAGGACGTGCTCAGAACACTCCCATTAGCTGACAGTTGGGAAAAATCATCTCACACGAGGCCTATTTTATAATCAAGTGTTGGTTATTTCATGTCATTTATTGAGGACTGGGCTGAAAGTGAAAGCTGGAATAATCGTGCTGGCATGGGTTACCCTGATGATGGCGGGACTGGCTAGGAGGGACACTCCCGGACGCTAACCCTACATCGCGAGAGAGTTTGTTCTGAGTATCACCAGCCCAGGAAAAGATCAAAATGCCAAGTTCCAAGTATGGTTTCTACTGAATGCTTATGGCTTTTGTGGCCATCCTAAAGTTGAAAAGTCATAAACCAAGCCCTCTCAGTCAGGAGCTGTCTGTAATCCCTGCTGAGAAAATTTACCAGTCAAGCAAAAATCAAGAATGGAGATACCGTGAGATTCTTAGACTTTAACTTTGTATGTATTGATACCCAAGAGGCCCAACCCTGATGTCCATCATTCCAGGCAGGCCCCGTCTCCTCCCTTTCCCCCCACCCACACGTGCTTGTTCTTGGTCTTGTCTGATGGTCTTCCCGGGGCTACGGTTCCAAACTCAGAGCATCATCGTTGAAATGGCCACAACCCATAATCTGTGGGGCCACAGAGAAGGGCTCATCCTCAAAGTGAGAAACAAACCTGAATGTAAACTGGGCGAAGGCAAGTATATTTTAGAGTTAAGCGCAGAGGAGAAAATATGCAAAATGCAGGGGAAACCGCTGCATCTTCATGCTGCGTGTTCCAGGCTTCCCTCCACACTGGGAGCAACTTCAACTCACCAGTTTATTTGCATATGGACAAAAGGGAACCTAAAACACTTTCATTATCTTAAAAGAGCAATTAGACAGCCAAAAAGAATGTTCCTCCTGACAGTAATTAGTCTTGGCCAGCCTCCTCTAGCCTCCCCAGGCCATTGCTTTGCTGAGTCATCCCCAGACGCGTAGCTCAGCAGCCACCTGCTCCCAGAAGGTGCGGGGGTCTGCTGCCCCCAACCACGGAGCCCTGGGATCTCGTAACTGGGATTATTTTCACTGCCATTGGGGATTTTGTTGGTGGTACCGACCTTCCAGAAAAAGCAGCCTATATATGTAGAATTACATATTTAGCTAAAAATCCGTGTTTAAGATCATGTCCGATCTTAGATTATAGATAAAATCAGCATAATCTTGGAATCCAAAGAGAACGAAACTTCTGTTTCATCTGGTTTTACCTTCTGCTTCTTAACAGCTGTTTGTTCTGTGTGATAAAGATTTCAAAGTAGACTGCTTAAGTGAGAAAGAGGAAGCAGCAGAATAATGCGCCGTATTACAATGTCCATCTGTCAACACACACACACACGCACATCTGTGTAAAACTCTGAATGGCTTATAGAAGACAGTCATTTTCTAAACCTTGCTTTCCTCTAACATGTGATTATTTTACGTCGAGTTTGTATCACTTTTATAATTAAAATGAATAAAGAGCAAGTGTTAAAGATGACCAGACCCTAAGACACACTTTGCAGGGGAGGTTTTCTTGGTGTTGAAATATCTTCCAAGTTAAGCTACGTACACTCTCTCTTATCACAATTTATTTTCATTTCCTTTGGTTTTTGTTTTTCCTGGAAATGAAGTGGTCATCATCTTTTCTAGATCAGGGGGAATACGCATTTGTTTTTACTTTTTATTATGAAAATCTTGAGTGAAGGAAGCAACAGGTTCTACTGAAGCCCCATGTCCCTACCATCAGTTCCCATAATTATTCACTTTCCACCGTTCTGATTTTTTTTCCCACCGTTCTGATTTTATCTTTCCCTTCTTCGTCTACCTTCCACTGACACCTCAACCTAACTAATCTATATAGTGTTCTTTTTGGTTTTGAGATACATCTTATATACTGTAAAATGTACAAATCTTAATAGTAAAATTTTGAAAAATAGATAGGACTGTGCAACCCATGGCCTTATCAAGATACAAAACATTCCCATTAGCCAAAACACTGCCCACATGGCCCTTCACGGCCAGTCTCTACCTTATTTGAATATTTTCCCAAAGAAGTTCAATGGTTGCTTTTAGGGAAATGCAAATTTAAATCATCGTGTGATACCACTACATATATTTTAGGATAGCTAAAATTAAAAAGACTGACCATTCCAAGTGTTGGCAAGGATATGTAGGAATGAGAATCCTCAGGCCTTGCTGGTGAAAACGGAAACTGATACAATCACTTTGGAAAAAGTTTAAGGCTTCTCAAAAGTTCAAGATGCACCTACCACGTGTCCTAGACATTTAATTCCAAGAGAAAAGGATGCAAATGTCCATACACAGATTTGTACACAAATGTCCATAGAACTTTTATTTGTAATAGCCTCAGACTGGCCACAACCTCAACGTCCACCTACAGAAGAATGGAGAAAAAATGCGGCACATCAATACAATGGACTACGACTCAGAAAAAAAGAAAGAAAAAGAAAAAGAAATAGAGAAAGAGAAAGATGAAAAGGGAAAGGAAAGGAGGAAGAAAGAAAGGAAAGCAAGAGAGAAAGAGAGAAAGAAAGGAAGGAAGGAAGAAAAAGGAAGGAAGGAAGGAAGGAAGGAAGGAAGGAAGGAAGGAAGGATTTATTGATAAACACAGTATGGTAAATCTCAAAAACAGGGGCACCTCGGTGGCTCAGTTGGTTAAGCATCTGACTCTTGATTTCCACTCAGGTCATGATCTCAGGTCCTGGGATGGAGCTCTGTGGATATTTTTGGGATGGGCTCCACGCTCAGAGGGGAGTCCGCTTGAGGATTCTCCCTCTCCCTTTGCCTCCACCCCTCCCTCAGCCCCCCGCTGGTACTTTCTCTCTCTCTCTCAAATAAATAAATAAATCTTTTTTAAAACGTCTCAAGAACAATTATGTTGTGTGAAAGAGGCCAGACCGAACAAAAGGCTACATACCATATATTCCATTTACGTAACATTACAGAAAATGAAAATCTATAGTGAAATGAAACAAAGAAGTAAGGATGGAGGGGGGAGGGGAAGGGAGGCCTGGGAGAGATTACAAAGGTGCCCGAGGGAAACGGCTGGGGCAGTGGTGATGTTCACTGTACTGATGGCCGGGATGGTTTCGTGGATACGCACGTGTGTGAAAACTGACACGGTACACCTTAAGGATGTTCCGTATGTTGTATGTCAGTTACGCTGCAGTCAAGCTGCTTCAGGAAAATAAGGCAATGGAGAGAATCAAGGCTTTGCTCTCCTAGGACTGTTCTCTCTCTGGTCTGCAAACAGGTGCACACGAAATCTACATGCTGAACTGGAGCCTGTTTGACAACACCTCGGTAGCATCATGCAAATCACTGAGGAAGAGACAACAGTCATGTTAGAAACCACGAGAACATGGCGGTTTCCACGCACCTTTTTTTTTCTCTTTTTCAGATCTGGGTTATCTGTAGCACGTGGGGGCCAGTTAGCCCAACGTGGGGCTTTTCTCTTTGGTTTAGAGAATCTGCAATCAGGCTCCGCTGGAGTTAAATCCCTGCAGTGGTTCGTGGGTGTGGAAAGCACCTATGGCTGACCACAAGCTAGTTCCCTACGACTATCAGTGTCAACACTAATGGCTGCATCCAAGGTCCTTGGTTTAAAAAAAAAAAAATCCCATGATCTTCACTTCGATCACTTCTAAATAATCTATAGGACATCCTTTATTTCTGTTCTCGTGATTTCCTAACTTTTAAGATTTTGCCTTTTTTCACCCTGTGGGAGATCTGGTCTCACGAGAGAATGGTTCCAACAACATTAGGCTCAGTCTCATCTTCCGTCTTCTGCTTCCCTGAGCAGACCTCCCAACCCAACTGCTGTGAAGTGACCCACACTGAAGGGCTATTCTAGGCACCCCAAATGTATCAGGTCTTGTCACTAAGGTGGCCCCATCTGGGCATAGCCGTTTGAAGCAGCAGTCTACTTCTTGCTGATGCCTTTGCAAGAGCTTTCCTAGAATTAACCACACCGAGGGGAGGTGGGGTGGTGGGGTGGAGTGCCAGCTGGCCTGGGTTTACAGAGTCCCCCTCATCAGCATTGCGGCTCATCTCTGCTATAATGTCCTGACAGAACCACTGGACTTTGCATGTGTAGGAGAAAGGGAAGAGAAAGCATGCCATGCCAGAGAACATTCCAGCAGAATTCTAAGGTATCACCCCATGTTACAGATGAAGCTCAGAGAGCCTCAGCAGCTCATGTGCCCCAGGTCTCAGACAGATGAAGCAGAGCAAGGGTTGAAACCCAAGCCAATCTGGCCAGAGGACCCACATGCTTTCTTCAACTCAGCATGCCACCTCACATGACTGCCAGTTCATCACCACTCATCATGTTGCCTGGCCATCACTACCCACTACGGCCAGGTCACTATGTGCCACTACAGCCTACTGGTCACTATTGCCTTATTATCATGTTGACAGCCACTGGTGGATTTTAGTCATCAGTATTTTCTGAGTAATTGATACATTAGATGTTCAGTTGCAAGATATATGCAATTTCCATTGGATATTTTTTGGAGGATCTGATAGATCTAGACTCAACTGGATGTCTCTAGAAACTTCCAAGATATGACATAACATATAGAAGGCTGAGCCTCCTAGATGTCAGGAATGCTGTGTCCTTATCCTCCAGATTTCCCTATAGATAAATCCATTTGTCCACAAAGTCAAGGAGGCAGGCAGGGGACCCTCACATAAAACCTTTCAGGCTTGGGTAAGCAGTTCGGACATCAGTCTAAGTCAGGGTTTTGCATAGGAGGGGTGATATGAGCAGGCCCCTCAAGAAAGGAAGCTTAGCGACAGCATCCCAGCGTCCAGTGCAGTGGCTTGGGCAAGAGAGGGTGGTGGCTTGGACTTGGGTGGTGCTGGGAATAAGGCAAGTAATGGTTGTATTCAGAAATCATTTCAGAGGCACAGGCAAACTAGCCTTAATGAAGAGCTGGATGTGAGGAGAGAGGGTGAAGAGAAAAACCAAAGCTGACTCATAGGATTTTGTCTGGAAAAACTTGAAAAGTCGAGGCAAGAAAGAGGGAGGTAAAATCAGATTTGAGGAAATCTTGTGCTTGGCTTGGGAGAAATCTGAATTAGAGATGCCTGTTACAATCAAAGTCGAGAAGACTGAGCACATGTGAGTATGAACTCCGAGTGGATGCAGAAATTCAGGCGTCAGGAGCTCAGGGACAGCCCTTAAAATAGCACAAGTGGATGAGATCACCTAGGAGGCAGCGTGCACAGAGAAGAAAAGTCGGGTGGGAAAGGAACCCCAGACGCCGCAGCACTTAGAGCTAAGAGGCAACAGGTATGGCCATGCAAGCTCAGAAAGAGCAGGAGGAGAGCAAAGAGTGTGTGGTGTTCTGGAAGCAGAGAGGGTAACGGGCATCCAGAAGGAGGCCTGGTCACTAGCATCAAATAAGAGGAAGACAGACCTGCCCACTGACTGTGGTAGCAATAAATCCCAGCATACCACCACATACATGGTTCTATCTAAACTATCTAAAAGAAAATTATTTATTCTCCATACACGTAGTAAGTAACACTATACACCGGATAGTCTTTCAGGGCACTGGGGTAGAGAGATTTGTAAGACATGCTCTTGGCTCTCAAGGAGTTCACAGTGATGAAGAAGAAAGAGGCAATAACCAGTATTTTCATTTGCTTTGTTATATCCCACTGACCTTGCAACAGCCTGGTACATTGGTTTGTGCCATTTTGTCATTTAACAAGGAAACTGAGGCAGGGGGAGGGCAAGATCGGCCTCAGATATTCAATGACAAAGCCAAGGCTCGACTCTAACAGCAAATTTCCAAACAGGAATTCCCAAACGTGCTTGGGAGATGGCCAAGGCCTAGGCGTCTTAGCACTGGGAAGACCACTCATCTGAAATACAGATGCACTTAGGACAAGCTTGATGCCTTCTTGTCCAGCTAGCACAGACTCAGACCCTGTCCACTGCCACCCACCGAAGACTCTTAGATAAAGATGTCTATACCTACACTTATAGGGATACCAAAATAATTCAAGGGGGGGAAGGAAGTTCTTTTCAATAAATGTTTCTGAGGTGCCCTGGTGGCTCAGTTGGTTAAGCGTCTGCCTTCAGCTCAGGTCATGATCCCCAGGTCCTGGAATTGAGCCCACTCAGCTCCCTGTTCAGCGGGAAGTCTGCGTCTCCCTCCCAACCCCCCATCATGCTCTCTCTCTCTCACAGTCTTCTCAAGTAAATAAATAAAATCTTAAAAAAAAAAGTTTCTGAAGCACCTATGGGGTAAAAAACCCTGATGACTAAAACTACCTCACATCACACACTAAAATTAACTCAAGTTGGATGATAAACCTAAGTGTAAAAACTAAAACTTTATAGTTGAGTTTCTACAAGAAAACATGTGAGAATGCTTTTGTGATATTGGGGGTGGGCAAAGATTTCTCAGGACACAACAAAAGCAGTAACCATGAAATTTTAAAAGAGGTAAATGTGGGGCGTCTGGGTGGCTCAGTGGGTTAAAGCCTCTGCCTTCGGCTCGGGTCATGATCCCAGGGTCCTGGAATCGAGCCCTGCTTTGGGCTCTCTGCTCAGCAGGGAGCCTGCTTCCCTCTCTCTCTGCCTGCCTCTCTGCCTACTTGTGATCTCTGTCTGTCAAATAAATGAATAAAATCTTAAAAAAAAAAAAAAAAAGGTAAATGTGAGGGTGAGGGGCACCTGGCTGGCTCGCCCAGTAGAACATGCGACACTTGATCTCAGGGTCTTGAGTTCAGGCCCCACTTGTGGGCATAGAGATTACTTACTAAAAATATTTAAAAACCAAGAAAATACACAAAATACTTTGGAGCGCTTGGTGACTCAGTCGTTAAGCGTCTGCCTTTGGCTCAGGTCATGGTCCCAATCGAGCCCCACCTGGGCTCCCTGTACGGCGGGGTTCTCCCTCTGCAGCTCCCTGTGCTTGTTTCCTTCTCTCGCTATCTCTCTCTGTCAATAAATAAATAAAATCTTTAAAAAAATTTAAAAAGGTAAATGTGACTTTATAAAAATTAAAACTTCTGTTTATTGAAAGGCATCATTATAAAAGAGAAAAGGCCAGCTAAAAACCGGGAGAACCTCTTCACTATACATTTAGTTGACTGACGACTCAATTCAGAATGTATAAATTTCTTCACATTAACCACCAGGGGTCTTGATGGCATGCCCCTACCTCACGCTCTTCCAGCTTCGGGAAAGGCCTTTCTGCCTGAGGAGGGTGCCGCTGACTGGCCAAGAGTTGATGTTCCCTCACTCATGTTGATCTCAAGAAGATGAAGACTTTGAGAAGAAAGATTTTTGAAAAATTAAAGCCAGTTCATAGGTTCATTTTTCTTTGCAAGTGGAAGTCAGGAGAAGAATCCACAGGCTCTGTGGTTTAGGACTCCAGAGTTGCGCTGACTTTTTTTTTTTGCCAGGATTCTCCAGAGATATAGGACCAATAATTGTGTGTGTGTGAGAGAGAGAGAGAGAGAAAGGAAACTTATTTTAAGGAATTGGCTCACATGATTATGGAGGCTGGTAGGGTGGGTTGGCATCTCCTTGCTGGAGATCCAGGAAGAAGGCAGGCCGTCCACTGGCAGAATTCCTTCTTATTCCATGTAGGTGAGTCTTTTGTTCTATTTGGACCTCTAACTGATTGGATAAGGGCCACTTACGTTATGGAGGGAAATCTACCGTACTCAAAGTCCATCCTTGAAAATGTAAATATTATCTAAAAATGCCCTCACAGAAACATCTAGAATAAGGTTAGACCAGACCTCTAGGTACTGTGGCCCAACCAAGTTGACACAAAACTAACCATTGCCCCAAGTGTGCTAATGAACTCTACCCACCTAGGGCACACATGATCAGAGACTGACGCATTCTCAGAGTTTGGATGCCGCTATGACAAGCCCTCATTTCTGTCAGGCAGCAGATGTGGGAAGTTGAGGCAGGCAAAAAGGGAAGTTGCTTTTCAGCTTCATGAGATGAGCTCCTATCAGTGGGAGGATGTGTGAGTCAGGTGGGTTGAGGGCAAGATTAATTGATTCAGGGACATCAAATCAAGACAACTGGATAGCCTCAGGAGGCTCTCAGAAGAAAGACTGTAAAAGCATAAGGGAGACAAAATTATGTTTACCTGATGGCCATTGTGCCTGAGTGGAAACTGGTGTATGAATGAAGACAGTGGAACAGAGGCAGCCTACGCAGGAGGAACCCAGAGATACTTTAAGTGCCGTTCAGTCACAGACTGACCAAAACCAGGGGCTACTGGAGAAAAACAAAAAATTAGCATGACATAGGATTAAAAATGTCAAAAAACCCCACAGGAGTCTGACTTTCCTCGTGGGATTATAAAGAATTTTAGCAGAACACCAACCAAAAATGGCAAAAGAAAGACTGCAAAGAAAACTGAGGAAGCCCACTAGAGAGGGAACTTCGGGGTCCAACTAATGCTTGGCGACATGCCTGTCTGTAGACCCTCTTGCGGAGCACTAACCTTCCCCATCTGCACAGATGCATGTAATATAGATTCAGGAAGTGAGGGTAGGAGATGTTTGCCCAGATTCCACTATCTTACACTGTATCTCAGGATTCCTGTTGGTTTTGTCAGAAATATAACTACTGTAATAAATCTAAAAAAATGCACAAATGGTATTCTGTATCTGAAAATTGTTCTAATTAACTTTTGATCTTTTGCCCAGCTAAAGACTTTATTTTTTTAATGTTAGGTCTTGTTTAAGCCATATCTTGTTTCTTCTCATCATAATAGAAGAAATTTGTCTTCAGTTTTGATACCTAGTGGCTTTGACGATTTTTTTAATACTGATTTTTTTTTTTTTTTTTTTTTTAAGGAGGGAGAAATGGGAGAGAGAAAATCTTAAGCAGGCTCCACCCCCAGCACGGAGCCAGATGTGAGACTCTATGCAGGGCTCGATCTCACAACTCTGAAGTCACAACCCTGAGATCATGACCCGAGTCTAAACCAAGAGTCAGACGCTTAACCAGCTGAGCGACTCAGGCACCCCGGAATTTTGTTTCTTATATTTTGTACCAGTTATTTGAAAAATTATGGTTTTAGTGCAGATAATCTGGAAGGGAAAAAGGTATAACTCTTAGCAATTTTCATCTTGTTGCCAGTAGAGAAGTGATAAACCAAACCAATTTATTTTGGCAAAAACATTTTTTCAGTGGACAGATACCTCACAAAAGAGGGTAACAAATGGCCAATAAACCCATTAAAATGTTCTCAACCCATTATTCATCAAGGAAATGTAAGTTAGAACCAAAAAAGAAGTAATACCCATGCAAATGGCTAAAGTTAAGAAGATGGACCATACTAAGTGTTGACAGAGATGTAGACCAAGGGAAATTCTCACTGTTGGTAGTAATACAAAATGGTACAGTTAACATTGGAAATGTTTTTGGCATTTTCTAGTAAAATTAATCATTGCCTCCTGAGTCAGGCAGCATCTCCACTCCAAGGTGTTTATCAAAGAGAAGTGATTGCAAATGTCCACCAAAATATTTGCAACCTTTATTTGTGATGGCTAAAAACAATACACAACTCATCCATCTGTCCAAAGTCTACTGAGACACAGTCCAGCTGCGCTAAAGCCGTACAGTGGAAAACTACTCAGCACTGAAAAACAACAAATTACTGATCATGCAAACTTGGATGACTCTCACAGACACGGTGCTGGGTATAAAAAAAAAAACGGGCCGCAAAAGTCTGAATACAGTATGATTCCATTTTTATAGAGTTCGAGAACTAGGAGGATGGAAATCAGATCGTGGACCCCTCTGGCATTGGGGAGGGATGGACATGCTCTGGATCTTGATCTTGACCCAGGTGGTCATGTAAAGCAGGAATACATAAGTAAGTCTGTGCATTTTACTGCATGTAACTTACATCTCAAATTTGGTAAATGTAGGAGGAAATAAGTAGGGGGGTAGGGTGGGGAGCTATGCTTTTTCCACTTTCAGCCTTGTGTCAGAAGAGATCTCTGCTTGAGGGCAGAGGAGTCTGCTCTAGCAGAGGGCTGCTCTAGTAGCCTGGGGGTCTAGAGCTAGCTTAGAGCCAAAGTCAAGCTGGTCTTTTCTTCAGCCAAAAGACCAGGGCCTCTCTCCACTTGACAGAGCAGTCCAGCCCTGGAAAGTGATGACTAGTACTCTGTACAAAGTGCAGGAAGGCTGCCCCTCCCTTCAGTGTGGGCATCTCCTTGGCCAGCCTCCACAGGTCTCAACAATCACTGATAGCTCCTAGCTAAGCCCACAGGACTCTCCATGGCCAGCCACAATTAGGTGACACCAGTGTGACCTCTCGGGGGGGGGAGTAGGCTTGCTTTGAGGTTCTTTGTGTAGAACCAGGGCCACCTGTCCCTGCAGGTCTCCCTGGGCAGAACCAGAACCAGGGGTTAGCAGCAAAGGGGCGATTCTTACTTACTGGGCTACTCTGGGCTGCACCTCAGATCTAGAGCTTTCTTTCTCGTGTGCTGGTGCTTTTCACCCTCAGGGTAAGTCAGGATTCTTACTCCAAGGGGCAGATATCTGAGCAAGACAGGCAATGAATGACTCCAGGCTCTGCCAGAACCCCTGGGCTCCGGGTTTCTGGACAGTACACATTACACCGTCCAGACATGAAGGTAAAAGAGCTTGTAGCGGAAATCCCAAAGAAGGCAATTAAAATGTGTTAACCAAAACAGGAAACACTGGTGAGGTAAATGAGAGTGTATTTATCTTCAGCTGTGTGATTTTATCAATACGTTTATTGTTTGAAAAGTCATATTTTATTTTACTTTATTATTTTTAAAAAATGTAAACACTGTTTACTCGTTTAAATTTTAAGAATCAACCTGCAGGCAATGCTCAGAAGTTTCTTCTTCTACCAAGGGAGAATTGAGATATAACACAACATGAGTTTCAGGCGTACAGCATAATGATCCCATATTTGTAGACATTATGAAATGATCACAAGAAAAAACTTTGCAACTATGGTATCACAAATTTTATTATGAATTAATTAATTTCGTTTGAGAGGCAGGGAGGAGCCGAGGGAGAGGGAGAGAGAGAATCTTAAGCAGTTTCTGCGCCCAGCAGAGGACCTGGGTGCCAGATTCAATCTCAGGACCCTGAGATCATGACCCTGAGCAGAAGTCAAGAGGGGGATGTTCAACTCACTGAGCCGCCCAGGAGCCCCTATTTTTAAAAGATTTTATCTGTTTACTTATTTGCCTGTTTGAGAGAGAGTGGGGAAAGGGTTGGGGGGAAGGGGTGGAAGAGGGAAAAGGAGGTAGAATCTGAAACAGATTCTCCGCTGAATGGGGGGCCCCCATGCGGGCCTCCATCCCACAACCACCATGAGATCATGACTTCAGCCAAAACCAAGAATCGGATGCTTAACCGACTGAGCCACCCAGGAGCCCACAAATTTTATTTTTCAAACTTATTTTTGGGACACCTGGATGGCTCAGTCGTTAGGTGTCAGCCTTTGGCTCGGGTCATGATCCCAGGGTCTTGAGGTCAAGCCCTACATCGGGCTTCCTGCTCAGCGGGGAGCCTGCTTTTCCCTCTGCTTCTGCTCTCCCTGCTTGTGTGCATATTCTCTCTCTGACAAATAAATAAATCATCAAAAAAAAAGTTATTTTCAAAACACCCAAACTTCACTTCTCACTTTTTATAAATTCTGGTGTTCTTTCTATACGGGCATTGGGGCAAGAGGGAATCAAAGCACAAATAAGATTGCAACGAGGCACACACACTTTCTAACAATGTTGGAGCATCAGGTTCTTTGCTAGAGGCCAAAAAAAAAGGATTTTTACTTATAAAGAGATGCTGTTTCCTGAAGGAGGGAGATCATCAGGTCCTGGCACCGGTTTACTCAGAAAGAATTAGGAAGGAATATCCTTTGTCTGCAGTGACAAAATACCTCCCACAACTAGCAAATACACAGTGGCAGTACCCAGCCGGACGGGTCAAAGCTGGCCACTTCTCCAGATGCAAGAGGATTTCAGTGCATGTTCTCGGTGCTTCCACAGTGAACTGATGGCATGTGAGAATTAGGAACTTGCAAAGCACAAGTATAGTACGCGATAATCACCATCATCATGACTATAGGGTTTTTTGTTTTTGTTTTGTTTTTTGCTAGGTCCCAAGAAATGTGAGGACAAAATTAAGGCTTTTGATTTCATTCATCCCATCTCTTGTGAACAACGCCCACATGTGTCCTTATCTCAGGAAGTCTCTGTGGAGGGGCCTGGTTGAACACGCTGTCGTTTAACCTTCTGTGGAGTACCATGCGGCCATGACAAATCGTGTTGTAGAAGAACATTTAAGGACACAGAAACTTGCTCACAATAGAATGCTGAGTGGAAAAGAATCTATCTCCTCGTGTGCACACCGCCACGATCCCATTTTCCATGTCTACCTATCCAACCTCTATCTCCATAGGTGCACACACACATACATACCTTTAAAGGATGCACCAAAATGTCAACAGTGGCAAACTGAGTGTTTTATTTCCTCCCTCTTGTTTATATTATTTTCTAGGTTTTATATAAGAGGTGTGTGAATTCTTATAAGGTTTAAAAAAAAAAAAAAAAGCTAGCAAGAGCCACTGAAGGAGCCGAGAAGCCCAGGGGAGTAAACTGGCAGGTACGTCCATATTATTATGATCTGAAGTCCCAGCTTCTTGGGCAGGTTGCCGACAAGGAGAAACACTTGCTCCCTTGACTACCTCAAGCACAGACATGAGAGCGAGACCCCTCCTACTGGCTCCAATGATCAACCTCAGCTACTGAGAATATTCTTGATGTTTTCACATTTCACTTTCTGGAAAGAAAGTATAGCTGAGTATTCAGAGCAAGACACCAGCGTGGGCCGTCCACTCAGGCTAGGAGATGAAGGAAACCCCAGCTTGCAGCCAGGCAGGACCGCCCCTGAGCAGACTAGTCCTTTGGTGGCCCTGCAGACAGACATCTTGCCCAACCTGTGCAGGGTTTGCGACTTGCTGCTGTTTTGGGGGTGGGATAGATGGTGGCCTTCCAGCGAGTGGGCACTGGACCATGGGCAGGGCTGATAAGGCACCCCTCATATCATATAGCCCTGGGGTGGTGGCCAGCCCACCTTTCCCCTCAGCTCTGCGGGTCTTCCATTTACAGGGGAAGGGCGGCCAGTGCCAGAGAGAAAAGGCACCGGAGGTCCAGGTTGTTAGGTGGGGTGGAGGCAGCGGGAGGGATGTTGCGCAAGCAAGCCTTCACTTAATCCTCTGCACACGGGGGTTTCTGCTGTGCAAGGCTGCACCAGTTAAAGGCATGCATGGAACCTGCCCAAATGTCCAGCCCCTACTGTTAAGTGAGTCACACAGTCGCCGGAGTACAGACAAACAGGAAAAAGCTCAGTAGAAGACGACTTCCTCAGGGTGGAGATTGGGGCTTGTTTTGTTCACTGCTGTCTCTCCAGTGCCTAGAACACTGCCTGGCACAGAATGGGCGTCCAACACATAAAATCATCATTGGGCGCACGAATGAAAAGAACTTGCTAGTCATCAAAGAAATGTACACTACAGCAATGATGTGGCATTATTTTGTATATAAAGCTGCCCAAAAAATAATGCATGAAAAAATACACAATCCTGGTGAAGTTCTATGAGATCTGCCATGTAACTAGTATTAATGACAATAGGTAGTCATAAAACTCTTCTGGGAAACAATTTGGTAATAGCGTCATTTCAAAGTTCCTACTTGGTAATTCTAGTTCTATAAATTCACGTGAAACAGATAAACCAGAAAAAGGAAAACACGGCCTGTGTAAAACATTCCTTAAAATGTAGCTTATAATAGCAAAGAGATGGAGGCAATCAAGTAGCTAGCAATAGGGATGGTCAAATAACTTGTGGTTGTTGAGGCTTGGACAGCAGTGTAGTGAAGTGGTAATTAAAAAAAGCAGGATGTGAAAGTGTCCACATACAATGAATGCAACCATAAAATATATTTTGGGGAAAAGCCTGGAAGGATGGAAAGTTTATGGATCTCCCCCTGCCCTCTCAATTTTGTCATGAAACTCTTTTTAACCGCAAAGAGCTTAACCGAATAAGACCTGTTTCCATCATATCATTCACCAGTAAGTACCCATACGGCAGCTGGCCCAAGGCACTCATCTACTCACACTGTTCCCAAGAGAGCAGTCCTTCATTGCCATGCCCCCCCCCCCCCGCTCCGGTGGGTCCCTAGTCTCCGGGGATCATCCACTGGACAGCAGAGCCACGCAAGTTTTAAGGCACAGTTTGCCCATGGGGTCATTCATCCTTGAGTAGCAAACAAGTGCCACCGTGGGAACATTATTTACTATCGTCTGATCACAGATTGGAGAATGTTTGCCAGAAAGGACCCTTTGGGTGGTGGAAAAGTGGGCATCGAGTTACACTTTCTCATGGTGCTTAAGCAAGCATCTTGGTTGCTTCTTTATGGTAAAACCATGCGTGCATCAAGGCACATGTCCTTTCCTACTGAGGGAGGGCAGTATCTAGTTCATTTGCAAGGGGGTCAAGTGATTAAAATCTAAGCTGGGGGTTCATCCCGTGGAGAGCCTCGGATTCTTGCTGATTCAGCGCTAGGTGGTAGTTCTTCATCTCACAGCCCCCAGGAGTCGCTTGGAGAGCTTTAGAAATCATTGATCCCCGGCTCCCTCTTCCAGAGAATCCGATTCCATTGGTTTGGTGAACAGTCCAGGGCACTGGAAATTTTAAAAGCTCACAAGTCTGGACAGAACCAGGGTTGAGATCCAGTTTTATGGTTTCGGTGGTCGAATTCTATGCTGAACATATTCAGACTGGGTCCACGGAGGGGCGTGTTCTCCACGCAGAGATGAGCAAGGACCCGTGCTGGGCTTTACAAAGCCCTGCTGTCCTGCTCTTGAGCTGCCACAGGAAGCAGAGCACAGGGTCGGGAGGCCCAGGGGGGTTACGGCTTACCGAGACCCACAGGCTGGGCGCAAAGTGTCACTATCACCGACTAGCTCTGCAAACTTGGGCAAGTCACTCTCCCCGCTGGGCCTCCACTTCCCCATCTGAGAATGGGACGCCGTCAACCATGCCAGCCTCACAGGGTTCTTCAGGATGGGACGAGTCAGTGGGAGCAGCTGTGGACTCCTCAGGAAACGGGAATGCTAGATCGTCCGGGGGCACGGAAGAGTACTGTGACCGTGCGCATTCCCGGAGAGCTGAGCCTCACTGCTGACCACCCTTCCTGGATTGGAAATAGAGCTGCACACCTGTGGGTTATCTATTAAGTCAACTAGAAGCCCAGTGAATTAGTGGGTCTGTCATTTGCGGAATATAGGAGAAAACAGAGGACAGACGCTGATGTGAAACTCTCCCAAGATCTCCCCCTTCAGAGTTAATGCAAGTATATTTAGCAAGACTCGCAGTCCATGTTCAGAAGTGAAACCGACCAGTTTAAAAGCAAACAGATCTCCTTCCTGGTGCGGAGGGGCAGAATCAGTGAGATTTCTGGGACTCATCCAAGGAGAGAGCTCCAGACTCCACACACAATGTAGGGAAACTGTCAGGGGCCAGGAACCTAGCCTCAGGTATATTCCTGAATCTGCACATCTTTTTTTTTTTTTTTTTTTTTTTTTTAGTTTTTTTTAATTTGACACACAGAGAGAGAGAGAGTACACAAGTAGGCAGAGTGGCAGGCAGAGGGAGAGGGAGAAGCAGGCTCCCCACGTGGGACTTGATCCCAAGACACTGGGATCATGAACTGAGCCCACGGCAGCCGCTTTAAGTGACTGAGCCACCCAGGCGTCCAATTCTGGATGTCTTAATGATGATTTAGATGTTCTTAAATCCTGACATTGGAAAAAACACCTCAAGACCTGACAGTGGGGCACGTGGGGCCACAACCGCAGTGAGCTTCTTGCTGTCCGTGGGAGCCCTAACATTCCCGTCTCCACTGAGTCATTCCAGGGAAAAGGAGTCACTTTTCCTTTGGTCATTTAAACTGTAGAGCGAAGAAGTAAACATGTTACATTTTAGCAAATGCATGATGGTCGCTGGCTGCATGGAGGCTAATTTCTCCCTCCATCCTGGAGCCAGGCTGACATTTCCTAGCTGACAAAATTAACCAGAGAATCACAACCCTCTCTCTGGTTTGGCCTGGAAGGGGGCTGGCCGCTGCCACGGTAAGTGTGGCTGACAAGCACGGGATGAGGCTTCTCGCTTCCTGGTTCAGCCATGGAAGTAGCTGTAGGTCAGGGCTCACCGAGGGGACTATGGTGGGCAGCCCACCCTCCCTTGATGTCCAGCCTCGCTGCCTTCGCTGTGACCAGGATACTGCAAGCAATCGCTAGGCTGTGTTGGGTTCTGTCTTATGTTTTAAAATGAAACAAGGGGCGCCTGGGTGGCTCAGTTGTGGTGTCTGCCTTCAGCTCAGGTCATGATCCCAGGGTTCTGGGATTGAGCCCTGCATCAGGCTCCCTGCTCCATGGGAAGCCTGCTTTTCCCTCTCCCACTCCCCCTGCTTGTGTTCCTTCTCTCACTGTCTCTCTCTCTGTCAAATTAAAAAAAAAAAAAAAAAAAAAAAAAACCTTAAAAAAAAACAATTTTTTTTTTTTTTAATTTTAAAGTGTGTGTGTAGTAACCATAGAAACCTCCTTTTGCATTCACTAGTGTTTTGGAAAAAAATCCCTCCTGTGTGTCTGTCTGGCTTATGTTGTCTCCATAGAACTATGGGCTCCCAGGGGAAGAGATCTATGTCTCAGAGAGGAGTATGAGAGAGCGGCCCCACACTTGCCTCTGCAGGCAAGGCCTGGACTCTGGTTTCTTGATCCTGGGGAACCCACAGGAGGTAGCCAAAAATAGACACCCCATCCCCCACCCCCCACACCACCCCCCGCCCCGCTCTGAAGGTTGTCTTGTAAGCTGAAGTTCTGCTGTAGTAACTTATCTCATCCTTGTCACAACACTCTGGTCTCAACTACCATCATTATTAGCTCCATTTTACAGATGAAGAAACTGATGCACAGGGTGGCTGATGACAAGCCAAGGAGCTGCAGGTACTAAAAGGGCAGGAACTGGGATGGAGCCCCCAGCTGTGGGGCGTCGGAGCCCACAGGGGCAACTACTCTGCCAGGGCGCAGGGAGCTCCCCAGGGGTTCCCAAGCCTGGCTGAACCCAGCAGTCCCCAGGAGACTTGGACGTGTAGAAGTCTATCCCCTTCTCTCCCCTCCACACACGTGCCTGCAGAGTCGGGGCTGTGGGGGATGGGAGTTCCAGGAAGCTGCATTTTAATTCTTTAGGTGATTCTGAGTCAGAAAAAACAGATGACAGTTCGTGTGTGGACCTTCCTGGTCTCTCTTCTGGACACAGACATGGTCCTGAAAAGACAGGGGGATACAGCCCTTGTGGCCTGAAACCCAAAGCCTAGAGATGAGTGTCTTCACGCCCTTCTGTGGAGCTCATTCGGAAGAGGAGTGCTCCAGAGGGCGCATCCAAAGCCAGATCTCCCCAACCAGACCACTTGTTCTCAAGGGATCTCGCCCTTCCTTTCAACACACTGGTATCAAGCCTTCCCTAGGGGCAGCCTGGTCCTTGCTCCATCTGGGGGAGCGGGGGAGGCCGCTCTTTGGCTGTATGAGGAGCTCCTGGCACGGTGCCCACCACGTTCCATGGGAGGTGTGGAGCTGCCTCACTGCCAACGCCGGGAACACGCGGGAGCGGTCTGGGACCCAGGCAAGCCTGGCTTCACTCATGCACAAAGTGCAGACAGTGGGAATAGTAACGCCTGCCTACTTTACAAAGTGGTAGGGAGAGCTGCCCGTTTTGTCATCATCAGACACTCTCCACGCGCTGAGTGTTCCACCAATCTTCTTTCATTTCTCCACTCGGTGGTCCTGGAGGCTAGAGATGGTCACGCCCACTATATGGAGAAGGGGGCTCCGGAGCAAATGGAGACTCGAGATCACACCTGCGTCTGCAGAACGCACAGCATCTTCCCTGTGCTGTGCCAGGTGGAAGCGTTAAGATGGGGAACACGATGGTGATGGCACAGGGGCCTGCCCGTGGGGCCCAAGGTGGGGGACACAGGCCTTGGGGACTCTGGGTTGCACACCCTGAGGCCTGGTGGGAGGGGGGTGTCAGGGCAGGATGTGTGTGTAGTCCTTGCTTTTAGCCGTTGGTGCCTTCCATGAAGGAGGAAGAGAGAAGAAAGTGTTAAAAGGACTCTCCTCACTTGCCACAACTACACGCACTTTTTGTTAGGAGGTGATTTGTATGTGTGATTTGATTATGGGGTCAAGAGGCTGCCCGGGCCACAGACTGTGCCTGCCCATTCTCTTCCCGGCTCCCCCTGCCTCCAAGACTGACGACACCCCCCAGGGCACAAGGCTGCTGACTTGGGGCCCCAGAGCTGCCTGGAACCCTTCCCCTCCTCTGCTCATAAGGTGAGGCTTTATCTCATCTGCCCAAACAGCAAAGCCCGTTTGGGAAGGTTCTGGCTGCTCCAGCAAGCCTGCTTTCTCCCTTTCCTAGTCGGTCTCTGTCTTAGTCTCTCCTTTTTCTGCCTGCCTTCCTTCTTTGTCCTGTCTCTCCTTGTCTCTGTGTTAGAAGGCATTCTCAGAAGACACACACACATCCTCATGGTCCCCACTGTCCTCTTCCCTGCATGCTTTTCGATAGGTTCTCAGCTGCCTGTGTTTTCATCCTGTTTGTCTAACATGGGGAGGAGAGAGGAGCAGGTTAGAAAGACGAGGTGGTGGGTGACCATAGAAGCGAGAATGATGGCCAGCAGGGGAGAAGAGAGGACCCAGCCTGAGCTGTCTGGGGGTCCCTGCCTGCAAAGCTCGTCTGGCTGTGTGGGGCGCGGGAGGGGATAATGGCTTGATTGGTGGGGATGGAGCACCCCAGGCCGCAGGGGGAGGTCAATGTCTCCCTCCACCTGCTTCTGCTGAAGAAAGTCTGGAGTTGGGGGGTTGTGTGTGCTTGTGTATCAGGGGGAGCCAGATTTGCTGAATTTTTTTCTGGATTTATCTGAAGACTTATACAAAAAATACCAGTCTGGTTAAACCCTTTTCAGCCCCCAAGGGCCTGAGGTCATTTAGAACTTCCTCCTAGTGGTCCCTATGGCCAAAGGGCCCTGACTGCTCGTTCTAGGCCTCTGCATGGACCCCCACTCCCAACACACAACACGCGCAGTGCTGGGTGGTGTCCAGCTGCACAGACCCCTGTGCTGGTCTCATCTGATACCCTGATGAGGAAGGTCAACCCTTTCAGGGACAAGGGCAGCCTGTCAGGGGGAACCAAGAGCTACCAGGCCAAGGGCAGAACTTTCAAGGTGGGCTCTCCCTTTTACCAACTCTGCAGGGGACAAATCAGGAGGAGCAAAGAGGTTCTGTTCACCATGACAAAGCCCCCAGCATTCCCTTGCTACAACAGGTCTGGTTCTTTCTTTCCACCGCTCTGGCAGACACCCAGAAAGGCCTGTGTCTGGTGGAATGGTTCAGAGATCGGGGAAGGAGACCATTTTTTGCCGGGCCTTTGCCTTGAACCTAACCCAGGCCTCCATGCCACGGAATCACGAGAAGCCAAGCCCAGGGCCGGCAGAACCTTCCTGTGGCCAGGACTGACTGCTGAATTAACATGCTCCCCTCCAAGAGCAGGGCCAGGGCGAGCCTTGGAAGCAGAGGTGGTGTGAGGGGGCCTGTGAGGGAAGGAAACACCATTGACAGAAGGTGACTGGAGGGAGGGGCTAGTGGTCACAGTGAGCAACTCCTCCCCACTTTTCCGGTGACGAAAAGGGAATACCCAAGAAGTAAACACACTTGTCCAGCCAGCCCAGCTCCAAAGCCTGGGCAGCGAGCGGGTAGGGAAGCAACGTTTTGACCCTCCCCGTGCGCCTGCCTCTTTCATTCCTCCCCTTGGGCAGAGCCCCCAAGACTTTCCTTCTGGGTGCAGGCTCGGCTGAAAGGTCCTCCAAATGGTCCATTAAAACATTGCCACTGTATGGTTTGTTGGTGTGCTCCTAAGGACATAAAATGTAAGCTTATCCAACAAAAGTCACACACAGCCATGCCACCTTGAGAGCTAAGTTCCAGCATTATTTGTGCACTCCGGCCCCCACAGAGAACTCTGGGTTCCCACCGGGGCTGGTGGGATGGACTTTGGACACCACTCACCCCTTGTGACCTGCCCAGTCAGAAGGCAGGCGAGGTGGGGGTCAGACCGGGAGGACCCAGAACGCCTGTGGACCCGCGGGGCACCTTGGGTAAGTTTTTAAACTTCTCTGAGTGTTAATATCCTCATCTCTGCAACGAACGTGATGACAGCAGCGTCCTCACTGGTTTGCGGCAAGAAGTAATCGAATGACACGTTAAAGCAGTCAACCCTGTGCCTGGCCTCTGAGAAGGGCTCAACATACAGAAGCCAATAGAGAGAAGTTGTTGTGTTGTCTTCTGGGGGTTCATACCGCACCTCAGATGTGGCACAAGCTGGAAGGGGCCCGGGTTCGAGAGAGACCAAGGTGGAGCCGCGTGATCGGGTGGGAGCGGAGGCAGGAGTGTGGGCTTTCGTCGGGAATGAAACGGCAGTCTGTGACAAAAAGCTAGCTCAAAGGGAAGTCAGCTCTCAATACTTTTTAACCCAAAACTCTGCCAGAGGCTCTCTGGAGAGCGTCTGCCCCATTGCCTCAGGCACCAGACGGCCTCTTAGGAGGAAGAGAGACTCTTTGCTGGGTCTGGAGGTGGGGCGCTGGCTCATGGAGCAGCTCTGACCCAGGCTTAGGCCAGGCATGTCAGGGAGGAGAAAGTATAAGGTAAGATACAGTCCTTGGCCTCCTGGAACTTCGGAGTGACTTGGGGTGGTGGCCGTGAGGCTTGTTTCACCATTGTTTCCATTACTTCTGCTTCTGAGCACACCACAGGATCACTCTCTTGTCTCCACCTCCCCCTGCCTCCCGGGTCCGGTGTGGCCATGGGATTGTGTCAGCCTACAAATGGGAGTGACAGGCATCACCTCCAGATGCATGCTCCAAAGAGCTGAGGCCACACTCCCTTCCTCCCACTGTAATAACAGCAGGTGGTCGAGGCTCCATCCGCCTCTGTCTTCAAATGACGCTGGGGAGTACAGCCTCCCACTGAGCACGGGGGCTTGCTAGTGTGAGATCTCTTCCCTTTGCAGTTTCTTGCCCCCCCAACTCAGTGTGAGGTCGCTGAGTGCTGGGCCTTATTTGTTACGGCAGTTCAAGCTAACTCATCCCGAGAAGCTAGTGAGACAAAGCCAGTGCGTTGGAGCAAAGCAGAATCCTGAGATGGCAGATGGGAGGGCCAGGCTTGAGCAACTAAGGGTGTTCAGAAAGGGCTGGACAAGGGCCCCTAGAGGGGGCTTGGGGCAGGACCTCGAAGGATTAGCAGGATCTGAAGGATGCTTAAGGATGGCCCAGGCATGCAGGAGGGAACCCCGAGAAGAGGCTGCAGGTGGGAGTGGGGAGGAGACTAAGAGAACAGGGGGATTCCAGGCAGCAGCATACAGGGCTGATGTGCAGACCGACACCATGAATTGAAAGCAAGGCAGCCAGCCCTACGGTGGGACTGTCTCTAAACCCAGTCAGTGGCTCTGGGGCAGGCATGGGGAAGGCAGATGGGAGGGCTCAGCCAAGGCCGGGATTTTGCCAAGGGGCTGTGACAAAAGAGAGAAAGGTAGAGTTGTGGAGGGAATTCACACTGGGGCATGTCAGAAGAGCCAAGGAGCAGAGGCTGGCTAGGGAGGAGAGGGGAGCCGGGAGGAGGCCTGGGGTAACAGGTGGGGGCTCCCAGTGCATTCAAATTCCCAAGGAAGCCAAGGAATAGGCAGTGGGGGAACCTGAGTTGCAGGGCCGGGAGGGGGGGGGGTTTGGGAATCCAGATTTGAGGGCGAGAGGAATGAGGGGGTCCAGGGGCGACTGCAGGAATGGGCCCCCGCGGGGCCCCGCACTGGCCATCAGAAGAGGGAGGGTACAGTGCATCTGAGTGGCTATGGAGGTCAGCGAGGGTGATGACAGAAGGGGTGAAGCGAAGGCTTTGGGGAGGAGGGGGTGCTGCCGTGTGCTAGCTCTGAGAGCCAGGCTGGGCCACCTGGGCTGCTCACCACTGCCCAGATCCTAGCCCTTTCTGGAGGGGTGATCGGAAGACTTATTTGACCCCCTCAATGCTTTGGTGTCACTTGTAAAAATGGGAACTTGTCCCTGTCTCTTGGAGCTACTATGAAGGAAGGAGATCATTCAGACAAAGGACCTAAAACAGTGCCTAGGGCACATTAATTAAGTGTCAAATGTGACCCTTTATAGTAGCTTGAATTAGAGGTTAAGACTCTAACCACACCCCCTGTCCCCAAAACCTGTAAATGTGACCTTATTTGGGAAGCAGGGTTTGGAGATACAGTTAAGTCAAGGATGTTGAGTGACATAATCCTGGATTACTCAGGAAGGCCCCAAATCCAAAGCCAAGTGCCCTGGAAGGAGACAGAGGAGGAGAGACACACCCAGAGGAGGAGGCCACATGAGGACAGAGGCAGGGAGGCCACCACAAGCCAAGGGACCCCCGGAAGAGGCAAGGAAGCCTTCTCCCCCGGAAGCCTTCTGAGGGGGCACGGCCTTGCTGACACCTTGATTTTGGATTTCTGGCCTCGAAAACTGTGAATGAGTAAATTTCTGTTGTTTCATGCCACCGAGTTTTTGAGCAAGTTGTTACGGCGGCCCTAGAACAGTCTTTACCTTTGGAGACTGATGTGGGCAGTAAAGAAGAAAGCGCATGAAAATGTCAGGGACAGTGAAGATGACCCGTCCATACCTCCCCATCTCCACGTTACCGGTATACGCATGCGCACATGCACGTAGCCGCTGAGCGCACAAACACACACAGGGACAAATGTCCGGGGCAGCCCCCAACCTCACACACAGCAACGAGGGAGGAGAGGGTGGTATGTCATCAGACACTTGTGAGGTCAATGCGACCTAACTGAGGAGGTTTCCCGTCATCTGCTGACCACAGGCTGGGCCCGGGGCCACGCAGGTCTGAAGAAGCCGGGTACCGACCGCAGTGGGGACAGAGGCCAGCCCGCTTTGGAGCTTCCCGTCATCCGATAGCTTTAATCAGAATGAAACTCGAAGACAAGGTGGGGAAGAGGGACAAGGGTGGGTGGCTCCAGGCTGTCTGATTAATCAACACAGGCCAGTGTCCCGTCAGTTTCAAATACTGACCCCCAAGAACTTGGGTCTTTGCTGAACAGATCTGGGGTCATTTTCTTCCCTCTCTGAGTCATGGGACATGGGACTCCTCCTTTAACTAAATTCACACTGAGCAAGGCTTGCTTCCATTTTGGATATTTTCAACTGGAAATCATGCAGGCTTATGGAAAATAACTTCCAGTTACAGAAAACATGAAAAAAAAAGGGTTCTTGGCATTTGGGAACTCTGGTAAAGAATTCTGTCTCTCTGAAACTGGAGTTTTATTTGATGTTTCTTGGAAAGAAACCATTCGACTTACTTTATAGTCTTTCAGTCCTTCAAAGGGTACAGAATGAGACACACAGAAGAACATAAATAATCCAAAAAAATGTACTCTATCTTGTGAATGCTATATCCTTCCTCCTCATAAGGTATATTTATGAACTCCGAAAAGTAATTTCAGGGGGGAAAAAATTGCAATCTCAGTCCAGTTTTATAACAATGAAAGTGTGTTTGTTCCTGCCTTGTGGATTATTTTTAAGGCAGTGTGGTACTATTTACACAAGTGACATACACGACTCCCTGAGGCCAAAGTCCTTCAGATTTTACATCTGCCTTCTTGGGTGTTTACGCTTTCGGAAAAGGAGATGTGCAGTCAGGGAACGTGTTCAGTTCATCCAAACAGCGCTCTTTCCCACTGTGTCAGTCTCCAGGTGTTAGACTTTACCTGTGGACCCACCCTTCCCCCTCTCCCCTCCCATGGCCCCTTCTTCCCCCTCCTCCCTCCCTCCTGCCTCCCGTCTCCCTCCTCCTCCTCCCCTGGTCCATGTGTAATCAGTTGGTCACACAGGCCACACACTGGATTTTAGCCACGGGGAGAAGCAGGGGTGAGGCAAGTGTGTCTTTTCCATCTCAGCCTGTCTGTCTGTCTGTCTGCCTGTCTGTCTGTCTAAACTTTCATGGCCCCACTAGGCAGGTCAGTCCCACGGGTTGGACCCGAGTAGAGGCAATAGTGCTGTGACCCACGAGGGCAGCCGGCAGCCCGATCCCTTTGATGCTCTGAGAATAGCTCCCAGAGGCCTCTTTGCAGACGGTCATCAGATAAAAGACTCAGTGCCCCAGGGCTGCCCCGGCCATCTGGTGGGCAAGTATTTTAAGCTTGATTTCTTCTGGAAGGAAGTTCTGAGAAACTTCTGTCCTGGTACTCCACATCTGTGTACAGCAGAAGCCCACATGTGACTGGGTCCCACAATGGGAAGCTCTCAGGGGTCTGGAGGGAGACAGGGGAACCTCTCCCATTTCCCCCCAATTTAGTACTCCCTGAAATTGCCCAAGGTGCTAGGGCAGCCATGCGCCTTCCTTTCCCTGGAACAACAATGAGATCATTTCACAGATGTTCCTACTGCAAGCCAGTGCTGGGATGCAAGGAACGGGGCCCACACAGTCCTTGGAGCAGAGAGCCCAGGCCTCGCCCATCACCAGAACCCCAGAGATTAGGGCCTGAGTCCCACTCTGCTGTCCTACAGCACCCCGAGTTCTAACACACACCAGAGTGGGGGCTCCAGAAGTGTGTGCAAAGCCTCACTGCCCAGAGACCAGAATGGAAGGTGAGACAGAATGGCGCCGTTGGGGAGGGCCACAGCGGGAAGGGGACACATGAGCAGGACCTGTAGCTACTGAAGATGCCGGCCCTGTGGCTCTTTGGGAGGAGCATGGGGGAAAGAAGCCCTGCAGGACCATGATGTGGCAGTGACTACTCCTGGGGGGATTCCGGGAATCCGCCCATGTTGTTGGACTTGATTTCCTCTCCTGTCAATTTCTTAAGATTACTGAGGAGTTGAGTAACTGAGCGACAGCAACCCAAGCACCCCCGTGCCAACAGTGTCGTGAAAGGCTGACTTCAAGGCTTTATCAGGGGACTTTACTCTGTCAGCATCCTGTTGGCACCAGGCGCCCTAGGCAGCAGCTTTTAAAGAAAGGCTTTGGAAGAAGCTTAGTGGCCCTGGGGCCCGAGCAGGTGCCATGTGGAGGGAGGAAGGGGTCACCATAAAGTAAAAGAGCACCTCCCTCACCCCACTCCTCCAAGAACCATTTCGCCAAAGTCTGGACCTGCCTCTTAGGAAAAAAGTTTATGACCTGAATAGGCCACTGTTCCCATGACTGTTTTTTAGAAGGTGAAAAGCACAAATCATAGTCAAGTAGCCAAGGACAGACTTGGGCTTTCATGAAAGATGAGGTCCCACGGAACCCTAATTGGACGTTTCGCTATCACCCATGCACCCTGGGTCGTGCGGCGAGCACGTACTGGGGACCAGGCACTATGTTAGATCCTGCTGAACCAGAGAGATGCTGCCTTGACCCTTACAATCCTGAAAGCAGAGAGATGCACTTTTGACTAGAATTATTAAAATCCCTGGGTGGGGATGAGAGCATTGACCTGGGAGCCGAACCTGACCCAGAGCTCAGGGGCTGGAAGCTTGAGTCAGGCTGAATCACCTGGGAGCTTCACTGGCCAGGACTTCTGCTCTGGGAAGGACAGGGAGGGGTCAAGGCTGGGCCCATGGGGGCTCACACAGAGGCCATTTGTGGGTGGGCCGACCCAGCATCCTTGCATAGGACTTTTCCAATTAGGGGCCATGTGGGTTGTGATGTCTTCCCCAGTACGAGTGAATGTGAGGCCCCTCTAAGTATCATGCCTGAATGCTTGCTGTCAGGGCCTGCTGTGTGTCATCCTTGCTTTTCAGGGGACAAGGCACTTTTCCTGATTCTGGGATCCCCTCACATGCCATGCCCACCTGAGCCGTGAAGGCCAAGGTCAAGAACACTACAGTACTCACTGCCAGTCGTTACCCATTCTACACACTGATTCCATTCCACCTCTTATCCCATTCTACCTACCTACACACACACACACACACACACATACACACACACACATACACAGCCCAGCCAGCAACCCCTTCTCCTGTCTCTGACCTTGCTGAGCCCTTTGGATTGGACCTACCTGATGACTTGCGCTCTCCCCAGGCACGGAGCCCCACCGACACCTTGCAGTGGCCTTGGCCCTGGGCCCTCCAGCCCATGCTGTCTGTCCTCCCACTCACCCTGAATTTGGCAGGAGGCACGAATGCCCGTGCCAGCGCAAACTGACAGGGGGAAACAGAAATGAGGATCGAACATTTTGCAACTACAACAAAAATTTAAACAAACAGAAGGTACCTTATTGAGTGTTGTCCTTCAGAACATTCTTCCTGGGGGTGATGAGCTTGATCTGGTGATGTTGCCCCGGGGCCACACAATTTCTGGAATTATCCGTGGGAGTCCTGAGTCAGCTGATTCAGCAGCTCCCAAACCCTGCCGCACACTGGGGTAAAAAAATACAACACTGGAATCCCGCTGCAGTTTGAGAGATGTCGACCCTGGATGTGGCTTATTTTGTTCAAAGAAACACCTTCCAGGGTTGAGCCTTCACACCCCCACTTCCGGTGGCCCATGTTCCACAGACGGTCCCTATAAGTCTTCAGGACGGCATTGACCGTCCCTCATGTCTTACGACTAAAAGACCCCATTTCCTCAGATTGTGTTTTGTAAGTTTTTAAAGTGTTTCATTAAAGTAAATGCCTAACGACTGACGCCGAGGCCTTTCTTCAATCGGCCAGTGGTTATAGTCCAAGTGGCTGGGATTCCTTTCCAAAATCCCAACATTTTCCTTTTAAAATGAATCGATAACACTTTGCTTCTGGATCAGCCCTAACTTGAGTTGGCAGCTCAACAAAACAGAACTCTCCATTAGCCCTTGTTCCTCCCGGCTCCCCCCACACCTACTCCTCCCCCCAATCCTTGTTTCTCTTCTCAGGAAGGGCTCCCTGCTGCCCCAGCCATTCTGGCCCAAGTCCTCTCTTAGGACCCTCCAGTCCCTTTCTTCTCTCTCCCTCTACACCGGGAGACCCCGTCTCCCCTTCCTTCCGAGCATCTCTCCCTCCGCCCAGGTCCAGGTCCCCAGCTTCCTGGGAGGCCTCCTGTCCCCTGCGTCTAACACTTCTGCTCACTGCCGTCATCCAGACACCGCATCCAGAAATTTTTAACTTTCTGACATAAACTCGGATTTATAAAGGGGTTGCAAAATCGTATAAACAATTTCCTTCCAGCCCTCACCCAGACTCCCCAAATGCTAACCTTTTGCCACATTTGCCTTACTCTTCCCCTTTGGCCCCAAGATATAATACACGTATGTATATTGTATGTTTTCCTGAATGTCTGAGAGTAAACTGCAGATATGCAGGGCCCCTCGCCCCCTCCTTACTTAGTGTGTGTCTTCTAAGAACAAGGACATCCTCTTACACCACCCTAGTTCAATGATCAAAATCAGGAAATTAACCTTGATGCAATATTGTCTAATCTACATATTTTATTTAGGTTTTACTACTTGTCACAATCATGTCCTTTAGTTCTTTTTGTTGTTGTTGTTGTTTTATTTTTTTATTTACTTTTTTTTTTTTTAAGATTTTATTTCTTTATTTGACAGAGAGAGATCACAGGTAGGTAGAGAGACTGGCAGAGAGAGAGAGAGAGAGCGGGAAGCAGGCTCCCTGTTGAGCAGAGAGCCCGATGTGGGACTCGATCCCAGGACCCTGAAATCATGACCTGAGCCGAAGGCAGCGGCTTAACCCACTGAGCCACCCAGGCGCCCCTGACTGAGAGAAAGCAAGAGTGGCGGGGAGGGGCAGAAGGCGTGAGAGAGAGAGAGAGAGAGAGAGATCATGCGCACACACACATGGGGGAGGGGGAGGGGTAGAGGGAGAGGGAGAGAATCTCCAGCAGACCCCCTGCTGAGTGAGGAGCCTGATCTGGGTGGGGCTTGATGCCAGGACCCTGAGTTCACGACCTGAGCCAAAATCAAGAGTCGGCCACTTAACTGATGGAGCCACCCAGGCACCCCTGCCCAATCATGTCCTTGATAGCAAACGGAAATCCCAGATCCCAAATGACAGTTTATTGTTATGTCCTTTCCATCTCCCTTAGTCTAGAGTTCAGAAGACTCTTCCCCAAATTATGTCAGCTTCTGTTGGCTCTGCAACGAAAACCCTGTGGAATGAGATGGAACCCAGTCTCTTGGGCATGGCCCACCTGGCCCTGCCGCCCGGCCCATTGTCCCCAGTGACTCCCAGTGACACTAGTTCCTGGTGGCCGCCGGGAGGCCGGACTTCCTGTCTCTGGTCTCTCAGTCTGGAACTCCTCTGAGCTTTTGGATGGATGCTCCTCTAGCCATACTCTAGACCTGTCCCACCACACGCGGCCCTGTGATCTCCTTCCCCTTTCCGTGTCTGCTCCTTTGTTCACCCATTTGTCATTTGTGCCTCACTCCCCACTTAGGATAAGCCCATGGGAGCGGGGATCTCAGCTGTCTGGTTCTGGCTGAGTCCTGAACACTTGCAAGAAACCGGGCCTGGGACGTAACAGATGTGCAGCAAACGTTTGGTGAATGAGGGAATGAGTGAAGGGATGAAGGCCAGTGTTTTCAGACTATTTGGATCAAAGACAATAAAGTCCTTTCACCTATACTCATATGGGTAAGAGATTTTATAGAAGCTGAATGAAAGAGAAAGAAATGTTTTTTTCCTCAGATAGCTTTTCAAAATGTCAGCCAATGACCTAGGAAGCTTTGGCGCCACGGCCCTCATCGTCCACCAGTCCAGACGTCAAGATAATAGAATGGATTTACTTTTTAAGAGAATGTGCCAGATCGTCTACATCCAGGGCTTTCTGTGACAGGCTTCTCAGCAGAAATAAGTGACACAGAGCGACATGAAGGTCATGGTCGAGTAACACAGGGAAGAAAGAGTTCCTGACCAAGCCACAGGCTGCCTGGAACTCAGTCAAATAACAAATGGGGCTCCCTTTCCTGTTTGAAGGGCCTTGAGAGGCCCCGAACGCCCTTGGGGGACCCCAGCCAGATCTCCAGCCTCTCCTCATGCCTCTGCAGGAACAGCTCCCAGCCTGAGGCCCGCGGAGCCAGCGGACAGGTCAGGGGCACGCCTGGGCCTTAGGCAGGCAGGACTGAACCGCTCACGCTTACAACTGAACAGGTTCTGCGCCTTCCACGGGGAGTGAACTCCTCAGCTCCAGACATGTGTTGGTCTGTCGCGGGAGCTGCACACTTCACTGTATCTACTTGTACCTGCGTCAATTCTTTTTAAAAAGAGAAAAGAGGAAAATGTGGGCAGCTTTGTCTCCCCGTAAGAACAGCAGCTTTCGGGGCGCTTGGGTGGCTCAGTGGGTTAAGCCGCTGCCTTTAGCTCAGGTCATGATCTCAGGGTCCTGGGATCGAGTCCCGCATTGGGCTCTTTGCTCAGCAGGGAGCCTGCTTCCCTCTCTCTCTTTCTGCCTGCCTCTCTGTCTACTTGTGATTTCTCTCTGTCAAATAAATAAATAAAAATCTTTAAAAAAAAATAAAAAAAATATAAATAAAAAAAAAAAGAACAGCAGCTTTCGGAGCTGGCCTGGCTGAGTCCCCAGGGAGCCCAGACCTGACGGCTACAACGCACTGGAGAGAGGGGTAGGTGGGGGAACTAGATGACATGAGCCCCAAATCCTGCCCTGGCCTGGCACCCAACCATGTGCACCAGGATAAGACAAGCAAAAGGAACATTCGTACCCAGCCGGGGCTCTGGGCTCAGACATGGTGCTGAGTCTCAGGGCGGCCTGGTAGATGAGGCAGGATATTGAAGGTGTGGGAGGCCTTGGGTCGGAGCACCCTCCTGGCTCAGGTCTGGAAAGACAGGTTCACCGACTAGATGGGAATGGGAGCTAGCAGATTCCGTTCCTAACGGATGCACAACAGGCCCTCGCTGACTGACCTTACTCTACACTGCTAGCTGGGAGACTACGTTCATACGGTCTGTGACCCCTCTGCTCCATCATCCTGGCACTGCGATGCCACCAATAATGTGGCCTGACCTGTAGAAAAGTGCGTGAGGCCGCCGTGCTGGAGTGAGTAGGGCAGCAGGTGGAGGGATGCGAGCACAGGTTCCCTCAGACTGAGGCTGCACCTTACAGAGACATGGGCAGCCGTCAGGAGGCTCCGACAATACCCAGAACTCTTGGGACAACCCACACCGTCCACAGGAGGTCATCAGGTGAGGTCATGGAGAGTTGCAGGAGGTCTGACTCCTAAGAAGTACAGGATGGGTGGCAGGGGACAGGGGTTCCTCTAAGGTGTGCCATTCGTAAAGCCGAAATGCTCCAGGGCTGGAGATGCAAGTGAGCCCTGAGGCCCACAGCACCCAACCCCTCCTGCCCCTACAAGGCGGTTGGGACCAGGCCAGAGAGTCACAAGTTCCCAGAATGCCTGGAACTGTTCCGAGGTAAGGCAGACCCATGGGCATCCCATCTGAGGCAGACCCTGCCTGGTCTCAGCCTCCTGCTCTGCCAGGACCTGAACAGAGGAAGGGGAGTCTGGCAGAGTCACTACCATGACCATGAGCTCGGAGACCCTGTGCAAGAAGCTTAAATATTTCTGACTCAGTTTCTCTATCTGGACACTTGGGGTAATAAGGGCAGTTTCTTCAAAGGACTCTTTGAGATGATGAGATACTCTCGACAGGACCTCACACATACACGCCCAGGGGTTAGCTGTCACTAGGGGTGTCACTACAGGGGGCTCTGGAGCCAGGTGGGACGTAGGGGAGACACGGGTGGAGCCATACATCCCTCCCCATTGCTTCTCCATGCTCCTGAAACAGCTTGCTCCCTGGGATTCCACCACAGCATTTCATCGGGGTCTTTCTGCTCTCTGCCCGTGGGACCTGGAGCAACACAGGCCCTAGCATGTCCTAGTCTTAGGCACTTTCAACACTTTCATTTGTGTCTGGGATATGGGGTAGGGTCTTACTACATACTTGGATTGAACAAATGAATTTTTTAGGAAAACCACGACCTAAGTTACTAACAGAGAAATAAGGTTGCATAAACCCTCTGATGTCTTTCTGGGCCAGAAGGTCAACAATGGAACCTGACATCTTTAGGGTATATTTTAAGAGTGGCTGTTCAAGTTCGATCTGGTTTCATTAGCAAATAGGGAGTTATCCTAGAGCTGCCTCTCTCCAAGTCTGCTTTAAGAAGGCAAAGGGGAGAGGTTGTGATGATCTTCTCTTGCTGAGTCCCTTCTGGTAACACAGGTATCATATGGCAGAACATTCTAGAAACAAGGGCCTTTGACATTCTAATATGTTTTCTTGGCCATGACTTCTAAAGACTCAGGGGTTGTCTCAGGAAACAGTGTGTTCAGGAAAGGAGATCCCCATGGTAAAAGTTAGGGAAGTTGGAGAATTTTTCCCTTGTCATTTTCCATATTCTCATATACCTTATCTGGTCTTGCCCTAGTGGAGAATTTTAACAGCTTGTCACCTCTCATGTTCTGAATTATTTTCTTTAGAGAGAACTCCTTACCACCTTTTTATTCAGCCCTTCCTGACAGGTAGGAATGAGTTAGCGCCTACGGCTGTCAACAATTCTTGGTTAACTCAGCGCACAGAGAACTTAGTGGAGGGGTGGGCACCGGGCTCACAGAACACAAAGGAAGCTGGGAGACCAGGCACTGGCATGCTGGTGGTTGGGCAGCAAAGTACTATGGCTAGGGAATGTCAACCTGCCCCCTCAGCCTCAAGGATGCCGTCCTCCCAACAGCCCATCTTTGCCTCACTTGCTCTAGATTCAAAGAGTGTTACATCGGCCAAGCTTAGGACATGGCACTCTCAGCAGCGCCAGGGGCAGGGAGAGAGGGGGAAATTGTGGTGGAGATAAGAAAGGGAGGATGGGGGGTTGGTCACTAGATAATCCCCCTCCCTCTCATAAAGAAAAGCTAACAAATGTGCAGGATGTATGGAAGAAAACTCGTGTACTGAAATCATCAAACAGCAAACCTCACAGACGGATACAAAGACTATCCACCCTGAGAAACATCTTGGAAAAATGACAGTGCTCCCCTAAATGCATATACAGTCACTGTCATCCCAAGCTAGATCCCCACAGAATTTTTCAAGCTTAAATGGATTCTAAAACGCACGTTTAAGACCAAATGTCGAATGGCTGGGACAATCTTGAAAAATAAGGATAAGAAATGTAAGAACATAAAACTAGAGTAATCAAAGGGGGGCTGGAGGGGTACGCAAAATGGGCAGAGGGGATGAAGAGGCACGAGCTTCCAGTTGTAAAGCAGATTAAGTCCCAAAGGTGAGCAGTACAGCCTCAGGAATGTCCTCGTGTTGGGGTGACTCTGTATGGTGACAGCTGGTGGCCACAGTTACTGTAGGGAGCGTCTTGTAATGTTTATAATTTTGGATCACTCTCGTTGTGTGCCCCTTAAACTAGTATTGTGTCAACGATACTTCAATTAAGAAAACCAAGAGTAATCGGGATAATGTAGATTAAACAAGATCAATGGGAAAGAACTGAGAAACAGAACCACCTGTACAAAAATTGATAGATGTCAAATAGCCACTTCAGGCTGGTTTGGAGAAGGGAGGAGTCTTAGCTGTCTGGGCAGGGGTGTGGGGAGGAAGGCGGGCAAAGTTAGATTCATACAACATATCATTAAAAAAAATCCATATTAAAAATTATTTAAAAAACTGTATAATTATATGAATAAAATGTAATATGTTTGAAACTTGAGCAGAGGGAAGGTCTTTCAAGATACGAACTACGGAAGCCTAAGGAAGATGAAAGCTGACTTCTAAAGTGGTAGTGACTACCTCAAGTGCACCTCAGGCAGGAAAAAAACACGCGACGAAGTAAAACATACATTCCCAAAAAGACATGAGGAAGGATAGTCCCAGCAGCTTTATACGGTCTTAGCCCCAATCTGGTAAGAGCTCAGGGGTTCATGAGCAAGGCAATGGACCACATGTCGTCTGTTCATACAGTACGACAATACTTGACTGAATATAAAGGAAGTTACTGATTATAACTCAGGTCTCAAAAACATTAAGCTGAGCAAAAAAGAAACCAGACACATGCAAAAAACACACTACACGATTCTATTCAAACTATCCACAAAAACTGATCTACGGTGGGAAAAAAAAATCAGAACCCTGGTCACCCCTGGGGTGGGATAGGAGGGACTGCCTGGGAAGGAGCAGGAGAGAACTTTCTAGAAGGATGGCAATGTTCCTCATCTTAATGGAGGTTTGGGTGACTGCTTTATCCTTGGTCAAAACGTAGCAAATGCACACTTAATATTTGTGTTTTGTTGTGTGTAAGTTTGAAAACTTGAAAAGTTTTCTTCTCAAAAGAGAAATCTATTAACAAAAAAGAACTCTAGATAATATATGTGCTGAACTATTAAGGAATGAGTACCGAGGACTACGGTTTACTCTGGAACGCGCAGAGTAATAGACAGATGAGTGGGTGGATGGGCGATGTTAAAAAAAAGATCTAGCAAATTGCGCAAGGTAGAATCTAGGGGGTGGGTGTGTTTTGGTTCTCTGTACAATTCTTTCAACTTTTCTGTGTTCAGAAATCTTGATAATCCAATGTTGGGGAAAAACAGCAACAGACTAAAAGGAAAGCTATTTCTGACCCGTGGGAGATTTTTTACTTACTCATGCTTTACAGAGCTCATCATCAACAGAAAAAAATGAAAAACCCCATTGAACTGCAAGGAAAGGCCTTGATCAAAAAGGCAATACCTGAGATCATTCTCTTTGTCAACAGAAAAATCTGAATTCGACTAACAATGTAACTTCCCTGTCCTCTGGGCTGATAGGACGTGAGGACACTTGTCGGAGAACGTGAGGGAAAGCAAGCGTTCTCACGTGCTGCTGGTGGCTGGGTGAGCAGAGCTGAGCTGGCAGCCTCTCCCATGTCCACCTCCCTGTACCAAGACCACCGGGCAACCCTCCCGCTTGCCGGGGAGGGGCGGCAGGGCAGTCCAGATGACGCAGAAATGCCAGAAGCAGGATACCGGGTGACCAGCAGCCTATCTGTGTGTACTTGATAGAGGTCAGAAAGCAGCAGTCACGATGGGAAGATGTGAGACCTTCAGCTAAGTCAGAATCATGTGCGAATTGAAGCATTTATAGAAAAAGCAAAACCTATGTAGTATAGGTAGGCACACAGAGCAATGAAAAGGATCTGGAAAAATTCGAACTTGTGTGTGGGTGAGGAAGGAGGACTGGGGATGGGAATCCAAGCAAGCTGGGTTTGGAATACACATGATCTGAAATAAATCTAGACACACATACCTATAGGGACGAGACCGTATTTGTGTATTGCTTTGCTTAATTAAAATGAAAAGCATGGACAGATTACCCCCTTATAGCAAAGCTCAGCCCGTCTTTTAACGTTCCCAGCATTTATTTCAGAGTGAAAGTGGTCAATTACATAATTACTTGATTCAGATTTTACAGCCTCGACCCCGCAAACCGAGCTTTCAGTTCTCTGCCATCCCTTAGAGCAGTTCGTAGCCCCTCTGAGCAGCAAAGCACCCCAACACTCAGGGAGCCCTCACCAGGCGGCTGGGTCAGTTCACACACAGGGCTCCAGACACACCTGTTGGCGATCCCCTCAGCTCTGTAGAGGAGTCCTTGCTACCACAGTTGAGCCAGACTCCCCATCTTTTGTTTTTCCTTTCTTCCAACTACCGGACAGGATGGGATGGATGGCAGGACTGCTCCAATCACTAATCAATACAGGGCTGCCTCCAGCAACGCCCCCCCCCCCCCACCGCACCAGATACTGAGTCATATCTGACTGACTACGTGGGCAGAAAACTGTGCAGAAGGTCTTGCCAGCCACTTCAAAACTTTTAAGAGTGGTTTGCTTTTAAGCATGCTACACAGTGCTGTCTTCCAGCGAGAACTCCTAAAATCTACAGGTAGGTAATGCCTTCCGGGACGATGAAGGGCAGAGGTGTGGGTGTGTGTATTCATAGAGAAGCAGCTGTTTCTCCAGCGCTCTGGGAAACAAACCAAACAGCTCACCGAAAACTAGTTGAAAGTTTTATTTGTATAAACTTCATTAAGAACATAAAAGATTAAGTTTCTTAAAAAAAAAAAATCTGCAGTTATTTACAGCAGTATTGCACAAGTAAAGTGGCAATTACCCTGTCAAAATTCATCAGTGCAAAACACAAGTAAGCCAGGGAAATCGCAAATACAAATGCTACATACGCTGGGTCCTAGGAAACAGGTTAGTGACGGGTCCGTATACAGACAGATCAGTGCTATTAATGAATGTGTACCTGATGAGTTCTGATACAGTAACTAGTGGTCACAGAACCTGGACATACAACTTCAGAGAGCTTCTAATTCTGATTCCCATGTAAAAGTAGTCAAGTTACCTAGCTGGGAGTTCAAGGGTGCTTCATGAATACAATGCCGTTGGAAGGAGTCCCCTCAGCTGGTTTAGCATCACGTGTGGACCCACCCCTGCACCCACGGGAGCGGGGAGTGGACGCACACAGGCACCAGGCTAAATCAGCAGGGATGCTAGAACCATCTACTGACACGGGACCACCAGGAAGTCTCTCTAAAGCTTCTGTGAGCTTTCACATCTTAACACCCAGTCGAGTGGGACCCCCAACCTCTCTCGAAGCCAACAGAGAAGCAGAAGGAAGACAACCTGAAGCAGGCTGATCAAAGGCAGGGACCAAAGGGCTTAGGGCTGGGGGGCAGTGGGGGGGCGGTTCTGTACAATTTAGCTCCTAAAGACCACTAAGCCCAAACCTCAACGCACAGGACACAGCGGGTAGGGGATAATTCAACTACTCACCAGTTGCCAAAAATGGGTAAGTGGCATGAGGTGGTGGTCCTGATGTCCCTCTCCAGGCAGGAGCACTCTGGCTCACCTGTCCCTTTCTCTTGCCCTGCACAACTCCTGGCAGCACCCCCAGAAGGGGCCCATTTTTATTTTTCTGAACTCTGAATTGTTAGGGATACCTGTTCAATGGAAAAGGCTGTCCCAACGGCCAATAATACATTAAAATAAAATAAAAATAAAAAAGATATGGGCTGGCCTTAATAGAGTACGCATCCACGAGAAGCTGGCTCGTAAGGAATAGAAAGTCGCTGGTTATTTTTTGTAGAATTTTGTAGCTGGCCATATCTATGGTCTTTCACTGATGGCTCAGCACAGACTTCATCATCAGGATAGCAGACCCCAAGAATTTAAACCCATGTGACCAGAAATACCAGGAACCAAAGCTGGAGGGCAGCCTGGGGAAGGGCGTGGGGCTCAACAGTCACCACCTCAGAGCCAAAGCAATGAATGGTACAGCAGGGGAAGGGGTGGGGTGGGGGGAGCAGGGAGGTCAACACTTTTCAGAACGTAAGACATTAAATAAGCAGGAAATAAATATACAACATTTCTACAAGTTACAGCATTATGAAACAGTAGGACACATTACACAGAAAAAGAATCTACAATATGTACAATCCTCAATTCTGAAAAAGTTTAGTAAAAACAGTGATCTTTACTCATTTATGCTGTACAAAATTTTACAAGAGAGGGAAAGGGAACACAATTGCACACAGACATTTGGCTCAGTTGATAAGTAAAATGTGACCTCCTAATCTAATAAATAGTCAAAATATATACAATATCAAGAAGGGGGGACAGGAGAAATTTATTCTCTATGGGGTACACTTTTCTTAATCAAAGGGAAGTTCTGCCTGGTTTTCCTGCAACCCCACAAGCAGCTCTTGGCGAACTCGCTTCGGGGCGGGAGTACAGGTAACAGGAAGAATTGGTCGTGGGACTCTTTTGCATGTGTTTATTGCATTTCTGTGATAAGTCACAGGACACTTTCTACAAACCTCATGGGACAAGAGGTGGTCAAGGCACAAAACCCGCATTCAGTTTCCAAAAAGGGATCTAGTCTTTTTCTTTTTCCTACAAAAAGTAAAAGAAATAAACAATATAAAGTCAAAGGTCTACCATAGTAGGCATACCTTCTTCCGCAGGGAGGCGGCGTGATAAACAGGTACGTACAGTACAGAGACATCCAGTCATCTCTCTTCAGTCCTGGTGCAACTTCCTGCTCCTTAATACTACAAATTCATAGAATCTCTGATTTCCTCACAAGCTGCTTCTGTGGCCAGCCTGGAGGCCAGGCGGCCACTGAGCCAGAGGTATGCCAGCATGCAGCCCTCGAGCAGTGCCCAGGGAGCTGCAGTATTGAAGAAACAGAGTAAAGTGCTCCAGTCAGAGAGACTGGCACCGAGTATGGAGATCCTGGGGGGATGGGGCTGGGGGAGGTGCCCAGAACCAAATACGTCTTTGGTGTGTGTGTGCCCAGCAGGTTGACCACCGTCTTACAACCGCGTGGACTTCACGACCCTACTGAGGGGTTTGAGACACGTCAGGAACACAAGTTGACACTCAACACAGCTTTAAAAATATTCAAGACCCCAATAAGACTTTGGGGGCAAAAGAAAATCCTAAAAAAGGAAGAATATTTGGAATCAAATATCTCTACCTAATGGAAAATGCATATATGCTTTAGATATATACATATATACATACATATATATGTATATATATATTTATATGGAATTATCAAGATAGAAACGGATTTCCCCACTTAATTACGTGAAAACTCTGGTCCTCTATGGGCCCAAAGCAAAACAAGAATGGTTGGCACTGCTGACTTGTTTGAAAAATCACGTTTTTCTCTTAAAAAGCCATTTAAGGATCTGGGGTTTCAAATTGGAAGTTTTAGGGTTCACGAAATGATCTCTACCTCTCCTCTTTCACTGCTTCCTGATCTCTCTTGGGTCTCCCCGAATTGTTTAACTGCCTTTGAAATGACACACCAACTCATGGACCCTACAGTTGCTGCACCCCACCCCAGACAGATGTGGAGAAAGAGCGAGCTTGCCCAAGAGAGGTGGGTGTACCAGGTGTGGTCCAACAACACCCAACTGTCCCGAGAATAACGGAACAAGACAGACAGACAGACATCTGTCAGAGGCTGAGAGCCCACTTCAGATTTGGGCTCCAATGCAGTGTTTATACGGTACAGCTGAAGGCAGAATTAGGCCTTCGTTCCTAAGTGGATTTGGAGGGATGGGAACCAAGTGTCAGGCATCAAAGGCCAGATGAACCTGGAGTTGTATGAAAAGCCTGGAAGCCTAGGAAACAGCCGCCTAAAGCCCCGCTCATGACTTGCGCTAATTCCCATGAGGGCTGGAGCTCTGACACCTACAGTCCCACCAGATCAGCGAGCGGGCACGTTTACCACCTGCGGCCCCTGCTGACGGTGCACCTGTGACCGCGGGTGAGTCTGCAACCAGAGAAGCCCACAGTGCGGAGGGCCACGGTACCTGTCTGTGCTAGGACTGCTATTCCTTCTTCAGAACACCTGTAAATGACGAGCCCATCAAAACCAGTGAAAACCAACACTATGCGCGTCCCAGTGAATAATCTACCGACAGACAAGCCAATGGGGTTGTGGAGGTCACAGGCAGATCCTTATTCATGCTCTGACCCAGTTCCCTTTCATGATGATAATATGCTGCACCTCCTGTGTGCATCGGCCTCCAGACAGACCAGAGGAGCATCACCAAAGGAGACGAGGAAAAATACACGAAGAGAGTTTTAAAATTTTGCCAGGGATGCAACTGAATTTAAGGAGGTAAGTAAATATTTACAAAACGGGAGTGGCATAGCAATACAGGCGGACAACAGACCCTCTGCCCCTTTAAATTGATTTTGTTTCATAAGAACTTATTTGGTATTAATGATAAAAAAAAAAAAAAGCACGTTGAAAAGCCAATGGCAGGGCAGGGAGGGGGCTATCTCATACCTCTCCCCTTTAAAAATTCTGTACAGTAATCTCTAAAAATAAACTAAGGCAGCTTTATCAATTAGCTGGCTCAGTTTCCACTGCAGAGTTTACATAATCCTCTGAGAGTAGGCAATAGGTTCTTAAAATTTTAGTACAAAAATCATTCACGAGTTGGTTAAAAAGTTTCCATTTCCTTTTTGAAAAACCTGTTCTTATTAAAGAAGGTGGAAAAAAAACCCACACCGTGTGTAAACACCATTCTTGCATAAAATCCTGCTCCAAAGAATCATGATTTGTACATTTTTTTTTTTTTTTAAAAGAATCCTCCCTCATTTACATTCACAACAAACTTCCATCAGAAATTCTGCCATGTGGCGAACAGAAAGGTCGAGTCCACGTGCAGCGCAGCGCAGCGTCCTCGGATCGCGTTGGCTGGCCTCCCCGCATGACCTCTCTGGGGAAGAACCGCCAGCCGCACAGCAATGGCACCCCTTAGCCGCGGTGCTGGGCTTGTTGGTCGGAACCAGCGAAATGTCTGCACACACCTGGCCCCGCGAGGAGCCCGTCGTCACTGCAATCTCCACACCAGGCGGATGATGTAACGTAACAGTCGTAAGATAATCATTTGGGGGTGGGCTTCGGCTGCTGGGTAATTATTCAAAAAGACCTGAAACAACAACAGGAAAGCTTCTTAGTTTCTCAGCCCTCATGTTATTTTCAGGTGGGGGATGCCTATCTATAAGGACCCGTCCCACTGTCGCAGCTATGGAGGGGTACCCCTTTGCGAGCGCAGAAGCTTCCCAACACCAGTCCTTCCCCTGAGATTGTGAGGCCTGAGTCCTTCCTACCTCCTACTACAGAAGGAGCAGTATGAGCAGCAGCATGCCGACTGCTTCACAGAAACCCGAAGAGTGCTTGCAACCTCAAAGGCAATCAGTTTGCTTCTGTAAAAACACACCTACTATTCTTTCTATAGGCAAGGTCATCTCTGGCCAGAATGGCCTCGATCTGCATCCACCTGTGTGCAGGTGCTGAGGACAGCCATCCCCTGATCCACGGGGGTCGGCGTCCTGTGGGCAGAGGTCAGGGTGGAGGGGACAGAGGAGAGGTGCGAAGTGACTGTCTCACTACCCAGGTTATTAACATTCAAATATGCTGACTCCCCAAGGGTGAATTTCTGGTAGTGCTAGTTTACTTGAGAAACCAGTGATTTGAGGTAATTTGTCCTAAGAAGCTAAATCAAGTGGTGCACCGATGCGTCAACAAGGCCTCTGGCTGATGGGGGGGGTGGGCAGCTCTGCTATGTAAACACGGGTGGCTCAGCGCAGTATCCACGGTCACATGCACACACAGGCAGGGTCAACCCCCATCTCCCACCCCATGTGGGGAACAAAGAACAAGTAAAATTTTTTAAAAAGGCGTCTCTGCCAGTGACCACCATGTTTACTACAAGCGGAGAAACCATTCGCAAGGAAATTGCCAAATGGAAGGTCTCAGAGGTCCTCGGGGCTGCCGCAGGGCCCATCTCTGAGTTCTAATCCATCCTGCCAGTGCGTGTGAGGGGGCCATTCAGAGCAGCCAAAGGCGGCAAAGGAGCACACCTGCCTCTACGCCGGGAGCTACAACCCGTTTCACGATTCAGGTCTGCAGCCCTCACTTCCTCAGTGAGTCATCGATGCCGAGGACCAGCTAGCTCTCCACAAGCCCCCTTCTCCCTCGGGCCGGTGAAGTTTCCAACACACCACCGTGAACCCAGGGGCCACGAGTGGGGCTGGTAATGAGCACCCCCCCCCCCGCCACACGCAAACACTGCCCGCAGACACCAGCTGCCAGCGGAGGCCCTGCCTGTGACTGTTTACACGAGCTCTCGAGCACGGGTCTGACAGGGCGGGATTGTGATAAGGCCCGGGCATTTCCCGTTCTCCTTCCATAACCAGACTGGAGGAAATCGGCTTTCTGTAAGCGATTCCTGTACAGGCGCTCCGTAACCACAGTCTGTGATTTTTATCTGTTTTACACACAAGATTGCTTTGTTTTGATTTAACTTTCAAAATTACTTTGGTTTTTCTGTGTGAGAATAATTTAGGGGAAGGTTAATTTTAGTTGAGACTAATATTAATAGGTTGAAAGAGGCTTATTCAAAATAAAACCACGACTTACTAAAATGAAGAAAGCGTGCACAGGGCTAAGCAATCTCTTCAAGGTGGGAAATCTTGTGTCAGCCAGGTGTCACTCCCAGCCTCGGTAAGACAAGAGAATGGGGTCAAAGTGACTCCAGCAAGGGGACAGGGCCACGTTAGGGACAGATCCCAACTGCTTCCGCACAGCTCATTTTATATTCCAGAACTGGCCGCGTCTGAGAGGAGATATCCCCCACCTACCCTTTGAGGACATCGGGTGGATGGCAGTGGCCGTGACGTTTAAGAGTCTTATCACAAGACCAGTTTTTCCAAGTTCTTTAGAGTTCTGCTTGCATGTCAAGTGTAAAGGACATGGGGATGTTCAAAGGAAGCTGGGGAGGGGGCAGGGGCCATGCAGGAAATTCTGGCAACAGGAACACCCAATCCCTGAGCAAGAAGACGCTACAACTACTCAGTTAGGAAGGACAGCAGGACGCCTACTCTCTCAGGCAGCGTGCGTGACAACATGGCACATGCTTTTTGCTTTTAAGCCAGCAAGAAACTGCTTTTGGACAACATTCAATGGAGGAAGCCATTACGACTGAATTCCAAGGCCACACCAGTCCCGAAAACCCTTGACCGCTGGCATAGCCGGTTAAAGCTGGCACAGCTCAGCGTGTACGGCCTGTTGCTCCGGAGCAGCTGGAGGACAGGCAGCTCCTGCTTCTCGCAGACTCGCTGCCCTCTAGCACCTGCAGCCGCACGCATCGGCTCATTCCCAGGAGCACATGGTAGGTGCCTGATGATGCCAGTGAGGGGCAGGAGGCATGGGCACCGGCAGGTGAGGACACCAGCCAGGCCCCAGCCAACAGCTCCGAGCACTTGTCAGCACAACCAGCCCGAGATCTCAGTCCTCTGGCCTCCAGGACTGTGAGCCAACAGTTTTGTTGTTCAACACACCCCTCCCCGTGGTACTGTTATGGCAGTCCTAGCAAAGGAATATACCTTTTCATGCTTAGTGAACAATTCCTGGTTCCTTCCCTCTTTAAGATAACACTTCTTAGATCTGAGTTGTATAATGCTGTTTTACATTAATTCATAAAAGTACTTTAGAAAGATATGTTAATGGGCTGCATTTGGATAAAGGAGATTATTTAAAATAAATATGCTACGAAGTGCAAACCATTTATGCATTATAGTGATCTCTTCTGCTTACACACACGGGCGCACACACACACACACACGAAAAACACAAGTGCTTGAAGTGTAGGGCCCCATTCTGTTGGGTCTTTTATCTCCACCGTTTAGATCAGGAACTATATCCTTTGGGGTAACTGACTTTTATGGCCATCCCATGTGTCCAGAAGAGGACTCCTTCAACATTCAACTTTTTATCTCTCTCCAGGAACTAATTCTGACAGTCCATACTCCTGTCTGGGTCAGGGGCTACAGCCCCTAGGCCTGCTTGCATGGGGCAGGGAGTATGCTGGGGCCTGCCTCGTAAAGCCTGCATCCACTAGGCTCGGCGGGCAACTCCTCTTGTCATCAGCAACAAGTGCAAAACAGCAATGCCCAGCCCAAGGGCCACCGTGGGTGTTACCAACAGTGACAGTAGCCTGTAAGAAAGCCACAGCTGCTGCCCTGCTCCTGTAATCAGGACTCAAGTTCCCGCTTTGCAGGTAAAGAACACCTATATGCATTCCAGGAAAATGGGAGGCTTGTGCCGAGGTGGAGTCAAGATGCAAGAAAAGTGTGACAGCATCTCTTTCTATGAAGCTTACGCTCTGGTGGGGAACAGCCATACAAATAAATGGGGTAATAGGACAATAGCAATACACAAGGTAAATGAAATGGCAGAGAAAGCAGCGCCCGTCAGAGAGGCAAGCAGGGCCCTGGGATATCCAGGGCAGGAAGGCCCAGAGCTGGGACATGCTTCCCTACGGGAGACTCAGGCGCTTCTTGGAAGATCTGAGAAGTGTCCCTGGAGACAGTGTTGAGAGCATTCAGCAGGGAATCCCCAAATAGTTCCCTTATGTCCTCACCAGAGGACACGGGCTCAACCTGGGTGGCAGCTGGGGGTGGGGCTGTGCCAAAGGAATGCCCTTGGGTGGGGTCCGGGCAGACTTGCAAGAAGCTGGGGCCCTCTGAGCCACCGCGGCCCTGAAACACAGGACTACCTCCGCCTGCAGCAGCCAGGCACAGGACACAGCACTAGCCTCCACAGAGGCGTCTGCACGAGAACCGCCTTCAACTTGAGAGGAACAACCAAGTATCAGAATTCAATTACTATCATAATACGAAAATAATCCGAGCAGAACATCCCCTCCTGCCCAGTCCAGGGAAGCAAGCATGCAGATACAAGAGACCCTGAGCCCAGGCAGTCCAAGGTGGTTGGGAGAAGCACCGCACAACCGGAGAGCACAGTTCTGGGGCCAGCTCTGCTCTTCCGCAGGCAGAGATGAGCCCAGGCTCTGAGAAGCCGCCCGAAACACACCAGGCCTTCAGATTTGGGGTGCCCTTGCCCAGGGTCCAAAAGAGTCACTCACTGCCTCCACTCAACAAAATGACATACCACACACCTTCTCAGTCTTCACAACGAGCTGTGGGCCAGTATAACTCTCTTTCAGATTTCACAGACGAGGGGACAGACCAAACTTGTAGAATCAAAATCAAGTCAACTCAACTCAGACTTCAGCACAAGAGCTCACTAATCCACACTCCAAAGGCTGGTTCAATCCCCACTGGGCCAAAGGACTCAGAAAGGACAACACATATACATTTGGCATTATTCAAGGAAGCTGAAGCACAAAAATCACAGATGGGGACAGCGCAAAAAACATGAATGTTAAGAGAGGTTAAGAAATGACATCAATAGAGACTTACCCTGGGAACCAGGGCTGAGGTCTACTGCCAAAGAGCCAGACTTTGGCTAAGAGCTTCCTGGCAGTCAAAGTAACAAGGTAAAGACGGCCTGATCTTCACCATTATACCAGAGAGCTCAAAAGCAAATTCTAAGAGACAAGTGAAAAAGCAAGGAATACCTACAGAACTCTGAAACACACAGCAATTTTTAAACTCACTCAAAAAACCCCTTACAGAATTTCAACACTGAATACCTAACAGGTCCTTAGTAACTTTTTTTCTTCCTTTTTAGAAGGATGTAATCTTTGAGTGGTAACATGTTAGAAGAGACAGAATTCCGGACTGTGAATTCTTTTCTCTCAATTGAGACTGACAGGGAACGTCTGCCTCAGATCGACAAGCGGGGATGTGTCACGTGAGTGTCTGGGTGGTGTCTGGTCCCCTAGGGTCCGTCGCGGCATCTTCCAGGACATGCATGGGTGTTGTTGCCACAATCCAAGCTGACTGGGTGGGTGGGTGGAGGGAGCAGAGCAAGCTGGAGTGATCCTGATGGAAGACCACCTCTATGCATTTATAACCTAAAACAACCTAAACAGTATTTTACATGACAAGTGACAGAGGCAGAGATCAGAGAGGAAAAGGGCCTACCACACTGAGCATCTTGGGTCTCTCCACCTCGGCCCAGATTTTAGAGGAGGTTTGACAGCCTCCTGCTTTCAGGTGTCAGGCTGCTGCAGTGCTGCCCAGATTCACTTTCTATTCATCACCACGGCAACGGGGGGATTTGCATAGCTTGTGCCTAACTCACTCTGATGTCAACACAGCTGTGGAAAGGGTGCCAGGAGCCCCTCCCCCAGACGTGATGCTCCCACAGGCTGAGCAGGAGGGAGTTCTCCCACCTCGGGAGCAGCCGCTGACCTCCCCAGGAGGGGAAGTCACAGAAAAATCCCATCAGTGTGAATCTGCCTCTCCTTTGCTTCTGATGTATCATTTCAAAGAAACTATTATAGCTCAGGCTTTCTGCAGACCAAGCGCTTCCCCTGCTGACTTGCTGTCAGGCCCTGCATTCCCAGGGTTTTCTTCAGGCAGCACGGCGCACACCCCTCTCCTGGCAGATCTCTGACTCGGTGGCCCTCGGACTGTCACCCGGGATGTGTGGCACTGCATGGGGAGCAACTGCAGAGGAGCCAGAGATACGTGGGTGCGGGGGGGCAGGGGGGCCTCTGTCAGACAAAACATGAGCCCTGGAGCAAGAATACACGGCTCCGAAATGCCCTAGCCCCAGAGAAGTAATGCTCTGCTCTGGATCAGCTGGGAGAAGGCTAGCGAAGGATGGTGAGAGCGGCTGCAGACTGCGAGCCTCGCCTCATGTGCATCTTCATTTCCTCCTCCAGAGATTAAAAAACCCCAGACAGACCTCTCTGAAGTCCCCCCCCGGGGCACCTGCACCTCTGAACAGTTCTGTGTGAATGGCCCGGGTCCTCCCCACCCACCGCGAGGCAGGTGTGCAGGTGTACCCACCTGCTACAGGCGGATGGAGCGGCAGCCGCGGGCAGCGTGTACGGACACCGCCGCACCCAGGGCGATGCCCACCCAGCCATTGAAACACACCCCAGCGCCCCAGCCCCGTCTCCTGTTTGTGCATACCCAGACACAGCACGCTTCGGTAGGGCCCAACACAAGCAGGGTGCTGAACAAGTGAACCAAGTCAGCAGCATCCGTCTCAACTCTGAAGACCAGCTGAGAAATGTTTCAGTTCTAGTGCAGAGAAACCTCAGCATGACGGGCTAGCGATGATAGCAATTTCTAGCTCCGTCCCTGAATGGGTCCCTGTGACCTTCACCACATCCTGAGGAGGCTGAGAGAAAATGGGGTGCCTAAAGGATATAATGGACAGAGTAGGATTCAAGGCCTCACCCCAAAGTTCTCACACCTGTCCACAAGTCCTGCTTTCCTGTAAGATCACACTTTATCCCCAAGTCATGGAATGCCCTCGTTCAGAAAACCTGCCATCCACAGCTGCCATTGGGATCAGGGAGCGCAACCACGTGCTGTCCCGAAGGGCTCAGGGAAAGACACGAAGGGCTGAAGCCATAAGAAGGACGACTCCTGGATCACACAGGCTCCAGTGACTCTGCAATGGGGGCATCGGAAGGCTCCTAAAGCCAAAACCCTGAGCTCCCTCCTCCAGCTAGAAGGCAAACACTCACCGATTAGTCAAACTGTGTCACAGATCAATGATGGGCACTAATTCACTTAAGCTGCTCACAACAGTTTTTGCTATGAAAACTGTCATTTTATCAACTTGCGGGCGACTCACCATCTCATGAGATGCGTCCAGTTTCAATGTACTAATTCATATGCTGGTTTTTCACTATTCTTTGCTCAAACAGTAACAGAAAGTGGCTCATTTACAAAGCTTCTATGTTCAATTATTGAGGGACTCAAAGGAATGTTGTCCGAGGACACACATCTCTGAGTTTATGTTCAGGTTATGCTATTCCCAAACAATAAGACAGCTACCGATTAGATCCTTCCCCTTGTACATTACCTATAGAACAGTATCATTTATAAAACCAGGAATCCGACAACACAGGGAGTTCATGTCCTGGGAAGGACAGCAGAGGAAGAGTTCAAGTTCACGTATCATGTATGAAAATGCAAATAGGTGACACTTCCATTAAGCTTTTGTTTCCACCTAAACCAGTCTGTGAGCCACCTCCCTTTCCCTCTCTACTTTGTCTGGTTTGGTGCTATACTTCAGTTGGCCTACAGTTCAGTCTACTCATGCCTGCACATGCCTGGGACAGAAGTAGTAGGAAGCAAGCAGTGTAAACAAAAGATACACTGTTTCTTGGGATCAAACAATGAAAGGGTTTTCATTCACTTCTTGGCCCATCTAGAGGGTCTGACGTAGTTTCACGTGCTGCTGCTCAAGGCAGGCCATGGCCAGGACATCCCCAAGTCACTATCAACCAAGAGAAGTCTACCTGTGCACAGAGCAAACTAGGCTGGATATCCTGACTACAAGGCTTGGGGGAGGCCACCAAAGGTGAACGATGGCAGCCTTGGTAATGGGGAAGAGGGGGAGGCACACGTGGAGTAGAGGATGGGTCTAATTACCCCAAGAGCACATGTTCCAATGTTCTGAAGGGCCCAGCACATGCTCCACAGACGGGCCTGCACCCTTGGCCCATGGCTAAGAATCCCATCCAAGAGGACCATCCCCTTAGAATGGGCAGTAAGCACACAGCACTCCATGCCCCACCACTCAGCTAAATATGAGCCACTCACCCTCTTCATAAAGCTCAAAACAAAGATCTAGCTTCTTTGAGAAATCTTCTTCCCTCCAAGTCCTCCGACTTCCACTCTCCCCAGCAATCCTTGAGCCCGGACACAGGGGTGGGGTGCAGAGTGGGGCTGGAAAAGTCACGGCACCATGTGGGTGTAGACTACTCAGCACCTCCACGGGCGCTCGGATTTTGTCCTGGAGCATGTTCTAGATGTGCCTGCACAATTGAGGCCCTTTAATGCTGAACTGACAGGTGAAAACACACCAGAGGCCCACCCGGAGGCCAGATCTGTGACAATCTGAGGATCAAATTAAGTACCCAGGATAATAATGCAGAGGAACCTACTGAATTAAACAGGGACCCATGAATGTAGGCTGATGAACGGGATAAAAATATAATGGGGAAAGGAAGTCGTTCATCCTCTACACACACCTCCCTCCCATTACAAATAGAAACACGCTGGCTTTCAACTGGAAGGTGCCAGCTTTGAGTAGAGTCAGCATCACCAGTGACAGGGCCAACGGACTCCCCGTTGGGGACCTGATGGGAGAGGACACGATGTCGCCCCTGCCGTACTCCTGCCCAAGCACACAACTCGAATCTTATCCCAAGGAGACAACAGACAAATCAAATCAAATTCAGGGAATATCCATACCTGTCCTGACCCTTCAAAAATGTCAGGGTCACAGAGACGGAGGAATAGTTCCAAATCAATGGCATCAAAAGGATAAGACAACTAAATTTAACGCATGACTTTAAACTGGATCCTGGGCCAGAAAAAAAAACTTTTTTATTTTTTGTTGTTACTATAAAGGACATTTTTGGCACAACTGGTAAAGTTTGGATGAGGTCCACAGATTACATAACAGTACTGTCACACTGCTAATTTCCTGATTTTGAGAATTACACTGTGGTTATGTAAGAGAATACTCTTATTCTTAGGAAACACACATTGATGGATTTGAGGGCGAAAGAACATCACACCTAGCATTTATTCCCGGAGTCCAGAAAACAACACGTGCACAGGTATAGAAGGGGGAGAACATTAAAGCAGATGCGGCGACACGGGAACGGTGGGGAACTCGGGCGGCAGATAGAAGAGGGTTCTTTGTACCATTCTTGCGACTTTTAGATGGGAAGTCTGAAATTATTTCAAAACAAAAAGTTACAAAAATACATCAGACTTGGAGCGGTCAAACTTACCAGACAGAGGGGGACACGGGTCGCTCTGCCCTGGCGGGGTTGTTTGGGGGCAAGTACACGGAGTCACAAAAGAAAAGGGGAACATGCACTGGGACTTTGCGCTCACCTGTGCCTCTCACACCTCCTCCTTCAAGGATTCAGACTCCACAGCTCCGTTTCATACGCTTCCCCACTGCCCTTAAGTGGACTGAACACATGACAACTACACGACACCTTCCTCTATTGCTCTAACTGAAAAAATGGGAAAATATCCTGTCAGGCTTCGCAAGGCTCATGGCAGTAAAAGACCAACACTTTAGAAAAGGTACTGTAATAGTATTAAGCAAATAAAGACACTCAATATTTAAAATGCAAGCAACCATTATAAAGCAAGGCGGGGCTGTGCACCACTCACTGAGAAGTGACTCCCCTCTGTGAGACAGCAGATGATTTGAATGCATGACTTTCCACTACCACCTCCCATTTCTTCCCCAGATTTCTACCCCCAATGAATGGACACTGTAGACTCTGGATTACTTTTAACCAACAATATCAAGAGGCATCTGTCGCTTTGGGGGTCACTACATCACTATCCAGAATCTGGTGTTTTGAATGGGCAATTCATAAAATCTGGAGAATATATTTGCCTTCATTATAGAAAAAACAGGTTATCACCCAGTGTCTGTCCTTATGCCTCCCCCAATATCCCCAGTCTACTTAGAAAGCTAGAGACCCTAAATTATTAGTGACCACATTTTGACATTGGTTCATTTTTTTTTTAAGAGATGCAAAATAAGGCTTACAAGCAGAAAACTGTGATATTGCAATGAAATTAGCTTATATTTATTTTACCAAAAGCACAGAGAACAAACAGATTGCATCTCATTTGAACAGATAGGGCCATGTCCAATATTCTTTTAAACATTAAACTGTGAAGTAACCCTGGGAGAAGCGGAGGGGAGGAAGGACATAACCCGCCAGACACTGCTTTTCTCACCTCCCATGGACAGACACGGTAATGAAAACCACCCCACAGCTCGTGTCCCATTTGCATGGGACTAGAACGTCCACCTCTTTGGCCTACGCTGTGCGCCCACCCCCGTGCCACGGCTGGCCTAGGTGTCTTATCACTGAGCATGCAGGCCACCATGGAGGTGCTCCAACCAGGTCCATCTGGGCAGGCCCAGGTGAAACATTATAGAGTTACTGATACCCTGTGTAAAGTTTAAAGAGAAACTTACACATAATATCATTACAAGACCTCAAGCTCTGTGGCCAAAGGTTCTGATCTAGTCCCTAAAAGTGGGGCTGTGTGGGTGTCCAGGGCTTCTGGACTCTAAAGGCACCAGGACCCAACAGCCTCCTCTCTCTTGGGCAGCCCCATCCAAGTCAGACCTGGCCTAAGGACATCTACAAACTCCTTCAAGATGCAGAAGGAGGCAGACCCAGCACGCTGGTCAATTCGCTGCTTAGGCTCATTGTGAGAGGCCACTCCGCCATCTTTTCCTGTTGAATTATGGCCACGTCCCCCAGAATCAGCCTTCCCACCCCAGCAGGAGGTCATCATGAATGCACTGGGGCCCTGCTTCTGGCTAGTCTCTTCTGGCCCAGCAAGAGGGTCAAGTCCAGTCACACACACAGGAACACCAAAATCCCTTCAGGAAAACCACGGCAAAGGAGCTGGATGTCGGGGGAAGTGTAACTCTAGTGGGAAATTATGAAACAATCAACCTTCTAAAAACAACTGCCATTTCAGAGCTAGGTTGAGAAGGAATTTATACACCGTAAACGGCAGAGGCAGGATGCTGGATATTCTTGCCAGCTAAAGACGGCCACATTAAGAGATTCCTAAACCCATTCATCAATGTGACAGTTCTCATTTAATGACAGAATCGTACTATAGCACATTTCTCATCAAACTCACACACACACGTGTGTGCATGCATGCACGAACACACACACACACACACACACACACACACATCCATAGGAAGGTATGAGGAGGATCCAACGAGAGTTTTCAGAGCACCCCTGGCTCCTTTACAGGGACCCTATACTGAAGGACTAAATGAGGGACCCTCTGCAAATGGGAAGACGTTTCCATGTGTATAAAAAAGACTGAAAGGCATTACACGGACAGGAAAGCAAGAATGGACTCAAAGCAATGAACAGGTAACATCCACTTAACTAAGTGACACTTAGCTAAAAAAGAGACCAATGTTCAAAGCAGAATGCAAATACTGGGGTACTCTAAGCATGACCTCTCCTTCTGGAGGGGGGAAAAAAGATTAAAAAAAAAAATCTCAAAGGGATACTTGTAAGAAGCTGTAATATTCAGAAAAAAGGAGCCACAAGACCAGTGGCACAGTAAGAAGAAGGGTAGTAACAATTATAGCTTTTTCTACAAAATAAGACGTGTCTTCTTTTTGGATAAATCAATAGGAATATCCTCATACTTGGTCGTTTGGAAAAATGTAAACAAGCCAAAATTATATCAAATCTTTGCAAGTGTGCCCTTTCCAGGAAGTACTCACATACGCTCATAAGAGCCCCAACTCCCAGAGCTGGAGCCCACACATTTTGGAAGTCTTCCATGGACAAAAGGTGTTCCAGTGGTAATGGCTACTGTCAATGGGCAAAATCAACAAAATATACTGTATCTGAAGACGACATAGGGTTTTTTTTTTTTTTTTTTTGGCTTTTTTTTAATCAACAGCATGCCTTACAATGTAAGTGGCAGTCAATTAGGGGTGTAACATTTTTATGCCCAGGGGTCCAAGACCCCTGGTTAATAGCCTGCTGACAGACAGCACCATGGGCTGCAGGTGTGGCTCTCCTGCTCTGACGGGTCACCCGTCAAACTCCAGGGGTGCCGTTACAGGACTACCGCGGGCATCACAGCCTCTGGCTGATTAAAGATGGATGGTTTAGTAAGCCTTTAACTCTGATCCCAACGGCCCAAATGGAGTGCAGAAACCCTCCGTATGGATTGAAAACTACATTACTGTTTATGTGGGAATACGTCAAAGCAGATCCATAACCCCTTTCTTAGCACGGATACTTTAAGGTCTGCTTATGAAACACCTGTGCCACCTTATACCATATTCTATTTAGTTACCAGGACTTGAATCCATCCATAAAACATTTTCACATGGAAAACGGGAGAAACAATGGTGGGTCACACATAGTCAATAGCTCACATTTCCCAAGTAAGCCCAGAATTATTACTAGTCATCTTAGGGGAAAGGAATAAAAACCAATTGTGGGGAGGGGGAGGGTGTGAGGAGAAGGAGTAAATAAAACATCATTACCCTCCTTGGGTAATATGCATTAAACTCGTCTCCAATACGCCGCAACTCCTGCGCAATCCACATCTCCGGGCGCATATCTGCAGGTACAGCCTGAGACTGCCTCCTGGAAGCTGCATCAGAACAAACAGAACAAAATCACATTGTTTTCCATAGATCATTTAGCACGTTCTAGAAGCAAGCCCATCTCCACACACTCTGCTTTGCTTTTAGACTCTCCCTTACTTCAGGACTGTGCACGACGTGACGGTGGGGAGGTCTGCTACCTCAGTTTGGTTAAAGACTAATGGACAAAGAACTGACTTTTTTCAAAACCAGAGACTCGGAATTATAAAACCTAAAAATATTCTGGCCAGTGAATGAGCATGCTTCCATTTCAAGACAGACTAACACAAAAGTGGTATAATAAAGATGACACCCTCCCCCACAAAATCATACTTGAAACACAAAGGAGAACATAAAAAAAGCTAGGTTGTTGGTAAAATAACGACACCGTAATTCAAGGTAGAACTCCTAAGGAAATGTCAAACATCACACAGGAACAGGGATGAAGCGGTGGTCCTATTTCAATCTACACAGTAAGGGAAAACCTGAGAACAGCAAGCTACCTGAATGGGCTCGTTTCTATGGCAGCAGGTGCAGCAAACCCATCCTTACAAGTGCTACCCCGTGCCCAAATTAAGACATACCTGTGAGTTCTGTCTCAGTATTAATGGAGCCCACAAAGGTGGATTCAAGTCTGCAAACCCCACACGGGGAGAGGAAACGTTCTGGGTAAAGGAGCAAAGGCATTTTTGAAAGAAGAAAAAAGAGGGAGGTTTGCCTTTTCATTAAGCTGTCACTAACATTCACACCCAGTCCCCTCAATCGTTTGTTGATGGAAAGGCATGTGAAGGGAAGCAAAAACAGGAGTCATCAAAAGACCCCAAAAGGCACCAAGAAGATGGCATTCTCACTGTGCTGTGAACAGTCCAGCACTGCAGGCACAGGAAGAGATGAGGTTCTTGGGCCTGTGACTTGTTAACTCACTGGTAGCAAGGACACGCTGTAGTCACAATTAGACACATGGGGTATGTTCTGACCACAGCAAAATATTTAAAAACCTGAAATGATCAGATTTTACAATCCTAGACATATGGCTTTCTGTTTTGTATTTTTGTAAAAATATTTTGTATGTGGGGTTTCTGAATTTTATGGTTGTAAGTAAATCTGATGTTGACTCATAGCTCTATAAAAGCACTTAAAAGCACACTCTGAAAAAAAATTTTTTTCATGACGTCTTCTCAAAACTCGTCCATCTTCTTTGTTTCCCAACCTCTACCCAAAGGAATCTAACAATGATGTCCACAAAGAGGAAGTACCTGAGAGAGGGTGGGCATGGAGTGTGTTGTATGTGTGTTGTGTGTGTACACGCGTCCATGTGAAGAATGCACATGGGTGCTCTCCAGAATTATCTGTGCTCTGTGAGTAAGACAAGGGGAAGAAAGCCCTAGGAGAGAACGTGAAGGCTGACCACAGATAAACGTCTAGGATAAGCCCCTGAATACACCCCCAACCACATAAAAAATTACTCTGGCTGTATCTTTGCCACACAGTTTTATCATTATTCTGTAAAAGCCTATTAAAATTAAAATTTAAATGGCCAAAACTGGCAAGAAACAGAATTTCAGGGTAGATGTGATGCCAGGTGGTGATATAATAGCTCACTTCCTCCTCTTGGGTTTACAGCGCTTTGGTCTGTCACAGGTCCCCGATCATTACTATTCCTTTTATATTATCAGCAATCAAGTGGTTTCCCACCCCAACTTCAGATGCCATTAAAAAAGTCGACTCACCCCTGAGAGAAAGGAAAGCTCTTAGAATGCCTACTACACCTCAGAACCTGAAGGTCCGGTATGAGTCATTTCATGCCATCCCGCTCTCCAGGCCTCCAGGGACACAGCTGCCCCATCCACAGGTGACCAGACTAGCAAGCAGACACCGTATGGCCACCTCACAGCTACTGCCACATGCCTCTCCTGGGTTTCAGAGCCCCCACCTGTCTGTCACTACGCAAGGCTTTCTCGAAGAGTAGAGTATCTGCTCTCAAGGGCGCCTGACTGGCCCACTGGGTGGAACATGTGACTCTGGGTGAGTTCAAGTCTCACATTGTGCATACAATTTACATAAAAACAAAATAAAACTAAAATAATAAAAAAGGGTAATCTGCTTTTAATCCTAGAGTCAAAAATGAAAAAAAAAAATACCAATTATAAAAAAAAAAAAATGGGTAAACTATAGATAGTGTGTCTTATAAAGATGGTAAGACAGGCAAAAAACACCTGGAAATTACCCAGTGCTTAATCAATCAAGACATTCACTAATGCACCCAACGAATGCTAAGAACGCCGGTGCCAGACACTATTCTAAGAGGTGCTCTCTGTATAGCAACCACACAGGACAAGCCCTGCTCCGGTGGAGTTGACATCCTTCCGGATTAAATTTTGAAACTTAAATGTGAAGTTTCTCTGGACACGACACTTGGAAGAAACCTTGGTATCTGTTATAACACGAAACAAAAATAACTCCCGCAGTTAATTTCCCCCAACCCGGATATGAAGCCTACTGCCTTCTCCTTCACACCCTTACTTTATTTACTCTGCGTGTGGTCTGGAAGGTTCTGCCTGGCTTACGCCTGGGCTGGTAACCATCAAAGGGGTCGGTCTTGTGTCAGAAGTCGGCTTATCATCCAACTAGCACCTAGTGAACACATCAACCCAGCCAGCAGCCAAGAAGGAAATATGGAACCTTGGTGGCCAGACTCAACGTGTTCTCAGAGGTAAGTATTTTGGGAAAGGAGGCAAAGGAGTTTCTTCTTTAAGTGTTTCTTCTCTAGGCAAGAACAGTTTGGTAGCTTGAATAAATGTACAGACACAAACATACCCATGAGGTCTGTGGCAGTGAGACACAGGGTGGGAGTGTCTGTGGGAGGCCCAGGAGGCCGCCCGCTCTCGGGTTTCCTAGGCAACTCTGGTGCGGATGCTCCACAGCCCAGACCCCAAGAACACTGAGCAACAGGCAAGGCACCTCGGGGACGTCCTGGAGTTTTAAGGAACCCAAGATATTGGATCAGACCCAGCTAAGCAGACACTGACTGGTTAGAACAACAGATCAGAGCTCTCTATCTGTACTTAGGTGTATTTTTGTTTAAGCTGACCTAGATGAGTAACAACACCATCTAATCCAATAACAACACTAGAAATTAACTTCTGCCAAGGAGACTGATCTGCCTGGACTACTCTAATACAGCACAAGTCACCATTTGGCTCTTGAAGAAAATGTTTTTTTTTTTTCTTGTTCCTTCAACAAGCTAAAATGACTATCAATGTTAAATGTTAAAATGACTTCCCTATTAAAGCTAAAATGACTATCATTCATTCTGCAATAAAACCTACCTAACATGTACACAGAGTAGACAGCTTGTTTAAGACAAAAGTTCTATTCTGAATATCCTAAAGGGAATCCTATTCCTGTATTTTACAAGGGAAGTCTTAAACTTAGTACAGTGAGTTTTTCAACATAAATTTCAAAGATAATTTCCAAAGTGACCAAAATATCTTCTCTTTGGGGGTGGGGGAAGATTTTCTCAACCTTATCACTATTTTAATCTTAGTGTCCTATTTGGCCTCAAAGTCATTTGTTTGACTTTAATTCTGCGCCACTGTCACCCAGAGCGTGAACCCCCACAACAGTGAAGGATTCAGGGTATGGTCTTCTAAAAGGTGCACCTGAAGCAGGTGGGACTCAGAGGCAGGGAATATTCAAAGCCAATCTACCCTCACTGTCATAATTCTACCCAGATACTGACCTGACTACACCCATTATAATAACAAAGTCCACCTATCAAAACGATAACTTACACTTATATTTCTCATCTGTAAGTATCAAGCACAAATATGCAACTTTCTATCCACAATGTGTTTCACAACCATAAATGTGGATACCTGATCAATAAAATGGGTCTGTACTTGAAACAGAAACTCTTATTACTAGTCAAGAAAATAAAAAGTTTAGCTTATAAGGCAATTTTACATGCACATTAAAAAATTCTCCAAAGGGAAAATTCTGGTGAGATGTATTTTGCCCATTAAAAAATGTAATTTACGCATTTAAGAAATCAGGTCACTCTGTGAACCTGACACTAATACTTAGGGGAGAATAAAAAACAGAATAAAATACATACTGATCTAAATGTAAAGCTGCCCCAAAGCAGTAACCTAAAGCCCAGGAAAGGCCAGCTCGTATACTACAAGCACCAGACTGGCCTGGGGGAACCTGCTGGGTCCAGATTTTCTAACCAAAGCTACGAATCAAAAATAAAACGACTGTGCCGGACATAGGCAATTTTGTCAAAAGTGTGAAATGTTTGCTGAATTTTCATCAAAACTCTTAGAAACAATCTTTTGAAATCCAGGATTTACTGTACCATTATTTCCTACAGAAAATCTAATTAATTCATTTCTCTGTACCAGTGTTGGCGGAGCAGGGAGGGAGGAAAGGAGGACTTTTTTTTTTTTTTTTTTAAGATTTTATTTATTTGACAGAGATCACAAGTAGGCAGAGAGGAGGCAGAGAGAGAAGGGGGCAAACAGACTCCCTGCTGAGCAGAGAGCCTGATGCAGGGCTCAATCCCAGGATACTGGGATCATGACCTGAGCCGAAGGCAGAGGCTTAACCCACTGAACCACCCAGGCGCCCCAGGAGCACATTTTTTAATGTCAGAGAACTTTGAGTTATGCAAAGACATGCGGTATTTAATTAACAGATTGTTCTGGTTCCACTATAGAACATTTTCCAACCCATATGGTAATTTCAAATCTTAGACGCTTAGCAATTGAAAAAATTAATGTCGTGGTTAAGTGGCTGATAGTGAAATCAGGCTGGGGCTTTCAGAAAGGGCTTTCTGTAGCACCGTCAGCTAAGGTGGGAAAATGGAAAAAAATAAAAATAAAAACCCATGATTGTCAATTCATAGTGAGCTCAACATTAGCCAAACCAAACCTTCTGACTTTTCCTGAACGCTCACCTGCCTCCACCCCACTGTTACCAACAGCAGGTGTTAAAGTAACGAAGGTCCCATCACAACACCACTGCCACTGTTTCCACACCCAGCTGTTTTGCTCTGTGAGGGTGCAGAGAAACACCCCCGTGTGGGGCATGCGTGTGTGCTGGGGGTACCATGTCCCATATGGGCTCATTCTGAGCAACAGGATTGGTGCAGCTCTCACTTCGAGGGGCAGCCACTATTCCACCTGGGGGGTCCCTACTGGTATTTCAAGTGCAGAACCAGAAACCAAATTAAAATTCACGGAAATACATCACACTGTTCTGTTTTCAGATGTTCGGTAATCCACAAATACTTAGGCAGAATCAAGATTAGATTTTAAAGTAGTCAGCATGAATTAAGCTTTGAATATGTATCCAACTCAGAGCCGAGGAAGGATTTCTCAGACTCCGAACAGATATGGAATGTATGACTTTGAAGACATGATGGTTTTTATTTTCAACACACAGCGGATCATACTTAGACAAGCACACATTTTGCCTGGCACTTACCAGGGGCTGTGGGGGCCCTTCCTCTCAGCATCTCAGGGTCATCCATCTTTATTCCCTGAGGAGAGTCTTAATTTAACCCAAAACCATAAGGACCCTCTAAAAGACCATTTCTCTGTTGGCTCTGAAACCAGTGCCAAACCACTTCCAAAAGAGAATTCCAAAAATGTTCAGAAGAAACACCGCCTTTGCAGGTGACCGCTTTTTAAGCATGACATTCATTTGAGAAAATAAAAATTCTGGGATGTCAACTCAACCTGATAGTCTCATTTAAGAGAGTATCTTCAGAAATAACTTTATCAAGTCACAGGTACCCACAAGCTTACAAGAGGAAAAAGGACATAGCCAGCAGGCCGGCTAAGTGATCAGGCCCACATGCCCCAGGATTCCCAGTTAGCCGTGGAGGAAAGAGTGACTGCCACTCTAGTAAGTTTCACTGCAGAAGATGCTGTAAGAATCACCTTTAGAAACTCCAATAGTTCTCAGAAATGAGCCAGAACCCAATCTCACTGCATGTACCCCCACTATCTGTTTCTCCCTTGCATCACTTTATTTGTTGATAAATCTTGTGTCAGTTGCACAAGGGCCCCTGAAGGATCATGACAGCAATGAGAAATAAAACACCGTGATCGCAGCATCAGTGCTCACAAAGTCCCTCCATCTGTTTTCCCCGGGTACACACTGGTGTCAAGCCTGGGCGGTTGTGTGGTGAATTCACGACACTACTTTACAAACAGCTGCTCGGAGATAGCACCACCACAAATAATGAAGTTCAGGAAAGGAAGCCAGTGTTTTATACTTACTCCTTTCAGTGCGTGTTGCCCATGCTTTTATGCGGCCTAGAGTAAGAAAGTCAAAACAAGCTGCTTTGATCCACTTCCAGGCTGACCATTTGGAAACTGCCAGTAAACCACCGCTGTGAAGCTGGACAGAAGTCTGGAGACCTGCATGCATCATCTCTCTCCTTCTACCATTATGTTTCTCACAGGGAAATTCGAATCTAAGGCATTAAGACCAATGTGTATGATGCCGCTTCTCTCATTGACTGTTCATCATCAGAAGACCTACTTACCCATTTCACCTGAGCTGCGGCCTCCCAACACGTGTTCCCAACTGTACTAGAAGCCAGTGACATGCTAGCAGCAAACCCAGACTGAGTTTTTAGGTCTCTGTCCAAAGACATACCCTGCCAGTGCTCAATCAGAGCAGAAGTCCAGCATCTCAGGCAGGTGGGAGACCCAGCACAGGGGCCGCCAGATGCCAGGTCACCTGGCCTTGGTGCCCACTGCCCGGTGGGTGGCCTGCTTTTTCCCAAGGCAGTGCGGTCCTCACTAAAGGGCATTAGCTGCTACGAAGTGCTCCCCCATAGGAAGCAGAAATGTCCCCCTTCCAACTCCCACCCCAATCTTGCTTCTGTCCCCTGGGCCTAGAAAGACAATCTATGGTCCCTCTCCATTATTATCTTCTCTCTTCTTTTTTCTTTCTCTTTTTTAAGTAGGCTCCATGCCTAGTGTGGAGCCCAGTGTGGGGTCCAAACTCAAGACCCCGAGATCAAGACTTGAGCTGAGATCAAGTGTCGGGTGCTTAACCAAATGAGGCCACCCAGGTGCCCCTCACCTCTCTTTAATAAGGAAGCTGCCACCACGTGCCCCAAACCTGGTCCTGAACCAGTTCCTTCCCTGAGTGTTCTCTGGCGAGCAGTGGGAAGGCCCAGCATCACCACCCCGGTCACTCTTGGCGTGCTCCAGAAATGGGCTGCCAGAAGAGTGCTCGGCGGTCTGCACTAGGTCTGATGGGGGCCAGACACGGGGTGCTACTGCTGCTCTTTGCTTTCCCTACACTGAGCCGAGCCGTACCCGGTCTCTCAGACAGCTGCAGCTCCATTCTCTAGTCTTAAATTCCACTCAGCGGATTACAGGGGATTTGACTGTGCCATCTTATTTCAAAAAACAAAAATAACTCCCAAACTAGGTACAGTCAAATGAAAAGCAGCTCTGAGCTTGCTTTAAGACAGAGACATGTACCCAATGTCCCTTCTACTGACAGTGCAGGCCATCTCCTATCCAGACGGTTTATTCCACCATTTACTCCATCGCAACCACAAAAAAAGAAGTGCTCTTTGGAGATCTTTTAAAAGTAAATACATGACTCCGTACATTAATTCACGTAAAACCGTTCCTTAAGAATAAGGTGTTAAAAAAAGCTTGAAGTTACTACCTTTCAGTGACTTGTAATGTTATACCTAGCTGAAAATTGGGGAGGAAACGAAAATTTAAACCACAAATATAAAAATTCCTGACTACAGAATAAGTGTTGCTTCCTTTATGAAATGTAACACTGGCAGCAGGAAACAGGTGACAAAAATCTCTTCTAATTCAAATTAAGGCCTTAAAATTACTGTATTTCATCTCTGTTGTAGTGAAGGCCAAGACTTGGAGCAAAAACGGAGTCCCAAGAAGCTACATCTTGAGCAGTTTTTCTTTTAATTATTTTTATAAAGTTTTTTATTTATTTGACACAGAAAGAGAGCCCAAGCAGGGGGAGTGGCAAGCAGAGGAAGAAGGTTCCCTGATGAGCAGGGAGCCCAGTGTGGGACTTGATCCCAGGACCCTGTGATCATGACCTGAGCCCAAAAAAAGATGCTTAACCAACTGAGCCACCCAGGTGCCCCTTAAGCAGTTTTGAATCAAAACTTCCCCAGTTGGAATTTATAATCGCCATCTACCAAGTAAAGAACTAACCCATTGCCCACACATCTGTGCTAACGCAGATGTGTGGGCAGTGGGAACACACCAGAAGCCTGAGGTGCATTGAAGGCTTCTCCCTTACAACAAATTCAGGAAAGGCAGCTGCCTCTTTTTACTACACATCATATGAGAAAACTTGACACCTCAATTCCAGACGGTCTTTAGTGTAATCACCAAGATGTAATCGTTGTGCTTGGACACAAAACAGTTTACATATCTGTCCTTAACAGACTGACTCGGGCTGGGTGGCTCCTCCCTAGAAAACTCAAAGCTTGTGCGACCTGATTGAGCACAAGCACGTTTAGGCTGAAAGTATGTGTCCCACCTCTAAGGGACGCAGGTGAACACATGCCCTGCATGACTTTTGTACGGAACTCAATAATAAATAGAATGTTACAAGAACTAAATGTGGCATGTGAAATAAGGACACTGGAAGGCTCAAGCCAGTGGAACACCGGAGTGGTACGGTGTGTAGTCAATGAGAAACATGGGTTAAGCCTCAAGTTCCTTCATCCACTGACTAGCCTGTATTCATGTTCAGGACACTACAAAACCTTTTCGTAACTCAGCAATTACAGGGGAGAAGGCCAGGCGTTGCCTGTAAACCACACAAATGTTAGGTAAGAAACTGTGCTATGTTCTTCCACAAGGAAAAAGCAAGGAAGTTACGGTTACCACTGGCACAAGTCCAAGCATAAGTTATGTGGAATTCTGTGCTGAAAGACCATGAGGTCTAGTGGTTTTGAAGGTCTTTTATCTGTTCTGGTTTATACTTGCTTCTTCCTCCTCCCCAGTACCCATGACCCCTGCAGGGTAGACACAGCTGCTGGCCCAGCTCTGATGCCTCATGGGTTTATAAACTGGGCAAAATGATTTGACTACCCCTGTACTTAGAAACCGTCTTTGCAATACAGATTCACCTGGGGTTACCGTAATTCAGCACAAACCCCACCCCTGCCCTCTCCATTCCTCTGACCACTACTGAATGGCTACAACACCCTTCTCCATCAGAAGAGGACATCTGTGTCTCACCAGGTTGAGGGATGAGCCCCAGGGGCTGTAATAGGTCAGTGGAGGGATCAAGACTAGACTGGGTCACCTTTTGTAACTTTCCACTCCCATATTCCATGACATACTATCAGTAAAATGGACTGCAGCAAAAACAAAGCTGGCATATAGACTACAGCAGGCTTTCCTTACCAAGAAAACACAGTTACAAGTTTCAAATAAGCACAGGGGGAATATTCAAGTGAAAAAAGGAGTCGTGGGCATTCATAAGCTGCATTAAATATTACCTGAATTCTCATTAAATCTACAAATATTTGGGCTCCTGCCATTATGCACCAAACTGTTTTCCTTCTCAAGCTGGTAAGTTTTTTTTTACTAGTTTTAGTAGAAGTTATGCTCAGGGGTAAGTAATATTGAGGTCTAATTACAAATATACACCAACATAGCATATGTGCAGAATTCATTTCTAGATTACTTTGTGTTAAAAAATTTCTCAAGAGGGGCACACCTGGGTGGCTCAGTCGGTTGAGTGTCTCACTCTCGGTTTTGGCTCGGGTGACAGTCTAGGGTCATGAGATTGAGCTGTGTGAACTGCGTAGGCTCCCCACTCATCAGGGAGTCTGTTTCAGATTCCCTCCCCCTCCCTGCCTGTCTTCCCCTCGCGCTCTCAAATAAATAAATAAAATCTTAAAAAAATTGTTTTTCCTTTAGAAATGAAAAAACCAGAAGAAAAAAAAAAAAACAACCCACAAGAAATCTTAGTCTGTCCTCCGACACATTTGTTCCATGAAAAAGTAACTCTGTCAGTAAACTAAGGTTGCGCAGCTCAACTTGCCTCATACACCTGCATAGACACACATTTGTAAGAATCTGCAGATCCTTTCTGCTTAAGCCAGCTTCTTCTAAAAAGTCTCCGATTACTCAGTAAATCTATAAATTGGTTCTATCAAAACATTTCACCACAAGGAATAGAAGAATGCTCTGGTCCAGGAACACGACATATACGGTTCCCAGAGCAACTTAGAGTTGAGAATCATCACACTGAAACTGTTTTAATTTGAACCTTTCTCAGACTGAAATGACTGATTCCTTTGTTTTACAAAATTTTAGCTTTGAAACCACTTTCACTCGTAAAGAAGGTCAGCAAAGCCCAAATTAAAGCAAGTCATCAGTGCCAAAGGCCCGAGTTCCCACCTCCAACATCAGATGTGACCTCACTGTTTCCAAATCTTGGAGTTCTGCTTCTTGAAGGGACATAATATCCCAGCTCTTGGGGCTGCAGACACAATCCACGTGGTCAGCTGGCCTGTGTCATCCCTGAGTGCGGATGCTGAAAGGGAGACACGCTCAGGCTGCAACTCAAGCACAGACCCCAGCCTCACACAGGCCTGTGGGCACATGCAGCCTGGCACAGACCCCAGCCTCACACAGGCCTGTGGGCACATGCAGCCCGGCACACACACAAAAGGAGACAAACCAGGAACTGCCTGCCAGCAGCTCTTCTTAGGGGCTGCTTCCCTGGCTTCTCAGGGGCTTCCCGCCATCGCCGTCTGGCTGAGCTGTAGCTACAAACCACAGGGATCTGCTCCAGGGCAGAGAACAGAGAAAATACAAAGTCAGTCTGGCTTTTCCAAAAGACACCAGGGATACCAACTCATTCTAATAAATACTGAAACCACAACGGCATGGGCTCTTACAAACAGGGCTTAAACTTGTCCACCAGGGAAATGCAGTCTGTAGTGTTGGCATCAGTCACCTCATAGCATGTGAAGAAAAAGTTCTCAAGAAGCATTCATGAGTCTCTCATTCAAAAATAAAACCCAAAATTTAACAGATGACTAAAAGAGTGTAACTTCCCTCAAAGCGGGGGGGGGGGGGGGGCTGTTTTAAAATTCTTCATTCTATTCAAGCAATGAATATTTTTAATACTAAAACAGAAAGCAAAATATCTCATTTCCAAAAGGGGGGCTTAATATTTGACTGCAGGAAAACGTAGGTTAGCCTGTGTCTTATGTCTCAGGACCATTCTTTCTCCAAATACACATGCTGAACTCTAGTCAAGTTTCTGCCAAGTGCAATGGGCCATCTCACAGGTGTCCCCGACATGGGCCCAGCTCAGACACAGTGCGGTTTCCAGATGTCTCTCCATGGTCCAAAGACTTGCCAAAGAAGCCAAGGTTCTTTGTAGGGTATGCAGGTTCATGGGCAGGTTAGGGGTGATTCAGATCTCCCCTCCCCACTCCCACCATGTCAGTTACTAGAAAAGACCTTTTTTGCATGTTTGTTCTGGGACCTAGGGGAGTCAGAATTATAGTAGCATTTCCAGATGAATTCACTTCCCTGTGAGTTTCCTATACTCCTGAAACAGCTCCTTTCCATGGAAAGCAGGAGAGAACATTCATTACTGTTATACTTACTGAAAACCCATGGCTGCAACAGGTCATTAAGGAGCAAGAAGAAATTAGCAACCGGGTTCCCACCAGATGCTTACTATTTTTTTTTTAAATTTTATTTATTATTTATTTATTTGATGAGCAGAGACGGGGAGAGGGAGAAGCAGACTCCCCACTGATCAGGTAGCCCGATGTGGGCCTCGATCCCAAGACCCTGATGTCATGACCTGAACCGAAGGCAAACATTTAACCGACTGAGCCACCCGGGCGCCCCTTCTGGATGAAATCTTTACCAACATAAGGGGCATGACACTTAATACTGAATCATACATGGAAGATGTACATGTCACAGGGACAAGCTGCTGGGTATGTTAAAATGAAGATTAAAATTAAAAGAAAATTTTATGTATGTATTGTATGTTAGATTTATTCTATTATAAATGCTAGTTATGATTTTGCCAACACAAAAAGGCACACAGGTAAGACTACTTGAAACTTGAATGCAAAAAATTTTGCTTTTAACCTTTTGATATATTGTCCTTCGAATCTTTGTTACACTTAACATACTTTGTAAACTTCTTGAACACCCACGTTTTTGCCTACCATAAACTCGTGAGCTGGGCCTACTCTCCAGTGTGATGGTATCAGGACATGGGGCCTGTAGGAGGTGATTAGAGCCCCAGCGTAGAGCCTTCACGAACGGGACCAGTGCCTTTGTAAGAGGTCTCTCTCCATCATATGAGGACACAGTGAGAAGGCAGTGGTGTCTCCCCAGAACCTGGACGTGTTCAGCACCCTAATCTCAGACTTCCAGCTTCCAGAAGTATGAGATCAGTGTTTCTTGGTGAAGATACCCAGTCTGTGGTATTTTTGTTATAGCAGCAAAAACAGACTAAGACACTAAGATATCAGCAATAATTATGTAACCTTTTCTAACAGAATTTTAGGCCAGCAGCATTTTCCATGCCATTATTCTCCTTAACATCATTAAGAAGACAGCACCACAGTCTGTCAAGAGGATGTGTAATAACTGAAGAGATTCCCCCATACCATTAAGACGGTCAACAGTTTTTCTTTTCCCCTGGCTGGGATAAATAATGCCATGATGACCCCTCTGTACACACGTGTCTCCTAGCATCTCCTGCCGAAGAAAGGAATGCAGGCCTCCCTCTGCTCTGTGGCTCCAGAGCAGGGTCTGAGTGTGAGTGAGTGGCACGGTGCTTAGAGCCTGGAGCACGGCATAGGGCCAAGTCCACAAGGTCTTACAGGACACGCATTTGGTTTCTGTCAACAGGACACCCACTGAGAAGGAAAGCAGTCTTGGCTCACATGCCCCAGCACAGGTCCCAGCCACAGACTAAGGAGAACCACCAGAGGACACTGACCAGATGAGAAAGAAGCTAGATGTTCTGTCACATGAGGAATTTGTTGTGAGACTGAGCTGCCCCCACAAAGGAGGAATGAAGACCTATGAATTCTGGTGTGGGAAGTGGCGGCTGGGACAGGGAGAGGAGGTGGTCCATGGGGAGTCTCCCCCGTACCCTCAACACAGCCAGGGCGACCACAGACCAGGGGCATGAAGACATCTGGGCACTAGGCAAGGGCTCCAATTCCTTCGTGAACAAGGAGGTCAGGAGCAAGGTATCAGACTGCCTAGCATTCAGTTCTATGCACATCTTCCAACCTAACACCACAAATCCTGACACATAAAACAACACAAGTCAATGCACAATGAATCTCTTTTTCTGCCTTATAGTGCAATCAGGCAGGACTACAGGGCTTATTTTCTCTAATAAGTTCCCCTACAGCACGTGGAACCTGACTGGAATGACAGGACATGGGAGAGCAGGGTGGACACCCCAGGGGCTCACCACCAATTTCATCCACAAGGCAGCTACCATGAGAGACTCTGTAGTTACCATCTAAAAACAGTGGCTAGGAGTACTGCTAAATCTCCCGATGTGAAAAGCCCTTTATTCCATAGACTGAAAACAGAGGGTGACGGAGGCGGTGGCTACAATTCCAAGCAGTACTCTGTAGTTATAGCCAATCAATACCCATCATAAGTACTTAGTTAAAAGAAGATACAGATTTCTAATTCCACCAAGGTGGTGTCAACCCCAACCCCCCCGGTCCCTAGAGAGCACAATAAACAAGAAAATGCTAAAAGGGAAGAAGAGGTGGGTTGCTTAGGGACCCCGGGACTTGAGGAATGACATGGCCAAGAGGTTCCTGCTTCTTCATTACTTTCCATACTTCCTGGACAGGGTCCTGAGGAGTTCTCCAACTGTCGGGCTCCAACTCTCATAGAGATAGCGCTCCCAGGAAAGACTGGTCTAACCTGGCGAAAACACTGGGGAGAGGGTGGCCTCACAAGAGAATACCTTCTTGGCAATAGCCGCCCTGCCCCAGCTGAACACCACACGTGCAGTTTCAGCATGGCCAGGCCAGGAGCTGGGATTCCACCACCAGATTGTGTTAGCAGGCTAAGGGGGAGCTGATCTGCCAGGCTCTCCCTGCAGAGGCAGGCAGAGCCAATCCTGCTGCCCTGCCAGAACAGTATTTGAGAAACCACGTGGGTGTTATCTCTCATTCCCTGCCCAGTGGAAGCAAATGATGCTGATTCCACCCCCTTCCAGGGTAGCACTGGGGCCCAGCAGCAAGCTGGCCCTCCACTAAGCAGCAAGAAGGTGGTACAAAGTGGGGTTTATTGCCACTTCTCAAACACACATACACACACATGTGCATGTACCCCCCACCAAGCATCAATGAGCAGTGAGACAGAACAAGTCAGAGCAAGTGAGAACACCACTTCCCCCACCCTTGGTTGGGGGAAGGCTCAGTAAGGAGCTGAGCCTGCAGACCCACCTGGCAGCAACGAGACTGTATGAGCTGGTAGGAGATAGGGCTAGGGCCCATAGGTTCTCCCTACGCAAGGCCTGCGTGTCTGCAGGATCCAGTGGGTCACTGAGCCTCCACTCCCAACTGGCATTAAGGAGAAAGATCAGGAGCTCACACCCAGCATCATGAGGGGAACAAGGTGGTGGGAGACAGGGCTGGTGTTCACTCCCATCACCTCTACTCCGGTGTAAACACAAGGAGCTAAGAAAAGCTGAGCTTTAGCCTCCACCCTGCAGAAGCAAGGCTGTGAGTCAGCCCTCCACCACTTCCCCCTTCCAGGTGTCAGCAGGGGTTGCAGGGAGCCAAGCACACACTTTCAAATGAGCTCAATGAATCCACGCTATCTGGTGCCCCATTTTTGCTGGAAAGTATCAGCAAGGCCAAGGAGGGCTATGAACTTCTGCCTCATTTGGAAGAAGCAATCAAAAATTTTAGAATTGTAAAGTTGTTAAGTTACAACTAGTGGCAGGGAGGGACCATCTCCCAACTTTCTATTAAGGCCCTGATCAAAACCAGAACAGTTTAAAAACAGATAAATACTTCTCATGAACTTAGGCACAAATACCATCAACAAAACATCAGCAAATTCAACCCAGCAATGTATGAAAAGAACTACACCCTGATGAAGTAGGACTTACCCCAGGAATGCAAGATAGATTAACACCGAAAATCACTGTAACTCACCATATCAACAGATTAAAATAAGTAAATTCACACATTTATATATGTAAATTGATACAGAATAAACATTTTATAAAATCCAACACCTATTCCATTCATGATAAAAACTGTCAGCAGGGACATCTGCTTTCACCACTCTCATTCAACATAGCACTAGAAGTTCTAGCCAGTGTAATAGGTAAAGAAAAAATGCACACAGATCAGTAAGGAAGGAATGAAATTCCTTATATGCAGATAATATGTCTTCATTTCACTCCCAAGAAATTTACAAAAAACTTCGTAATTATTGAGTTTAGCAAGGCTCCAGGATACAAGAACACACAAACATGAAATGCATGTATGGGAAATAAGTCTAAAAAAATATAATACCACTACTAACTGCTCCCAAGTGAATTAAATCTAACAAAACATGTACAAAATCTGTACACTGAAAAACTACAAAGCCTACAGACCTAAATACTTGGAAGAAACATATCTGCTTATGAACTGGAAACTCAACATAGTAAAAGTACAAATTATCCTCTAAATTCATCTGTAAGTTCAACACAATCCCTATGGAAAGCTTATTCTAAAATATAGATGAAAAGGCATTGGACCCCAGTTAAAAGAACTCTGAAAAAAAAAAAAAAAGTTGGAGGAATCACTATCCATTTTGATGGCTCAGTATGCAACTAGAGTAATGAAGGCAGTGTGGTATTGGCAGAGGGACAGTCACACAGTTCAACAGAACACAAGAGAGAACCCAGAAACAGATCCACAAAAATATGCTGATTTTTAACAAAGGTACAAAAACAATTACCATCGACCACTGAATCACAAGGTCTACTTACAGGTGTGTCTTTTTCCATAAATACAGTACAGTGCTGTAAATGTATTTCCTCTGCTTTATAATTTTCTCAGTGTACAGTGTACAATAGCCTCTTCTTTCCTCCAGCTTATTTTAAGAATCCAGTATACAACACATATAATACACAACACATGTGTTCATCTACAGTCTGTGATATTTGTTAAGGCTTCCAGTCAGCAGCAGGCCATTAGCAGCCTTAGAGTAGTCACGTTTTGGGGGATTCAAAAGTTACACGTGGATTTTCCAGGCATGGCGCCCCTCACTTCATGTTGTTCACGGTCTAACGGTAGGTAGAAAAAGGCTAACGATTTCCATAAATGGTGCAGGAGCAAATGGGTCTGTAATCAAAAAGAACTCTTTGATCTATACCTTTGACCTAGACTTAGATCTATACCTCACATCTCACAAATTAACTCAACATGAAAAATGTGAAACTATAGAAACTTTTAGGAAAAAAAAACAAACAAACAGGCAAAATCTTGGCACTTAAGCCTTGGCAAAGAGTTCTTAGATGATCCCAAAAACATGATCCATAAAAAGAAAAATTGGTAAATGGACTTCACTAAAATTTAATACTCTTGCTCTATGCAAAGGAAGAAAAGACAAGCTACAGAGTAGAGTAGGATATTTGGAAATCACATATATGACTTGAGTCTAGAATGTGTGAAAGCTCTCAAAAGGAGTGAAAGAGTAAAAAACCCAATCAATCATTTGGAAATGAGCAAAAGACAGGAAACAGCCACTGCACATAGAAGGGTATCCACGTGCAAATGAACACATGAAAATATATTCAACCCCATTAGCCAGGAGGAAAGCACAAGTGAAAACTATCATGAAGCATGTGTCAGAATGGCTAAAAACAAACAGTGATTATACCAAATGCTGGCTAAGTTTTAGAAGAGCTGGACCCCTCACACATTGCTGATGGGAACAAAAAATGGTACAGCCATTCTGGCAAACAGCAGTCTTAAGAAATTAACCTATCTATATGATCCAACAATTGCACTTCTGGGAATGAAAACTCAAATAAACGCAAAAAACCTGTATGGCAGCAGTTGATTGCCGTGGTGTGGCCTTGTGGCCCATCACCGGGTGAGGAGGCTTGATCAGGACGACTGTGCCCCCGTTCTTCAACTGGCAGCTTCCAGAAGACGGGCTGGGGATACTGGATGACAAGCTGTGTGGACTGGCAAGCCCTCCCCAAGTGCCCACGGGACCAGGCCCCCACCAGAACTTGCAAGCAACCCGAATGTTCTTCAACAGGTCAATCTGCGGTGGCACATCATACCGTGGAAGGCTACTCAGCAATAAAAACCAAGCAATTGCTGACATAGATGGCGTGGGTGGATCACCATGGAATTACGCTGAGCAAAAAACCCCGTCTCTAAAGGTCACGTATGACAGAAGTGTAGATGCGTGGTAGAGATGAGTTGTTGTCGGGCGTGGGAGCAGAAGGGAGGGAGCTGCGGCTACAAAAAGGTAGCACGCAGGGATCTGGGGATGCAACTGTTCTGTATCTGGACAGTAATGCTGATCACACATCTCCACATGTGATGATAAACAGCCCAGCAGTAAATTACATGCACGCACGAAGTGGAGGGCACGTGGGACTGGTGAAAGGTGAATGAGGTAGCTGGATTCTCCAATGTCACTTCCAGGTTGTAACATTATACTATTGATGCAAGATGGGGGAAACTATGTAAAGGACATTTGGGATCTCTGTCTGTATTCCTTCTTTCTAAAATTGTATTTTTAAGCTATCTCCACACCCAATGAGGGGTTAGAACTCACAACCCCACGATCAAGAGCTGTGAGTTCTTCCAACTGAGCCAGCCAGGTTTGCGCCAGGATCTTTGCATTATTTCTTTCAACTGCATGTGAATCTGTAATTATCTCAAAAGATACAAAATTTAACTGTCTATAAAGCTATCAATTATTAAAATTTTGTCTGAAACCAGTAAAAAAAAGAAATCACTTTTCTTACTTTCTCTCCCCACTCAGAACCTATAAAGTGGATGTTTCTCTTGGTGTCCTAACTAGTAAGCCTGGGGCTAGACACCAGAACCGGGTCCTCAGCAAAGATCATCATCAGGTTCCCAGGCAGCCTTGAGAAGCCTGAAGAACAAAACCACCCCACTTTCAACTTTTTCAAAGCCCACATGTACCATGGAGTTTTAAAAAAGGTAAACCCAAACTGATACTTATGTTTGCCTGAAAAACAGCTATGGACAAAGCTCATTTAAGATGCTTACAAGATTAGGTTAATTACTTTCACTATAAAGTCAACAAAAGGAACCAAAGAAGTAAGTTCCAAGGAAATGGTGTGCTTTGAGTGGGAAGAATAAGGTCTGTCTGGCTTGTTAAAGCGCCACTGTACGTTCTAGCTCCCCCATTTGCAAAGCAGCCCATCCACATAAAAACAGAATGCCAGCCACAGATCTAATTTGACATTTTTCTAGAAAGAACACTTTTAAAAAAGAAAAAAAAAAAGGTAGAATGAATATAAAAATGTATTTTATTTAATAGCCAACAAGCATATGAAAAGATACTCAATGTCACTCATCATCAGGGGAAAAAAATTTAAAACTATAGTAAGGTATCATCTCCCATGGATGGTTACTGTTAAAAAAAAGAATAAAATGTTGGAGAGGATGTGGAGAAATTGGAACCCTTGTATTGTACACTGTTGGTGGGAATACAAAGTGGTGCAACCACTAGGGAAAACAGTAGAGGTTCTTCAGAAAATTATTAGGACTACCATCCATATGACCCAGTGATTCTCCTGTTGCATATGAGAGCGTGATTTTTCAGGAAATGTTTGCTTTCGTACCTGAAAGAACTGAAAAAGCCTTATCTATGAGATGTTTGCACACTTAAAGCCAAGAGATGGAAGAACCCGAGTGTCCACTGATAAATGACTGAATTTAAAATGTTACATAAATACAACGGAATATTATTTTGCTCTAAAAAGAAAGGGCTAACAATGACGAATAAGGATGAAACTTAAGGACATCACGCTAAGTGAAATAAACCAGTGACAGAAAGATAAATACTGTATAATTCCACTTACGTCAGATATCCGTAAGAATCAAAATCACAGATACAGATAAAATGAAGGTTGCCAGGACCTGAAGTTTAGTGAATACAGTGCTTTAGTTCTATAAGATGAAAACGTTCTGGGAGTGGGGTGCACAACTCTGTGAATATACTTAACACTACTAAAGTGTACATGTAGAAAAGGTTAAGATGGTTAAATGTTAGGGGTTTTTCTTTTAACCACAATAAAAAAAAAAGTTTTTTACTTACCCCAATATATTAAAAATATCTACACAGGTCATTAATATGAAAACAACGGAGGTATTTTACATTCTTTTTTACCTACTAAGTAATGCTGTGTGTGAACGGACACTAACAAGCATGTCTCCATTGGGACTAGTTGCATCTCCAGTGTTCAGTATTCACCTATGGCTTCTCTACTGGGTTCACGGTGAGCTAGACCTCACCTGTCATCCCATGTGACAAACCTCAGTTAGATGCAAATAACTAGAAATATTTTTGGGGGTGGGGGTGGCGCAAAGGGTCTTTTTCTTGCTACTAGATTATTTTTAAAGTCTTAATTGTCCTCCGTTGGCTCTATGAAAGACTGATGGGCAGGACACGAAACTCTGAACATCTCCTGAGCGTCTCCTCTTTGTCAGGCCCTCATTAGGATTTCCAGGACACCGTGTCTCTCCTCAGAGGGCTCACAGTCTGAAAGGTGGGGGAGCCAATTACCAGCTCCAAGAGGAGTATGCCAAGATGTGGAGGAATACAAAGAAAACACAACTCCTGCCTATGAACTCTGATGTTCCAGGGAACAAACACAAAGTTTAAGTCATCTGACACATGGACGTTGTTAATTAACTAGCTTTCACCCTGTTCACAATATTCACTGGCACATTCTGACCTTTCTCAACTCCTATTTCCCACTGCAATAACTACACCTCCGAAGTATGAATTTGTGAGAATTTAGTACACAATTTGTATTAAAAACACATACGGCAAAAGCACACTCGTCAGAAAAGGCAAGTAGAAACCCACACCTCTGTCAATGATTTCGACTAAAATAATCAGTTATTCACTAAGAGAGCAAAGGTCAAGTTAATCCACCCAGGGTATAAGGAGACTAAAATTTGGTTTGTAAAAGTGAGGAAAGAAAAAAACGAAAACAACAACAACAACAGAACCGCTACTTCTCATGGAAAAAAGTAACATTGTTTGAACATACCCAGAAAAATAGGAGATTTGAAGGAAAATATGAAAGCATTTCTAGTATAAACATTTACTTGATGTACACCCCAGAGACAAGAATTTACTTTCTCATTAGAACAAACATGCAGGAACAGAACTGAAGATCCACTGCTATCCATCCCCACTCTCTGAGCACAAACTATTTTGTGGATGAAGTTCAAGCAGCAGACCCGAGCCAAGGGGCACCTCTGTTTAACCTCCTGTCTGTGTTGTTGCCCTGGCTAAAACCCATCATAAAGACTTCTTTGTGAAAAATGTATTTTGCAATAAATTATCAAAAGCTTCATTGAAGATCTTAACGGATATGGTTGAGTAAGGAACACTAAACATGACTAGAGAGAAGAGAACCAGAATTTATCAACTCAGCATATTTCGTGGCCTTTAGGCATGGAACTGTTAGAAGGATAATCAGGAAAAAAAAAGTCACAAACTACACAGGCTATCAATTTTATCCTACAGTTGAATAAACCTCGTATCTGACTAAGTCTTCTCCAGTCCTCTATTCAGCCCCCACCCCAACAAACAAATCTCCCCAGAACTTAATACTGAAAACTTACCTTGGGGCACTAACAAACTTCTTACACCTTATCACTTAATCCTGTGCATTAAAGGCTCAGTTATCATGCCAATCGACTGGAATGTAGTTACTACTCTAAAGTTACACCTCAGGAACCATGACTTCACTTCATAGATAACTTTGCTTAATAACTTAGATTGTGATGTCTAAAGCTTTACATCTGTCATCTTGAGTAACGGTGCTTACCTCCTAATAACCTCACTAAATAGTATGTCATCATACATACAAAAAAAAAAAAATCCCAAAACAAAAACAAACACTAGGTCACCTACTATTCCTGATTAACAAGAAGAGAAACTATTTCTGTGCATTAAGCCACCATCTGTAGAGATGGATTCGTAGGTCTGCAGGGGAAAACTATAAGAGTTCCGAAGGATCCTTAAAATACATAGGTATTAAAAATACAGCCCATAAAGCCCTGTTTCCTCACTGAGTGACAAGAATTGCTATAGGTTCATATACTCAGGAGTACAGGCGGAAAAACATTTGTAAACACCAACTTCTGAGGTTTAGATGAATTCAGGAGGGTAGTAATAACTAAAGTCAGAGCAGCAATAAAACTTCGAGCTCCTTTCCCTAAGGAAGGATCCTAATAGCTTATCTCACTTTTTAGCATAAGACACCCAGCCAACATGCATAGCTACCAGTGTTTCAGCCGTCCCTGCTTGCTATTTCCCAGGTATGCCCAACCTGACCAACCCTCTCACGTTCTGACTCTGTAACACAGGGACAGACCCACACCTCTACGAAGCTGAAGAGACAGAGCCCTGCAGTGACTGCAAATGCAAGATCTGTCACTATGTTCCAGCAACCAAGTGTCTAGCCTGAGAACTCCGTTTTTGTTAGCCTTTGGCAAAAGTGTGATCTACACGGAAAAGGACTGTAAACTGGATCCTTAGGGAATCATGCTGCCAACTTATCTGTATCTCATTAATGCAGGAAGGAAGGGCTTTTCTGTCTAAATGGTAAGTAAGATTCTGGTGAATCCTGACCAAAATATTTTCCATTAGTGAGGAAGGGTGACTTCAATCAACACAGACGTACTCCCTTACTCAGGTCACCAGAGCTAACATGCTCAAAGTCACATGCTGGGGCTCAAGGGTCAAATCTAGCCAGCAGATATTTTTATGTGGCTTGCACAGTGCTTTCAAAGTTCTAAATTAATTGTCAGTATCAAAACACCTTTGATGCTGGGATTTTTGGCACCAAAATCTGTGCTCCTGGGTTATCTTGCACTATACTGTAGGAAAACCTACCACTCTGAGACCACACATCCACAGATTGGGGGGGGGGGGCAGTCCTAATGTACAAAGTGTAAATGCTCCCCAATATGCCACAGCCCCACTAGATTAGCTCCCTCACTGTACTGCCAGTTTTCCTGGTTCAGACCCTAAAATGGTCTTTAATCCCTGAAATAAAACCCCACAATCTTATTAGTATCATATCCAAAAACCTCTGAGTGAACAAAAAAAATCAGCCCAAAGAGGAATTTGAGTAGAAAACAACCCATTTTTCTGGTTCTCTATTGGTACTGCCTTGATAAACCACAACACTTTCAAAAATGTCATTCTTGAAAATGATTAACTTGTCTCATCTTTCCTAAACATCTGGTCACGTTTTTAAGCTTTTTGCTGTATTTGACGGAGTCCCCTTCAAACACAGTGTGATTGATAAATCAGTCTTTGTGGTTAGAACAACATATAACGAAGGCAGGCAGCAAGGATTCCAGCTTCACTGCTCAACAGGCCTGTAGTAGGTACACTTCATTGCTGACACTAAACTTGGTCATGTAAAAAAAAAACAATGTTGGTTTAATGTCTTATTGGACACATCCTCCATTCCCATCAAAATATGGACTAAATCAATAAAAGGATTCTAAAAGGGAGTTTAGTTTAAATGCTACACACAGCTTTTAAACAGAGACTCAGACAGCCACACAGTAACTACCTCTTACCCAGGCATTGCTTACCCATTGCACTGAGATAATGGTTGAAGGCCTGGCAAGGAGGACTTGGGGTTTGTGTTGATTTGTCACAACTCATGGGTGCCGGGCTCCTGTCTGTGTCAAAAGAGAAATACCCACTGGAGGATCGAGACAGCAGGGAGGATCTTCTCACAAAGATGAAAAGCGGGGATCTGGTAGCAAAAGGGCCGGGGCTGGCAGGTGGGGCCAGTGGGCCCTGAGGGCTGCCTTGGGGGCAGCGGTCCCCTTCGCCTTCAGGATTACCTTGCTGCTCTGTCTGTAGAGAGGTAGGGGCCCCAGGCCTGAGCTGAGGAGGCCTCTCAACAGGCTGCAATTGTCCACCTTCTCGGTCACACTCAGAACTTACATCTGAAGGTTGCTTTGCCATTTGGTCTTTTTTTCTGCAAGTAAAATAAAAACTAAGATTATTTTCAGCAAAATAATAATAGTTACAACAAACAGCTAAATTTAGCCAGCTTTCCCGGATTCCTTCACAATTTTTAGAATACCAAATACTTTAACAGAAGTAGTTAGTTCACCTTATTTCTCTGACGATCTTCCAAACAGGAATAAAAACACACCTCAAATAACAAAGGTACCTCTATCTTTGCGGGGAGGGGGCGGTGAGGGGGTGGGACTAAACTTCCTGCCACCAAACAAAACACAATTACATCGCCAGTGTGAACTGGTGCCGTAACACACACGCGCGCGTGCGTACACACAAACACACACACACGAAGTTTTTAGGAAAAGCACTTGTGTTAAGTCTATTCCTATGTGCTCTTTGCTCAGAGCCGACTTGAAGAAGTCGGAAACTCCCAGCGGGCTCTGATTTCCCGGGATCTGATACTGCGCTGGAGCAGAGAAGCGGGCGCAGATGCAGCGACTGCAGGCGGCTGGCCGCGTTCCCCACTCCGGCCCCATTGTTCTGCGGAAAGTGCTGAGGGCAGCAAGTCTGGGGAAGGTTTGGCAAGGGCCGTCAGTCGTAGTAAGTGCGTCACAATAGAGTTTGTAACTCCGAGCGCGGCTCGGCCGGGCTCGGGCGCTCTCCGCCCGAGGTCCCTCCCGCTCCCAGCCCGCGCGCCCCTCCTCCCCCCGCAGGGGGCAGCGCGCCGCACCGAACCCGACACAACTTCGGAATGCACCCACACTGCGAGATGCACACCTCCAAATGGGGGGGTCCCCCAAAGCCGGCCCCGGGCGCCCCCTGCAAAGTCCCCAAGTAACTCCACACACTAGGCGACACCGGGGCACGCGGCTCCGTCTCCCCACCGACCCTCCCCTGTGAAGGCAATCCGGCCGAAACTCACGTCCGCCCCTTCCCTTCCGACCGTCGCGTCCGGGCCCGAGCCCCGCGGCGTCCCGCCCGCGTCCTTCGCCGACCCGGAGCTCCCTGACCGTCAGCACGAAAGAAGCGCGGGAGACAAAGCCTGGGACTCGCCTTCAGAGCCCCCGGGGCAGCGCAGAGCCGGCCACTGGCAGCCCGCCCGCCGCCGCGAGCCGTCCGGCAGCCGAGGGCTCCGCGCGCCGCGCCTCTGGCCCGCGCTGCCCCGGCCGCCGCCGCCGGGAACATCCTCCGCCTCCTCCCGCTCCTCCCCTCGCGCACTGCGCCCGCCGCCGCCGGCACCGCCGACCTCCCCGCGCCGCTGGCGCCGGGTGCCCGCGCTCCCAATTGGCCCGCGCGCGGTCGCTCCGCGCCACAGCCAATAGCCGCCGCCGGCGGGGGCGGCGCCTACGGGTCAGGCCGCCAAAGGCGAGGCGATTGTTGACAAACTCGCCTCCGAAGGCGGCCCGGCCGCGAGCGCGGCGGGAGTCTCGCGGACCCGAGCTGCCCCGGCTCTCCCAGCCCGCACCGCCTCTGTGCCCGTCCGGACGCCGCACGAGCCTCAGCGGCTCCCGCCGCCCCAAGTGGCAGGTCACCTGGAGACAAAGCAGGAGCTTCCCTCTCACCCGCAGGGCCGTCCTCAGACCCCAGTCTTGCTGCTGACTGCCGACCCCGCCCAGGCCGACTGGGCTGAAGACCCCAAAGGTCGTCCTTTGCCCTAGCTGCAGGACCCACCTTCCTTCACAAATTCCTCCCTTTTTCTCCCCGTGCGGCGCGGGCACGCTCCAAATCTAAGCGGCCACCACTGGCCACGGGAATGCATATCTGCGCGCAACCGTGACCACGGCAGACAACGAACACATGCGCACCCCCGTCCCCCGCGGCCGACGGTTCTTCCACTACTAGCACGAACACCGAGTAACAGGCCCGAGGGTACCGCACCGCCCGCCAGCACTGCGGAGGGGGTCGGGGTGCCCGAGTCTCTACGACAGTCGGGCCCCACGGATGGAGCAGGTTCCGCTGCCCGAGCCTCGTCCACCGCGTGGCCCCGGTAGTCGGAGGAGGCCCTGGGTCTTTCGCCGTCTATGGGTCGTGCGGGTGGTATCGTCTGCAGCGCACCCGCAGACCGGGCAGGGCCCCCAGACACCTCCGAGAACAAACGCAGAAGCTGCCCTGAAACCTCGGCCTGAATGGGTACGAGGAAAAGCCGAGGCTCTGCAGTTAAATAACCACCCCAGTTCCGCAAATCCTCCGCACGAGCCCGAGCACCCGAGAAAGGCCAAGCCGCTAGACCAGCTCGTACCAAGCAGCCGCTACTTGGGGGTCTCCGGGACAGGGCGGCGAGACCTGCCCTCCGGCCGCGCAGCCCAGTACCGTGGAGCGGGGCCGCAGCTCCCGGGACGGCGCGGAGAGCACGCTTTGCTTTCCCCAGGTGACCCCGAGAAGCTTCTCCACTCCCTCGCGCGGAATCCTGGGCCGAGCTGCACTTCGGCCAAATGCCGGTAGCTTTTGCACGGACGACCCCTCACCGAAGTGGGCTTGCGCAGGGAGGGGAACCCGACCCGCCTGATCGCTGCCTCCCGCCCAGCGACAAGTGGGACGGGTATGTGCATCTCTTGCCTGCACGTGCTCGGGAAGGGAGCAGGAGGTGGAGCCGAGGGGGCTCCGGCGCTTGTCTTCCTCGGCACCCGGCCCGCTCCCGGGGATTCGGAGGTATTTACCTTGCGTTTCTCAGTCCGAGAGTCAGAGTCAGACATTGGGGGGACGAGGGCCAGGGAAAGGGCGCCGAGGGGGTGGCGGCGGGAGCGGGGCGAAGCGAGCAGCCCGCGGCGATGTTGGCCGCAGTTGGGCTGGGGCGCGCAGGGTGACTGTGAGAATCCGGTGGCAGTGTTGGCGGCGACGACGACGCAGGACAGAGCGCTTTCACAAGACCTAAACCTGGAGACTGCGCGGAGCGAAGTGAAACCTGCACAGCCCTGCGGCTCAGCTCAGACTGGCGGCCCAGGGTCCTCACCCAATCACCGCGAGCTCCGCCCCCTCTAAGTCCCGCCCCGGCGCGCGAGCAAGCACGCCCCGCCCCGCCCCGCCGCAGCCGCAGCCTCTGGCGCTTTCAGGCTCCAACAGGTAAAGGCGGGGGTGGCCCGGCCGGGTTCCCCCGCGCGCGCTGCCGGCCCTGCCCCAGCCGAGAGTGTTTACCCGAGTGGCTAGTGCTGCTGGTGGCTTGCGCGCACCCATTCTTCCTCCCTCCCCAAAGTGTACCCTTGCCTCTCCCCTATCCAGCAGGGGCCACTGCGTGTGCGTGGAACAGAGGGGGCGCTCCGGGCACACTGGACCAGGGCGGGCCGCGGCCGCCTGCGGAAAGCCTCAGGAGGCGCCCCTGAGCCCTTGATCGGCTTCGGGAATTTCTCAGCGGCTCTGGGGCAGGCGTGAGGAGTGTGGGCTGATCCTCAAGAACTCTCGGGTCCCATGTTGGGCAGTGAGTGTCGGACTCCTCTCTCCCAGAGTCTGGGGTACTGGGTGAGACCCCGATGAGCAGGGCTGCTCATCTTCCTCGCCCTCACCTCACGCGATAGTCTTGGGCGCGCCCTCCGCATGCCACTTGGCAGGGGCACCTAGCTTTTTCCCCGCGCCGAGCCTCGGGTAAGCCTCAGTGGGAAGAGTGAAGAAAATGGCAAGAAGTGGGTCTCCGGAGGCGTCTGTTCCGCAGCCCCGGTGCGAGGCAGGAAGGGACTGCCCGCGGAGCAGGTAAAATAGGGAAATGAAAAAAGAACTCGAAAAAAATCCTTTTAAGAAAAAAAAAGAAAAAAGACCTAGAGGAATCTCGGCCTTCAGGTGGGAGAGAGGATGGTACCTTCGCTGGGTCGGGATCCTAGAGATCGGTTAGGCTTTCAGAGAACCGCCCGCGAGGCGCACTGAGGCCAGTGAAGGCGGCGCGCACCGGGAGTGGTGTGGGAAGCGCCCTTCCTTCTCCCTGCGCCCCCCCCCCACCTCCTTTCTCCTTGATGCCCGCCTGCTCGGAGGATGGATGTTCTTCTGGGTCGGCACCCTCCTGTGTTTCTAAGTGGGTCCGGAGTCCCCACCTTTACCCCTTCCTGCACTCCCCGGCTAGGAGACAGCCGCGGCCAGGGAGTGGGGGCGAGGTCGGTCGGGAGATGGAACATTCTGCCACTGGGAAGTGGTTAGATGGAATAACGAAACCCAATTTATGGATCCCCTAAAGCGCCTCCCTCCCCGAACCCAGAAGGAAGGGTCCTCAGTTGCAGAGGAGCAAATCAGTCAGGAGTTATCCCGCTGCTGGCCACCTCGGTCCGTGTTTCACGCTGCATAAGCAGATATGGAACGTCAGGAAGACATAACAGGCCCCGGTTAAACAATTCTCAGCCATCACCTGGCGAGTCCTGAGCGAAGTGTAGGAGGCCAGGGGTTCCTGGGGGGACTCAAGGAGCACGCCGGGTTCCGTCCTGGGATTTCGTTACAGGAGGGAAAGGACAAGGGCGTGGACTCGGCGAAGTGGACGCAGAGGCCGGATGTCTACCCTGACGGTGGCGTGGAGCCGCTGCCCTAGACCTCAGGTGGTGGCCATGGGCGAACTCTAAGCCCGTGCGGGAAAACAACAGAGCTGCGCCCGCTGGGCGCCTTAAACCCGCCCCAGTGTTCCGAGCTCTCGGTGGGGTTGGGCGATGCAGACAGGGACAGGAAAAGAACGACGCAGAAGCAAGCCCCAGTGGTTGTCCTCTGGTCCTGTGCAGCTCCGCCGCCCCCGCGTCGTCTGCTTTAGCGACCCTGTGAACACTTTTAAAAAACAGAGGCGTCAGGGAAAGCAACCGGTTAAGCACTCTTGTTTTGGGGCACAAAGAGGAGGTCCGCTCGGAGTCATGCAATTCAGACTGTGCTGGGGAGCTTTGGCTGAGCTCTCCGCTCCCGGTGACCTCTAGCCCTTCCTGCCCTCTCCCGCAGGGTCCGAAGGTCCTCTGGAAACTGGGCCACAGCCCAGGAAAGGGGTAGTGTGGGAAGTGCAGATGGGCGTGATGTCTCTGCTCCGGTCCTGTGTCGCCCCCGCGGACAGAAGCAGAGCTATGGTCACTCCCGCCTCTGCCACGAGATGTGGAGAGGGAGTAAGAAGGACGGCTTGAGGCTAAGGGAAAGGAGCAAAAAAAGAAGTGGGGCAATCGGGATCTGAGAAATGGGATGGGAAATCTACGGCCCTTGCCCGGGACCAGAGGCGTTGCGGGTGTGGTCTCTCCAGAGTTCCTGAATCTTATCTTACTGCGGTGTACTGTTCTAACCCGCCTCCCCATCCCCGGCAAGGAGCCCGAGCGCCTTCTCATCAATTAATGTCTTTATTAAACTTTGTTATCTATGCTTCTCTAAAGAACAGATTACAATTTCATATGGTAAAAATATTTTCCGTGCGTTGTCTTAAGGTCCGGAAGCCGCCTGCCTGGGAGGTCAAGCCGGGGTTCGCGCTGTGCCCAGAGCCAAACTCCAGGCGCAAACTCCCCTTTCCCAATCTGTGCGTTTTCTCTGAGACCCCAAGAGGGTCTGATTGACAGGAAAAGAATCTCTTGCTGAACTGAAACTTTGCCCGCGAGTGTTTGATTTTTGTTTTGATTTTTTTTTCACGCAACGCCATTGCGTTTTTAAAATCACTGTAAATCTGAGCCGCCGCTGACCGAGGGAGATCTTTGGCGGCAGCTGGCTGTGGGGCGCTTTCACAGCGGAGACCAGTGTCTAGGGAGGTCGGGCGCGGAAGCTGGGAGAGGGTGCTGCCGGCCGGCGGGGTTACATAATAAAGCCCCGTGTTCCGGGCTGCCGCCGGGCTCCCTATCCCAACAGCCCATCGCACCTCGCCAGCCTACCCTGTTCTGCGCCCCAAATCCCCGAGGGCCGAGGCCCAGCACATGCCAGGCCGGCCTTGGCCCCAGTTCAGGCGTCAGAGAAGCTAGTGTCGTGGCAGCTGCGAACGAGCCACCACCCTTCGCACCACGCCCGCTATAACTTGGCTCCCAGCTTGGGCGGCTGAAAGCGCGCCCCTTCTCGGGGCTCGGGTTGCAGCGGTGCGGGGTAGAAGGCCCAGGCGGCCTGCGCATTGGTGATTCCTGCGATTGGTGCGTGGAGGGAGGTGTGTGGAATGTTAAAGGCAGAGATCACCCTCAGGGCATCATCCTTCACCGAGTCGCACAAATCCAGCAACTGCAAAACACAACGCAAAGTGACAGGTCAGACGTTGGCTCACTTACAGCGTGGGGCGCCATTTGCTTTGTTCCCACTCCCAAGCACCCCACAGGTAGCCATTGGGGAAACTAGTTTCCCTTTGGATTTCCCAGACCCGGGAGAGTGGAAGCCGTTGGTCATGGATAACCTTCACCTTATAATCTTAGAAATCCCTAAACCTGTGACACCTGTCTGGCAGAAGCCCGTTTCTTCCAAACAGGGGTCCGGGCTGACTCCAAGTTAGATGGGAATCTCAAAACGGAAGTCTGGGAATTTATCAACATTCCCCTTGCCAGCCCTGCCCTCCCCTCTCCTCCAATCCCCGTGATTTTCCTCCTCTCCACCTCCGGAGTGCCTGGGGTGCCACCCTCTGGCCTGCTGCGGCAACTGAAGAGGAAGAGCATCAGACAGGTGAACCGGTGGAGACAAGCTCCAATTCTCCCCAGACTAAGGCCTTCCCGCCTCTGGCCGGTAGCAGGCCATGGTCCCTGAAATGCACGCACAGTGGGGCTGAGACCAACCACTGGCATCACTGTGCACCTTCCACCTGGCTGCTGCAGGAAATCAACCTGCAGTTAAAGAGAACACCAAGGAACTTGGCAGATACCCTCCTGTGTTCTGATAACCACTGGAAGGTACAGATAAACATCTCAGCAGAAGGATGGGGGGAAAGTAGTGATTTGGGAGGAGCTACAGTGAGTGGATTTTAATTTCATTTTCCACAGTTTAGGTGCCAGTGCATTTTTCTTTTTTTTTTAATTCCCAGGGGGGGAAAAAGCTACCAAAAAGAATAGATTGTTTTTTCTAAAACTCAACAAGGACAAGACAGAGGGACTGCTTTCCCTTCCCATAACCAGCTGTACACTTTATTTTCAAGTTTTCAGCCAGCCATAAATTTCTTTCACTCACCAAATCACAGTTAGCCCCCAGGTTTTCATGGTTTTAAAAACATCACTTATAACAACCTCCCTCCCCACCTTGCTGCCCTCATGGGTCATTACTGAGCTATGCTAAAACTATGACGAGCACAGTTCCTTTAAAGTGGCCCAAAGTGCTATTTCAGGTGTTCAGAGACAATGGGGGGGGTCCCCAAAACGGGCTGGGGGAGGGTAGGGGAAGAGCCTGAATTTTAATAGTCTAACAATACATCTTCCTTTAAATGTGCTCCATGGCATCTGTAATTTCTAATGAAAACCTTCATTTTTTTTTTACACACTGTGGTTAAGCATCATAAAATCAGTAGTGAAAAGACTTTGATCATATTTGCAAGATGCACTGTGATGAACTTTCACTGACCAAGATTTCAAAGTTTGTAATTAATACTCTTGACAAGTCCCTGACTAATCTGTCAACTCTCAAGGTCTTTAACCACGCACTTCAAAACCATCAGATGGCATACAAGCCCTTAAACCTTCTACGTATTGTAATTTCATTATTCAAGATAACTTTCTCTTTAAGTTTGCATCATGAAACTCAACCAATTTTTGCCATATATTCAACAATGGTGGGGAATCAATTATTTGAGTGAATGTTGTGTGGGAGTATGGGTTTGGTCTGTCCAAATACAGAATAAGCACCCAGAGACAGGAACTGCAAGAGGCAGGTTTCTGTTCAATATTTTCACAACTTTAAAAATAAGAATAAAGTAGATTTTTAAAAAATATTCAATGGCAGAAGAAAAAGAGGGTTTCCTTACTCGTAAGTGTTCAGGGTCTTAGATTTTTAAAAAGTATCCAATGTCAGAAGAAAGGGGTTTCCTTACTCATAAGTGCTCAGGGAGAGACCCCTTCAAATGACGTTCTCAAGGGGAGGGCTGCATGGAAGGGGAAGGCCATGTGTTGACTAATGAGATTCTCTGTAAACCTAAAATTCTGACGCTGTCCCAAATACTTGCTTACTCCATTTGCCACAGGCTGCAACAGGCCAATTAGTGTCCAGATCTAAGGATCAGGCATAACTCCTTATGTATAACAAGTTTGCCTCTGATTCCAGATATTGTCACCTCTGCCTGCGAGGATGGTCGTTATTATTACTGTCTTTCACTTACCAAGTACATACTGGAGTCCTAGACTATGGTACAGATTGTGCTGGGCACGGGGAGGTTTAGTGATGGACATAGGCCTCCTGTATCAAGGAGATGATGCTGAAGAATTGTAAAGACTTTTTACAAACAGGATCCTCTCAATACAAAATAAACTTAGGTAGCTACCATAGCATTTATTATTATATATATGGATTTTTTTAAATTATTATTACCAGGGAGCCCCAAAGGACAAAGCAAAGCACAAGCAGACCTCAGAGGTTTAGCAGTTCCAAACCATGGCCATGAAGCAAATATTGCAATAAAATGAGTCAAAGGAATTTTTTGGTTTCCCAGTGCACACAAAAGTTATGTTTATACTACATTGTAGTCTGTTAAGTGTGTGTTGGCATTACATCTCAAAAGCAACATGCATCAATTAATTAAAAAATAGTTTGTTGCTAGAAAATGCTAACCATCATCTGAGCTTTCAGCTGGTCATACTCACTGATCACAGGTCACCATAACATATAATAATAATGAAAACGTTTAAATATTGCGAGAATTATCAAAACGTGACACAGAGACACAAAGTGAGAAAGTGCTATTGGAAAAATGGCATTGATAGACTTGCTTAACATTGGATTGTCACAAACCTTCAATTTCTAAAAATGCAGTATCTATGAAGGACAATAAAACAACGTATGCCTGTAGTATTAATGTTTAGTTCTATCACCAAACATATGCCCCATAATATAAGCACAAAACACTGCATATTGTAGCCTCTCCTCTTGGTCCCCCACCCCTGCCCTATTTCTCCAGTATGTGACCCAACTGCACTAGAAAAAGCATCCCAAGCCCACCCATCTCTTTACAAAGAAAACTCACTAGCTTTTGAGGAAACACCAATGAATTGGTGCCCTTTAAAAATAGAAGAGCACAAACAAAATTATAAATTATCAGAGAAAAATTTTGAAGTACAGTACTGCATGGGCAGTATTGCTCTAAAAGTAATAAGGACATACGTTCCACTAGAACTATCCAGGGAGTGGGATTTGAGAATACCTACTTGGAAGAAAGTGGACGCACTCAACACTGGAGGGGTCAGTGGGTGGACAGGTTCGTATGTGGATTTTCGGAGGGAAATTTATAACATCATTTTGGCTTCCTTGCCCCCACGTAGTTGCAGTAGGTTCTCTCTTTTTCTTTCCTTTTTTACCAACCCAGCATTATCTTCATTCCAGTTGGGAGACTAGGATGGTCTAGAATGGGCAGTATCTAAGTTTCCAGCCTTCTAAACAAAACCTGTTTTTCCTTGTGTTGGCATTAGGTATGCAGTAGATGCTCCTGAGTGAAGTGTCCTGTGAACTGGCAGCCACATCCTAGCTATTCCTAAGACCCTGTGCAGAAGGTTTTCCTGATTCTTCCCATGTTCCCTTCCTCTATTCGGGGACAGCCCCAGCGGACCTCCTGCTGTTCTCTGTGTCAAATCCCTTACCCCAAGTTGACATGTCCCTCCATTAGCCCCTTTCTTTGCTTGGCCATTGTGATGAGTCTTTTTCTCCATTTCTTGAATCTGGACTGCCTTGTAACTTGTCTTGACCAATACAATGTTGAGGAAGTGACACTGTGTAAGTTCCAGAGCTTAGGTCTAAAGAAGCCTTGTAATGTCCACTCTTGCTTCCTGGGACGCTGAGGCCCCATGTTGGGCAGGTCTAGCCCACTGGAGAATGCCCACGGCCATGTACAGAAGGGCCACATGGTCCATAGCCAGGCTTAATCTTAGGTATGTGAGTGAGGTCGTCTAGGACCCCCTAGTCCTTTTGAACTCAAACAACTGCAGCCACAGGAGTGATCTCATCCATCAAGGATTAGCCAAAGAATGACCCAGATTGCCTACCCACAGAATTGCAAGAAATAAACAGTTGCATTGTGTATGCCACTAAGTTTTAGGGTGATATGTTACACGGCAATAGGTAACTAAAACAGATGTCTTCCTTTTAAAATTCAAATTGCCACTCATGAGCAGGGGGAGGGTCGTCTTTAGCTATACTTCCACCCTCTTAGTTATCTGAGGACAATCCTATAATTTCACAATTAAAGCAGTTCATAGGGGTGCCTGGGTGGCTCAGTGGGTTAAAGCCTCTGCCTTCGGCTCAGGTCATGATCCCAGGGTCTGGGATCCAGCCCCGCATTGGGCTCTCTGCTCAGCAGGGAACCTGCTTCCCCCACTCTCTCTCTCTCTGCTGGCCTCTCTTCCTACTCCTGATCTGTCATATAAATAAATAAATAAAGTCTTAAAAAAAATAAAGAAAAAAAAATAAAGCAGTTCACAGTGAGGTGCGGTTCACTAATAGGCTTAATTGAAAGAGAATTTCAGTTGCAGAGAGTAGTTTATAAAGCCAATGACTGTCTAGTCAGTGGGGTATCTGGGAGAGAATTTGAATGGCAGGCTGGAAGTCTCACGGCAACCCACCGCCCACCCCACTCTTCTCATTTGGTTTAGAAGGCAAATCACCAGGACTACCCTTATAACTAAGTGCCATGCCTTCATCATCTCTACTGGGGGCTTTAACTTCCAGCAAAAATACTCAGTAACATCAAAGTGTCAAGGAAGGGGGGAAAAGGCAGAAAATATTTGCAACTGGGGATTCCAAGTCTTGTGAATGTTTTGGTTCTCCCGCATCATTAGAAGAAAGAAACAGATGGGGCCTGGTCAGACCTAACCAGAGTCAGACCGGCACGTCTCTACGCTTTACTTCATGGGACTGTAGTGTTTCCCTGCTCCTGGAGATTTCTTAAACAAGGAGGGGCAGCAGGGGTTCATCTCCAAGGCCTGAAGTCTGTCTAAAGTGTGGGTTAGAGGTCTGACATCAGAACTGGTTGGGAGGACGAGGTGAAGGCCACACTGTAAGCTGCGAAAGGCAGCAAAATGGAGTTGTTGACTCTTGATCCCCCCAAATACCATCAGGAGGGCCTTTAAAGGCTTCCAAGAACCTCATATCCAGTAAGTTTTGATGTAAATCTGTCCCTTTACACAGAAACCTGGAGACTGAATGTGACAGCATATGGAATCCAGCCATGTACATGACACATGACTTGCCACATCTATCGAAATGGAGTTGTCTTTTTTATTCTAGAATGCCTTTGGTGTTTCTTCTTTAAAACAGATTTAAAGACTATTCTTCTTTAAAAAGGTATATATCAACACATATGCCTTTCATCAGCTAGTGGGTGGGCTCCACTTGTGATGTGATGACAGCCTGAAAATGACAAGCTCGGGAATAGGTACAAAGATGTTTCTTATTGTGTGATTTGGCCCCTTTTATAGGTCTATGCATGTGCACATGTGCCTGTGAATGAAATCATATCACAATGTGTTGCTGCATTTCAGTGAATATCACCTTCTCTAGAAGGTTATTGAAAGTGTGAAATAAAATGAGTATCGACGTCCATCCCTCAGGCACATGCTAGCATCTCTCATCAAGGGAAAGACTGATTTATCTTTATTATCTGTCTTTATCCTCCATAGAAAAGTCATGCACAATCCTCTACTCTGTTATTATACTAAAGATCTGGTGTGAGAACCCCTTCCAGTCTTGTTCTGTAGCCCCCTGATTCAGAACCTCACCAAGTTCCTTAGATTCTTGCCTCACATGATTACCTTCCTCGAGTATTGTTTTGATCTGATTATTTCTCTTCTGAGAAGCCAGAATCATTTCCACCTGCTTCTCAGGTTAAAGTAAAATTATTGATTGTGCACTTGAGTCCTTTAATGGTATTTGGTTTATTGTGTTCCCACAGCTAGTTCCGTCACCTATGGCCCAAGCACAATCTGCCCCTTTTACTTGGGCCGACCAAATTTATCTTGCTTTCCACTTGACGCTCTTCATTACCTTTAACTAATTCACCACATTTGCCATTCTCCCTTATATGAGTTATAACTTAATTCGGCCTCTTTCAAGCTTTTGGTTCTTGGGTACAGATTGACTGCCTGAGTACAATCATCGTGAAATAGTTGCTGTGTTTGCTGAAAGAGCATGAACATGTCATTTAACTTTGCTGCAAGTCACATACCTCATAACTGCTACAACCAGAGTTTTAATCCAGAGCTTTCTGCTTTCACAGACCCATCTACCCATTTTGCCTCCATCTCCCCAGGACCCCCTTCCATCCCTGGAGCTTACAGAGTGTTGCAATGAGGAACTGCCTCTCCTGTCTCAACTTGTGACCCCTGATGTTCTTCCTAAGTCAGAATTGATATTCCATAGGTGCCATGTGTGGGGAACATGGGTCTGTCTGGCAAGCCGCACCAGCTCGTGTTCCCCAAGAGGACTAGGGCAGCCATGGGCAGCCCACAGGGCCTCTAAGATCTTGCCACTAGAGGGAGTTGCTGAGGATGTTGTCTTCAGAACCAGCTGCCATGATACAGAAGGGCCAGCCTGATGATCAGGAGGCTCTTCCAGAGAAAGAGAAGCCTCCAAGTCTCCAGAAACTATGCCTGGGCCAGTGAGGCTCAGATGCAAGGGTATTCAAGAAATGACAGATTCTCTTCCTCTGAAGGGAGGGTCACTTGCTCTGCAGAGTCTTCTTCAGTAAGTTGGATGAACTCTGTTGCACTAGGTCTTCAGGTCCTCCCTGCTCCTCTGGTCCATACCTTAAGTCACCAAACACAGTTCAGATCTCTTCAGAAGAGCAACATGTTGACTGTCAAATAATGGTCAATGAGAATCATCACTGTAATCTTCAGCTACTAGACTTTCAAGCTCACTGGAGTGACAGAGGCCATGATTTTACTTCTCTCCTATCGATTCACCTTTCCTAAAGAATTGCCAATCTCTATAGACAAAGGGTCAGAGTGGTAGGTCTGTATCAGATAATCTGCCCCCTTAGCCCCAAATGCCTGGCTAGTGGTAAATGTAAAGAAAAACATACCTGAAACATTCACATGGGGGCATAATAGCACACTATGTGCTATGATTTGAGCTGTCTCAATTTACACAACAACCATTGGAAAGGGAAGCTCTCTGCCTTTGTACTGACCACTCACATCTCAAGGCAGCCAGACCTTAGTTTAATGGGCCTGCTGGTTTAAACTGGTTTTCTCCATAGCCAAGTCCCATTAGCAAGAAATGAAATTCTGTGGTTCTATTAAATAACCAGGACTTCAGCTTCCTATTTTCTCTGAATCAATATAAATCACATTTTATTTGATTAGTTCTTCAACTAATAAAAATATTTAGCATAATCTGAAATGTTGGAATAGAGGAATTGCCATCCTTACCAAACAAAAACAAAACACCTCATTTTGCTAAACCAAAGAGTTCATTTGAGAAGAGACAAAATAATCTCCAAAATGTTCCTCCTATGGCAATGTTCTTCAACCAATAAGTACACAACCTTATTATTTCCTAAATATAACTGACAAAGCCCATTTCAGTAAAAGATTAGGACTTTGAATCCTGACATCATGACTTCCAAGCCATGATACCTTTCTTATCTTTAAAATTTAAGGATTGAGTTTGGCACAAAGTGAGTATTCACAAGTAGTACTATTAACATGTGTTCTTCAATCAGTAAGAACAACGATTTCTTTACAACTCTGGCAATTTCCATTATGAAGTCTGCTTGATCATCATCACCTAAAACAAGAAAGCTGAGACAGAGACATCAACTTTAACCACTTAATAAGAACTTCTGACATTTATTCATAGTGGTACTGATTCATAAGAGGAAAAGTTTTAAAAGAAGAAAAGTGCATATAGCTTTCCCTTTAGAATACAGGAAACCATATAAAAGTATTGGCAATGGAATTAAAGTAACCACAATGCCGCTCTTGGTAGCATTTTCTACAAAGACATTTACATGAAACTAGAGAGAATATTAAATTAGGTGGTTATAATAAAGCTTCACAATTAGTTTCACACCTTTTCGTACAAAAGAATACAGTATTTTAATCAACTGATAGTTCAATCTTGTAAATATAGACCCAAAGAAATGTGAGCATACTGAAGAAGGAATCATTTTCAGTCCAAAGTGGTTTTTTTTCAAGAAGCAGAAGCCCAACAAACTGTCAGAACTAAATGTACAGTAAGAATCCAAGTTATTATGGAGAAATTCTGTGGCAATCAGTTCTGGAATTTTAAATTTCATGGACGCAAACAATTTCAAAAATAATTTGGAAGGACTTCTAGTTAGGATATAGAAAGATTTAAGAGAACTTTGCCTCCACAGTAACAATCAGAAGTTGAACTCAATGGAGAATGAAAGATATCTGTAGTTTAACATCCTCCCAGCTCAACTGCTGATAGGACAAAGAGAGCACTATGGGGTTGGGGGTGGTGGTGAAGCTAGGCACAACAACCTTGGTCTAATTCAAGCAGTCCCTGTTCAACTTGACTCTTGGTGGAATCTTAATAAAAGATATAGGTTGAAGTAAGGCAGTAAACCTTTTTATTCTTAGATGTCATGATTGAGTACTTAGAAAGTATCAGGGAATCTATAAATAATATACTTAAACTATTGGATGAGTTAGTGAGTTTACGTATACAGAACAATGTACAAAAATTAATCATGCCTGTACTAAACATGGAATATACATATAGAAAACTAAAATTTAAAATGCATCATTTGCAAGAGCTTTAGAAAATTTAAAAAACACTGTGATAAATTTAATGAAATTTGTTCAAGAACTCTGTTACTGAAAATTACAAAACACTGCTGGAAGGAATTAAATAAATGAAGAGATATACCATGTTCATGGATTATTAAAATACCAATTCTCCCCAAACTGATATATAGATTTAATGCAATCACAATAAAAATCCTAGCTGCCCCTTTTTAAAAAGATTTTTATTTGTTTATTTGACAGACAAGTAGGCAGAGAGGCAGGCAGAGAGAGAGAGGAGGAAGCAGGCTCCCCGCAGAGCAGAGAGCCCAATGAAGGGCTCAATCCCAGGCCCCTTTTTTATCCCATGAAATTCACAAGCAAATTCTAAAATATGCAGAGAGATGCACAGCTTTTGGAATAATGAGAACAGTTTTGAAAAGGGCTGAGCTGTCTGGAGGCCTTACATTTTCTGGTATAAAATTTATTATAATAATCAAGACAGAATTAGCAAAACGGAGACAGGTACATTAGTGGAATAGAATAGAGAGCCCAGAAACAGACCCACACTTACATGGTCATTTTTTTAAAATAAAGATTATATTTATTTATTTAACAGAGAGAGAGAGAGAGAGATCACAAATAGGCAGAAAGGCAGGTTGAGGGTGAGCGGGAAGCAAGCTCCCTGCTGAGCAGAGATTCCTGATGTGGGGCTCCATCCCAGGACCCTGAGACCATGACCTGAGCCAAAGGCAGAGGCTTAACCCACTGAGCCACCCAGGCACCCCTACATGGTCAATTTTTTTCTAATACAGAAAACAAAATATTTCCATGAATAGAGGATGATCTTTTTAACAAATGAACACCTTGAACACCTGGATAACCATATAAAAAGCAATGAACCTCAACCCCTACCTCTTGCTGTACTCAGAAATTTATCTGAAATAGGACCTAGACTTAAATATAAAATTAAAAATCACATAGCTCCTAGAAGAAAGCATGAAAGAATATCTTTGCAACCTCGGGTTAGGCAAAGATTTCTTAGACAAGGCTCAAGGACTAACAAAAAATTTTAAGGTGATAATATTTTTTTCATTAAACTTAAAACCTTTAGCTTCTTAAAGATACTACTAAGAAAATCAAGTGGTGCCTGGGTGGCACAGTTGGTTAAAGTGTCTGCCTTTGGCTCAGATCATGATCCTGGGGTCCTGAAATTGCCAGCCTCAGTCTCCCGGATCAGTGGGGAGTTTGATTCTCCCTCTCCCTCTGCCCCACCCCCCAACTCACGCTTTCTCTCTCTCTTTCAAATAAATAAAATCTTTTTAAAAAAGAAAATGAATAGGCACAGACTGGGAAAAATCCAAGTACCTGTATGTAGAATGTGTAAGTCTTATAACTCAATATTTAAAATAAGAATAGGGGTGCCTGGGTGGCTCAGTGGGTTAAAGCCTCTGCCTTTGGCTCAGGTCATGATCACAGGGTCCTGCGATCGAGCCCCGTATCAGGCTCTCTGCTCAACAGGGAGCCTGCTTCCTCCCCTCTCTCTGCCTGATTCTTTGCCTACTTGTGATCTCTGTCTGTCAGATAAATAAATAAAATCTTTAAAAAAATAAGAATAATAGCTCACAGTTTGAAAATGGGCAAAAGACTAAAACATAGGAATAACCTATAGGAATATGCAACTTGAAAGGGTGCCCAACACATTAAATACCAGGGAAATGAAAATTAATACACAGTGAGCTATTATTATGCACCCACTTGAATAGATAACATTTAGAAGGCTGACAACACCAAATGTTGGTGAAGATATGGAACAATAGGATCCTTATATGTTGTTAGTGGGGATATTAAATGATACAACTGGGGCACCTGGGTGTCTCAGTCAGTTAAGAGTCTGACTCTTGCTTTCAGCTGAGGTCATGATCTCAGGGTTGTGAGATGAACCCCACATCAGGCTCCATGCTTGGCAGGAAGTCTGCTTGAGATTCATTCTCTCTCCCTCTCTCCCCCTTTTACCAACCCCCACATGCATGTTCTCTCACTCTCTCTCAAATATATGAATAAATCTTTAAAAAAATGATATGATCACTTTCATAGAACTCTTTTTGGCAGTCTCTTAGACAGTTAAATAAATGTCCACCATACCACCCATTAAACCTTCTTCTAAGTATTTACCAAAAGAAATGAAAAGCATGTAACAAAACAAAACTTGTACAAAAATGGGGTGCCTGGGTGGCTCAGTCATTAAGCGTCTGCCTTCAGCTCAGGTCATGATCCCAGTGTCCTGGGATCGATCCCCACGTCAGGCTCCCTGCTCAGTGAGAAGACTGCTTCTCCCTCTCCCACTCCCCCTGCTTGTATTCCCTCTCTTGCTGTCTCTCTCTCTCTGTCAAATAAATAAACAAAATCTTTTAAAAAATGATCCTGATAATTTTATTTATAATAACATTGATCCATGATATCGTATGTGTTCTATCAACAGAATAAACAATTTTTAACACAAACTTTTCTACTGCAAGAAAAAAATTAAAAGTAAGTCTTAAAGCCTTCGGTTATTTTTTCTTCCCACAGTGCATATAAATAAGACATTGTACCCTAATGAACATGGAATGATGCAGCTGAGGTCAGTTGGAAGTAACAAGGTCAATTCCTTGAGACTGACATAGCAGAAACCTAGAGAGATCAGCATTTGTGAAGGAGAAGGGGTTGGGAGAGGTGTCTATGATGAAATACCACTTGGGGGGGGGAGAATGAACTATTGAACATCTTAGAAACATCAGATTGAGCAAAAGGAGAGTTCTATCTACTTCCATTCCTATGAGGCTCTAGAGCAGGCAAACTGAGCGTACTGACAAAGTCAGAACCCCAGGGGCAAAGGAGAGGATCAATCGAAATAGGGCTGAGGGAAATTTCTTGGGTGATGGGGTGTACATTATACAGTCTACCATTTGATTAGTCAAAACTCACTGAACTATACCACTAAGATTTGTGTACTTCAATGTAAATAAAGTAGACCTCAATTTTTTTTAAATTAAGAGAAAAGGAAAGAGAAAAATCAATATGGGAGAACCAACACATAATTGCCAGCATTGTGTGTGTGTGTGTGTGTGTGTGTGTGTGTGAAGTAAGGATATCAAAAAAGATGGATCACTATCACTATTTTATTTAAATGGTAATATTCAGCACCTAAAAAGTAGGATGAACATAATAACATTTTTAATGAAAAATTATTTTTCATTATGGAAAAACTCAATATATTTTATTTTCTTCATTTTGCCATGGATAGGTTAACTCTTTTCCTGGGAAAATTCCTTGCTTGGGCGTACAGGAATCAGGATTGTATGGTTCTCAGTCCAGCAAGGACTGGAAAGGATCCTCCATATAAAGTCAAGTATTGTCACTGCATGAAACAGTTGCAGGCAGACCTTTCAGGATGAGAACAGAGGGATTGGGGATGGTTCAAATGAAGAAGGACTCAACAAATTGAAGATCCAGGGAGGTCACCAATCTGAGTTCAAATGAACTCAGGAAGATCTCCAGAAAGCATTCTATCAGATACCATTTTTTCTTCTCAAAAATCAGTGAAAGCTCACTTCCAGGAGAATGGATATACCTTTCCCCATTCTCCCACTAAACACAACTGAAAACCCTGCACATTCTATATATAACAAACATAAGAAAACTCTGAAAGGTGAGGAGAAGACTGGGACACTGGGAGTTCAGGAGTGACACACTGGCAAATTCTCCAGGTTTCCCTTTTACCTCATGTATCCCACACTCAGAGCTAAGAAGCTGGCAAGCCAGGAACATCAACAGATGCAGACAAAAATCCCAAAAAAGATGCTCTCTCAGTAAAAAGGGGCAGCCAAACAAGACAGAAAATTTTGAGACAATAACCACCCTACTCCAGCCAAACACCACAGAGAACCTGTAGTTCTACCACCCATGTCTCTCAAGGCTGACTGGTGAGTTCATTCTTCTAGTCTTCTTGCCAGGCTAATGAGGTATCTGCCATCACATCAGTGGAGACCACATGGGGAACCTGGACTCCCACCTTTATTTAAATGGTAATATTCTGTACCTAAAAAGTAGGATAAAATTTTTAATGAAAAAAATATTTTTCATTATAGAAAAACTTGATATATTTTATTTTCTTCATTTTGCCATAGATAGGTGAACTATCTTCCTTTACCTGGAAGTAGAGATGTACTCCTTCCACTTCCAGATGGAGCACTGTAGAGGAGGTCTAGTAAGAGGATAACCATTACTTGGTGATAGTAAAGACACTACCTATGTTCATGGAAGTCACGTGGGGAGCAGCAATGAGGCTCTCTTATCCCTCACCAAGAGCAAGGTGTCAGTGGAGGCCTAGCTGGCAACCGAAACTTCCATCCTCACCGAGCAGGAAAAAGGAGCACCCCTTGTATCAGCAGAAGTTGAATGAAGAATTGACTTCTTACCCTATAGGGCAGTAATGAGGTGGTGTACTCCTTTTCTCCCACTGGAGCACTGGATTGAAAAGAGAAGGCTTAAATAAAATCCAAAGTTTCATCATTTCATACCCCAAATGTTTAGGTTTCAATAAGAAGTCAACTGAAGAAAAAGACCATCAATATGTGCCAACACTGAGATGACAGAAATGTAGAATTATCCAACAAAGATTTTAAAGTGACCATCATAAAAATGCTTCAACAAGCAGTTATGACCACACTTGAAACAAATGAAAAAGAAATAGAAAATTTCAGCAAAGAAACAGGAAATATAAAAAACAAAATAGGAAAAAAAAATAGGAATGTGAGGACTGAAAATATAAGGACCAACATAAAAACTCAGGAGATAGTCTCAATAGCAGAATGTAGGAAATAGAGGAAAGGATTGGTAAATCAGAAAACAGAAAAATGTAAGTTACTGACTCTGAACAGTGGAGAGGAAATAGACTGGAAAACAACAACAACAACAACAGAGATTCACGGACATGTGTGATTAGAACAAAAGATTGAACTTAGAGTTCTAGAAGAAGAGAAAGAGGGCAGGACTAAAAAGCACTTGATGAAATGACCAAAAAACCCTATTTTGACCAAAAGACACAAACCAACCAATTCAAAAAGTTGAGCAAACCTCACCCAGGATAAACTCAAAGGAATCCACACATGGTACATCATAGATGAATTTTTGAAAACTAAAGACCTACCCCTCCAAAAAATCTTGAAAGCAGAGAGAAATACCACACTTTACTTATAAGGGAAAAAGATTTGAATAACAATAAATTTTCATTATAAACCATGGAAGCCAAAACTACTTTCAGGTACTGAAAGAAAATAATCTTCGTCCCCAAATCCTATATCCAGTGAAATACTGTCCCTATTTTTAGATGACGTGTTTGTCTCTGTAGAAAATTCCAAGGTGGGGCACCTTGGTTAAGTGTCAAACTCTTGGTTTCAGCTCAGTTCATGATCTCAGGGTCATGAGATCAAACCCCATGTCAGGCTCTGTGCTTAGCACGGAGTCTGCTTGCGACACTTTCTTTGTCTCTTGTCCTTCCCATTTCAGCTCTCTCTCTCAAATAAATAAATAAATAAACCTTTTTTAAAAGAGAAATTTCCAAGGAATCTGCAAGAATTCCTAGAATTAATAAGCAAGTTCAGCAAGATTATAGGACATAAGATCAATATATAAAAATCAATCATGTTCCATATACTAGTGATGGACATGTGGACACTTAAAATCAAATATGCAATACTATTTACAAATATGTCCAACTGATTCTAGATAAAGATTTTAAAGCAAGTCAGTGGAGGAAATATAACCTTTCAACAAACTCTTCCTGGAGCAACTGGACATTTTGACCAAAAAAATGGATCTCAACCCAAGTTTTCTACCTTATACAAAAATTAACTCAAGGGGCACCTGGGTGGTTCAGTGGATTGAACCTCTACCTTCGGCTCAGGTCATGATCCCGGGGTCCTGGGATCAAGCCCCTCGTCGGGCTCTCTGCTCAGCAGGGAGACTGCTTCCCTTCCTCTCTCTACCTGCCTCTCTGACTACTTGTGATCTCTCTCTGTCAAATAAATAAATTTTTTAAAAATCTTAAAAAAAAACACCTCAAAATGGATCATGGACTGATATGTAAAATGTAGAAGTAAAAAACATTTAGAAAAAAACTATAGAATAAAGTTTTCAGGACCTAGGGATAGGTGAATTCTGAGACATGGCATCAAAAGTACAAAAGGAAACCTGATAAACTGGATTTTACCAAAATTAAGAACTTCTACTCTGGAAAAAGGCCATGTTAAGAAGATGGAAGGACAAGCCAGGTGGAAATATTTACAAGCTATGTATCCCATGAAGGACTAGTATCTAGAATATATAAAGAACTCTAAAAACTCAACAGTTAAAAAAAAATCCCAAACAATCCAATTAGAACATGGGCAGAAGATGTCAGAGCAGACATTTCAACAAGAAGGATACACAAATGGTACATATACACATGAAAAAGTGTTCAACATCACTATCCATTAGGGAAATGCAATTTAAAAACCACAATTAAATATTACTGTGTACCTATCAGAGCAGCTAAAATAGAAAATAGTGACACCACCAAAAGCCAGTGAAGACATGAATCAACTCCTATATTGCTAGTGGGAATGTTAAATGTTACAGCCACTTTGAAAAAACAGTGTTGGCAATTTCTTTTAAAGAAAATCAATATGTATCCACCATTTAACCCAACAAATGCATTCTTGGGTATTTACTCTAAAGAAATTAAAGCCTATATTCATATCAAAACATATACACGAATGTTTATAACAGCTTTATTCCTAATAGTCAAAACTGGAAGAAGACCAGATATCTTGCAATGAGTGAATTAACAAAGTGTGCTACATTCACTCCATGGAGTACTACTTTGCAATAAAAAGAAACAGACCACTGACACATGCAACCACTTGGATGGATTTCTAGGAAATTATGCTGGGTAGAAAAACCAGCCCCAAAATGTTGTATATTATGTGATCCCATTTACACAGCATGTTGAAATGACAAAATTATAGGAATGGAGAACAGATTCATGTTTGCTAAGGATTCTAAGGGAGGCAAGGGAAGGAAAGAGGGTGTACCTATAAAATAGCCAGAGGAGGAACCTCTGTGGTGATGAAAAAGCTCTGTATATTTACTGTATCCATGTAAAAATCCTGGTGTGGTATTACAGTATGGTTCTGCAGCTGATATCACTGGGGGGAAACTAGGTAAAAGGATAGGAAATCTCTCTATATTCTTTCCTACAAGTGCAACCAGATGAGTATGTCCTAGCTTGCTAAATTATCACAAAAGGAACATACTCATGTAAGCATCATCCAGATGAAGAAATAGATCACCTGTACCCCAAAAGACACTGCAAAAAGTCATACACTTGAGCTGGATATTTTTCTTACATTGTCTCAGAAACAGCCAGTTTGATTACAGAATTAATGCCTGATAGTTCTGTGATAGAAATGACCAGCTATCCAGGGAAAGAGCATAAAGAAGAGTCTTGGTTTTCTACAGACTCATGCGTTCTCACAAGTGGGTCTTGTCCATTGTCTGTTCTTTCAAATGGGACCACCCCTCCTTGCTTTCTTTGCATAGTTCCTAATACCAAATGCTTTCAATTCCCTAGAAGAAGCTTCTAAAATCAAAGGAAAAAGGTAACTTAGCATCAGAAAAAAGAAAAGCAAAAACAAACACATTTTATTTTGTAAAAAATATTCATTTCTAGCTGGAATATTAATTCTACCAAAATGGATATAGTAGGGATCATTCCTGTTTTAAGTTCAATAATTCATTTAAATTTTATTATTATAGAATCATAATAAAACTCTCCTTGTCCTTAACTGTGACCGGGTCTGCCCTAATCTGTTTAGACACAGCTGACTCCTATCTCCTGAAAGGTCTTTCTGGTGTAATACAGCTACTCTTTGGAACAAATTCCACCAGTGGGAAATTCTTGCTGTGCATGCTGGGGTAAGGGGATGAGCTCAGAGACTTTCATGGAGGATGCCCCCATTACCCAGCATTTCAAGGATCACCCCAAGGAACCCAGGATAATGCAGCTGCCAGAAGAACTCAGAGGCTGGAGCTCACAAAACAAGTTGCTCTCTCCCATGGTTCTAACAAGTTATCTGTACTATGGGGCAAAGCATGAGGGTGGACCAGGTGGCTGCCATGTGGCAACCAGGATGGCAGGAATGGTGACCTCAGAGTCCCTGGCCAAATGGGAGAAATCAAATCCCACTTATATTTTCTTTTTTTTTTTTCCACTTATATTTTCTTAACCTCAGTTGATTGGCCCATGTTTATAGTTCAACAATGTTTTTAAGCTGCTGAAGAACAGCCTTGGCCAGGGGTAAAGGGGAAGGGAAAGGGAAAAGTGATTTCTCACTTTCTTAGTGGCACTCTGTTGGTATTGGTATTTTTCTTTTCTCTCTTTTTGAGTTCTTGGGTCCAGAAAGAGAAGGTAGACCAGGATGCATTCATATTCTAGTTGGTTCCTGCTATCTCCTGGAGGTGAACCAGAGGGGCCTACAGAAGTGAAGAGAAGTTCTGGGGATGCTTTCAAATCTACGAAGACTCTAAAATTTGACTTAGTTGCATTCCCTGTATGACCACTCCATTGTGCTGTCTTTTCATAATACCTTAGCTTCTTGACCAAAGCCACCAAAGAGGAGATGTCTCTCCCCACCCTGACGGAATGGGTGTTTGGGGTTATACTCCACACTGGCTTCTCCACTCAGCCTAAAGGACATAAGCAAGTGTCATAACCTCATCATTTGCTTGTAGCCAAGTCAGATAGACCTTGCTGCGTGGGTGGGACAGGGGTGAGGAACCAAAGATTCCTTCTCAAATTCCTCACAAAGGAAAGCAAGAGTCTGTGGGTAGTAAATGAAGCCAAAGAACCAAGAAACTCAACCTCCCTTTCCTGGTCCAAGTGTGCTTTTAACATCCTGTGCCTAAAACCCCAGTTCACATTGCATTTGACTCTGGTATCTGAGCATCTCTTAAGTAGCCTTGATCCAGGTGGTTTGGCAAAAGGGAAACAGAAGAATAGGATATCTGAGGGTCCGTTAAAAAGAAACCTTTAACAGAAGCAGCATGGAAAGTAGTCTTACTGTATTTGTAGGATGTGAAGGGCATGTGTACTATTTCTAAGCCTCATTGGTACAGGTATGATGTATATGTTCTTGAAGTTGAGATCTGAGGAGAAAGGCTAACATCCCAACACCATCTTTCCAGCTTGGAACTCCTCCCTACGTTTCCCTCCTGTTTTGTTTCTTGTACCCCAAACCTTTTGGTCACAGGGAAATGACCAAATTTATAATATTATACACTCAGTCCAAAATAGCAAATAAGCACGATCCGTCTTCTGAATTCAAAGGTGCAAAGTAGTGTCTTGGCTTTTGGGGTCTGGTGTCTGCCACACTTCTGCACATTCTTACTCCATTCTTATTCTTTCCTGAGAATAAATCAGTATGTCACTGAAATCAATGTGGTACATCACAACTACTTGAATGGCCCAGCAATCCATGGCTTGAATGTTCTTCCCCCTTGTTGATTCAACCATTTGTTTGGCTAAACTGAAACTAAAACCCAAACCTTAGTGGTTGTTATAGACTTGAGCAGGTAACAGGTTAAGAGGTCACTTGCCATCAACAGTCTTCCATGACTTCCTTGCTGTCACTGGGTCCCTGAGCAGAGAAAGGATGGTTCCTTTCAGTGGAGCTCACAAAGGCTATTAGGGCCTGGGTCTGTTCCTGTGTCCATTTGCTGGCAAGGGTATAGGAGAGGACTGAGACTTGTCCTGGTGAATCAGGGCTTCATCCTAGCACATCAGGGGGCATACCAAAATGAAAACAGTCTTAAAGGCATAGGGGAATGACTCAGATGGAACAAGGTGCCAGGCATCTGTTGCTGCTCCAGAAAGTGTGCACTTAGGAAGAAATTGACATGTCATGACTCAAATAGGACATTAAGGCAACGTCTGGGTGTAATATGATCAAATACTGGGGTAGGTGGGGCGGTGTCAAGATGGCTTGGACGTGGTCATGATTGGTATTTATTTTCTCTCTTCCCAAATGAAATTTTGGTTTTTTAACATTGTTACTCTTACAGGCTATCTCCCATAGCCTCTGGGTTGGGTTATGCAGTCCTCCCTGACCTTCTTGCAGATCCTTTATAATGTGCTTTCTCACGTGGCTCCATTATTTGGGTTTGGGGCAGGAAATAGAACCTGATTCAACATTTTGCTAAGTATTATTTTCACCACACTGAATAGGGTCTTTTTTGATCTGCAACCCACAGCTGGGCTGTGGTTCTCTCAACACACATAAACTTTAAAGCTTCCCCCTGTGTTGATTTCTTGGCGTGAGCTGACCACATGTCTACATGTACTTGGTTCTTCTTTGTATGTCACCAAGAATCACTGTTCCAGTGTTGGTGGGCACTGACAGAGCAGGACAGGTGTGCTTAGGAGTTCAGGGAGGAAACACTTCACTGAGAAAAATGAGGCTACTCTGTCTAAAACTGAAATTTACTTTAAGGGCTGGCATAAAAAGTAGAAGACCCAAGGCCATTTGCAATAAAATACATCACTTTAAGAGGCTGAAATTTTTGTTTCATTTTGTCTTTTTTTTTTTTTTTTAAAGCAAAATGAAGTTGGTTTTAATGGAGATACGCAATCATTAACAATTAGATTATTTTGAAAGGCTTGCCTTCTTAAAATGAGCCTTGGCTGATTGTTACTCCCTAATGCTGAGAATTATCTGAAGCAAAATAAACACAACTGTCTAGGTTAATGAAGAATGAAACAAGATAATGCCTGGACACTAAATTTTCCAAGAACAAAGGCCACAACTGCGCAATTGTTCTATACATATGTACCCTGCAAAAGTACCTAATAATGAAAAGGGAACAGAAATCTTTTACTTAAGGGCCTTGTTACAATAGAGCCCTGGGGGCAACGCCAGGGGACTGCCTTTGAGCCAAGGCCCTACCTACTTTGAGGGAACCGGAGAACAGGCTAAAAACCTCACCTTTACCACTCCTTAAATCAGCTGCAAATCAGCTTTAGACTCCCAATCCATAAAGTGGATTAACAACTAGCCACACTAACCGGTGCTTGTGGGGATTAGGCAGGATAAAGAATGTGGATGAGCTCTCTCAACAATCAAGTTCCCAACACAAGAGAGGAGCAAGCTATCACAGCTAGGAAAGGCTGGAGGGGAGACACTTGAGTTTAAAAAGAAAACAAACCCCAAGCCCCTCTCCTGAGGGCTTCAGTTGGACAACGGGGCGCTCCTGCTGCCTTTACAGCCTGTGGATGGATTTTACTCTCTCTGCCATCAGGCAGGCCTCTGTGAAGCTTCCAAACTCAGGTCACACAAGCAGGATGATGCTGATTCATCCACCTCCTTTTGGGATTAGGAGTTCCGGTTTCTACGCTCAGCTAGTATCCTGGCCGGTTGTTTAACTTTTCTGTTTCTTAGTTTTACTCAGTGGTTGAGTGGGGCCTGTTACCAGCCTTATTTACCTGGAAGATCTTTATGAGAATGAAATTTAATTTTGTTTTCTTTTAGCATAAATATATGCATTGCTTATTATCATTAGCCTAGAGTTTTAGCAGAACTCCTGCATATTCTGAAGTGTTATCATTTATAATCAGCCCAGGCTGATTGTGGCTCCCTGACGCTTTTTTTTTCCTCTTCATAAACTTTTAATTTTGGAATACTTCTAGATTTCTGGAAAATTTCCAAAGATAATAGACAGAGTTCTCATAGGTTCTTCACCTAGTTTCTTCTAATTCTTCTCCTAACACCTAACATAACTATGGTCCATTGTAAAAACTAAGAAGTCAATATTGGTACATTAATATTAATACACTATAGATTGACTCAGATTTCACCAGTTTTTCTACCAATGTCCTTTTTCTCCTTCAGGACTCAATCCAGGATACCACACTGTGCTTCGTCATCATGTCTCCTTAGTTTACTCTGGCCTGTGTTGGTTTCTTAGTTTTTTCCTCATCTTTCATGCACTGGCAGTTTGAGGAGAACTACATAGGTCTTAGGTAGACCATCCCTCCATCTGGTTGTGTCTTTTTCTTTTTCCTTAGGATTGGATCCAGGTTATGGATTTGGGGGAAGAGTGAAGTGCTTGTCTCACCATACAATGTCACAAGTGCATGCCATCAACACAACTTACTACCGGTGATATTCACCGTATGCACCTGGTTAAGCGGGGGTCTGCCAGATTGCTCCAAAGTACAGTAACTGTTTTCCCTTTCAGTGCTTTGTCCTTTAAAATAAAAGAAAATCACTGAGTCCAACCCACACTCAAGGGAAGGGGAAGAATCTACTTACATTAGTAAGAAAGAATGGTCTCTTTGATCCCATTTATGGATCCGTTTAATCATTTATTTATATCATTTTGGATTTCTGTTTAATTATTTTATACTTTGGGTTATAATCCAGTGCTACATTATTTGTTTTGTTGCTCAAATTGCTCCAGCTTTGGCCATTAGGCACTCTTTCAGTTAGCTCCTTCCAGTGTCCCTTTGGCATAACCCCACAGTCCTGGGGTATTCTGTTTTTGTTTTCACTCGGGCACCTTCTCACTTTCTAGTCCTGAAAGATGCTCCAAGTTCATCTTAGATATTCACTGCCCCAGTCCTAGAATCTATCATTAGTCCAAGGACTCTGCTTCCTTCTACTGGAAAATGGTATTAGAAACCAAGAACCTGGATGTGGGGTCTACTTGTTCTTACTAGCTAAGGCTGATTTTTATCCAAATAAAATAAATGAAAATGTTTAAAGTCAGAGAAATATGGGTTTTCACTAGTTGTGTTACTTTGGGCAAGTTACTTTCCCATGTTGGTTTCCATTTCCTCATCTGTGTGTAAGGATAAGGAAAAGGATGTAAATGGCTGTTGTGGGGTCAAGTGGTATAACGTTGAAGGAGCTTCCTGTTTCTGATAATAAAGAACCAGATTTTTTCCCCTCAACTGTTCTTCTGAAAACAACCAAAATTTTTAGAGAAAATACAGGAATCCTCTTCAAAGTACCGATGATCTAGCAAAATAATAATGGCAAAAATTATGGAAAAGTAGGAAACAAAGAAAATAAACAAGTAGAAATTTGCATTCACTCTGAAGGCATTTGCCATTTTCAGCAACATTGAGTTTTCACTTTGACAGCTTCATGGTGGCTGGGGTGGCAGTAGGGGTGATGATAGTCAAAACCAGGGCCAGCAACTAGGCAAGAAATTTAATAGAGACCCTTGCTAAAATGAGCTGGATACCAAACAGCTATGACCTTGGGGGAGGGTGAAGGACTTACTGCTCTTATTTAAACTCTCTGAGTCTTACAGGAAACCTCAAGTCTTGAGTTTGGTTTAAGTTGGTCTTAAACTGAAGGCACCGTCAGATGCTATATAAGGGAAAGAAGGTGCTTTCAATTTGGACTTCATGTAAATCTCACAAAACATTTTTCAAAAACAATGACCAGCACATATTAAAAGATAACTATACACAAAGCAGAAATACTAGGCAAAAAGAAATAGACTGGTAAAGTCTTAAGATATTTGGATTATTAGCTATAGACTATCAAATAACTATGCTTCAATGCCCAAAGAAATCAAAGACAAAACTGAATATATCTTTAGGGGATAAGAAACTAAAAAGTTATATAGATGATATAAAACAGAAAACAAAAAATATTTTTTAAGCTAAAAATCCCAACAAACAGGATAAAAAATTTAGGGGATGAGTTAACCAATATATTAGATGCACCTAAAGAAAGAAAGAATCAGTAAAATTGCAGAATTATCATGTGAAAGCATCTAGGTTAATTTCAGTAATTCAATCAACCCTGTCCCCTTTTCACCCATTCACAAGCCCACTCCTCTAAGCACCTCTAGCTGGCCAAGGGTCCCAGACATTTTAGTGCAAAGAAGCTATTAATAACATTTCCAAAACCCTGAAATCCTTTCACAGGGGTGTGGCAGAAGTGGGAAGGGAAACATTTGTGCCAAGTACACTACATTCTTCCCTCTGGGAATACTGAGAGAGCCCAGAGGAGGGGTGACTGCTCATGGCTGGCAGCACTGAGATCTGCAAAAGAAGACCTTGACATGTCCTATAGTTCTCAACAACCCATGTCTAGCCCCACAGATAGTTTGTTCCAAAGCTTCTGACTGCTTCCTGCTTATCTCCCAGGCTGTTACAAGTATCTAGTAAATGAAAAGTGTGGCAAGCATATTGCACTAATACAATACAAAAGCACTTCAGTGTTGTATATGAAAGTTGGTTTCTTTTACTCAGCACTTTTGATGTATTATTTATCTCATTTATATCACTGGAATACCTAATCTCATGGATTTAAAATCTTTCTTCATGTAGCTTTTTTTTTTTTTTTTTTTTAATCAAAGTATTCTTTTTTCCTCTCCCCAAAGTGGGCATTTTCTTTCTGGAAGGTTGTCAGTGTCCAAAGACAGCTTCTGTCAATTTTTTCCTTCCCTATATATGCGTGCTGCACCTCACAATGAGAGGTGAAATTTCTTCTCTTGCCCAAATCCATGCTGGCCTTGAGGCTCCCTTGGGCCAACAGAATGCAGCTGAAGTAATACTATGTTAGCAGTGGCCAAGCCTTGAGATGACTGGCATCTTCCACTTCCTCTCCAGAAGCCAGTCATCATGTAAAACAGTGTACCCTCCTGACACTATTATACTGTGAGGAAACCCACATTTGCCCAGCAGCCCCAAGATGATCCTGCCTCCTCAGCTGAGGTGACCAACGTGAGAGTGAAGAAGCCACCTTCACAGCCCCAGCAGATACCTCAGGCAGCAGGAGAACCATCCAGCTGAGCCATGTTCAGATGCAGAATCCTGAGAAATAATAACTGGCTGTTCTAAGCCACTAAGTTTTGGGGTCATTTGTTACATAGCAACAGATAACCAAAACATCTTTCCACATGCTTTTCTTCATAATCATTGTTCCCTGAAAAGGAAAAAGACTCTTCAAGATTCTTCAGTGTCCACCTCAGCCTGGCTTCTGCAGATTTCTCCAGGCTTTCACTCGAGATGTCAGCCAAACTGGTCTTCTCGCTGTTTTTTAACGTGTCTGTCCCAAGTACTCCCATTTCTATGATTTTATCACTTCACCAACCCTGTCTGAAGGCTCAACTGCATTTCCCTCTCTTCAATAGCTACCACTTCTTTGTTGGAATTTTCCACTCTTGAAGGTCTAGTACAAGAATGACATTCACTCCTACATGATCTCTGTCCTCTGAATTCTGGAATTATTCATTGGAAAGTCTCTGCTTCCTTGTGTTATTATTTGCATTTTAAAGGCAGTTTTGTGTCCTTGTATATAATAAGCTCCTTTGAAGGCAGAGATTGAGCCTATACCTATTTATGTTATAACATCTAACAGAGGGCCTGGAAGACAGGTCCCTCAGAAAACTCTCAGAAAGTGTGCTTTACAGATGATTATGCTGTTTTGTATATATTTGTTTCTTTAGAGCAGCATTTGGATGGTGATTCCTTGGCTCTATCTTCATTTTCAGGTGTTTTGTAGCTATCACATTGAATTTCCATTGCTACCTATGACATGAAAATACCATAGGTCTTTTTTTCTGAATATGAAGAATGAATTAATAGGTTTTGGTAAGGAGAAAAATGAAAATCACTTAATACTTTTTTTTTTTTTTTGCCAAGACAAGGAAAATGCTTTTGATTCCCTCCTCTGCTTTTCATGTCAGAAAGTTCATGCACGGTGAATCATTTCCTTGTCACTTAAACTCTGAAGTGTAATATGATCATGGTAGGCAATGAAAACATGTATGTGAAGTCCCAGAGGCATAAAAATCCATGACTGGAAACTGATAAAAGATTGACAGGACTGTTTTCTAAGAAAGCAAAGAGCTGACAGCTGATGCACAAAAGGTTTCTTCTGCACACCAGGGACCCTTACCTGATTCCTAATCTTCATGCTGGCCATGGGAGTCAAATATTTATGTTCTAGATACCAGGCTCGCTCCTGGAACACCAGCTTGGTTCCATATAACAGACAAAACTAAGGCATGGGAGAAGAGGAGAGAAATGAACAAAAGGTAATATATTAGAAAATGTAGAGTCTAAGAGAAGGAAGAAAAATAGCATAATATTATATTTCATTAAATCATAAAAGTTTATACTGTCTCAATGTAAATAGTCATATTTTTGACATGTGATATATGTTTTATTTTTAAAAACTATCCTATAGAACACATAAAGTGTATGTAAAAGTAGTGAACTGTCATGTGGTCATTCCTCCAGTTCAACAAATATTAACTCATGGTCAATCTTGCTTCATCTGTAACCTCACCCTGTTCTCCCTCATCCCAGGTCATTTAGAAGCAAAGTCCATATATAATATTTTTAAAAACATGCATGTAGTATTTTTGTTTGCTTTCCTTTTCACTTTATGAAAGAATATTCTAAATATACATTCTGAATGTCATCTTGATTTCCACTGAGCCCGGTTTCATTAAACTTTCATAAAAATAGCATTCCTCATTTACATTTGTTTCAATATTTTTTCCTCTTATACTCCTGAAACCTACCCACAGAACTCCTTCATGACATCAGTGGCATCAAGCAATACTAAATGAGTTTTCCTGTATCAAGCAGCAACTTTTTAATTAACTACTTATTTCATTTTTAATATTCAAACCTATTTATATCATATAAAAGCAGAGAGAAGAGTACAATGTACTTCCATGTCTCCATCACCCAGCTTCCACAATTATCCACTCATGGCCAATTTTATTTTATCTCTCCCCCCACTTTCTGTATTATTGTGAAGCAAAGTTCAGTCATACCATTTTATCCATAAGCTTTCCATGTGTATCTCTGAAAGACTGTTTAGAAGTAAGATTACATAAAGTCCACCCAAGTGACAACGACAAAACCCTCAATTCAGAGTCAAACAGAAATAATCTGCACGCCAGAATACAATATGTTTTCTATGGCTCATGAAAGTCAGAAATCACACAGTTTGAAGTCACATAGACTATATAGGCTCTTCCTTCTTTTCCTGAGGTTCTGGGACATCCTTGAACTAGCAGCATTATGGGGAGCCTCAATTATTCAGTCTTCCGAGAAAGGGTCACAGTATGGTGCCATAGCTTGTCTATGAGAGATATTTAAGATTAATTATGGCTCTTTTATGACCTTGCCAATGTTCTGCTTGACTAGTGTAAGCTTCCTTTGGCCCTTTTATATAATGGCAGTAAAGGCATTAGCTGACCCTACAGACATAGGCCAAAAAATACTGCCATACATCCTGATAACATGAATTCTTACAAAAACAATAAATTGTATAGCTTACATGACTAAACTGTACCACAAGTCTCTAGGTGAACTTCACATATACTACAAAAATATTTATTGTGGATTCCTAGGGAAAGAAAGTTAATTTGCATCACTCCTGGGTCTACAAACATATAAGGTTAGTGAGAAGATATCCAGAGCCACAGAATATAAGTATGTTTTGAAATAATCTAACTCATCTTCTCACTCAATCCAGAATCCTGTGTCAGCCAAAGTACAACCAAGAAACAGATGACATATTCACATTAGGATGATTTGAAAAGAGTTTAATAAATTATTTTCATAAAGTGGTGGGCAAGTTGTAGGAGAGACATAAGGGATAGCGCAGTACCCCAGAGCTAGTATGTCTGGAACTGCTACCAGCTTTGGGTTTCAAGGGAAGAGGGCAGGGAGTGGCTATGGATCCTGGAAGAGAGAGCCGTATAGACAGAGACATCGTAAGAGGATGTCTTCAGCCTTCAGCCTAGGAACACAGAAATCCAAGGTGAACCTAGGTGAACCTACAGGGAAGCAGGCAGGAATACCCTGACCTCATTGTGCTCCCCTCTCCAATCTCTAACGGGGGCCTAACAGATCCAGAGGTCAAGGATTCCACTGATGTAGGTCCACTTCCTGGACCTGGAGCAGGGTGGAGAGCGGGCGAGGCCGATAGAGAATATCTGGCACAAATCCTTCTCTAACACCCCTGACAGATGGTGTTCACGCTTCTAGACTACTCCTGTCTGACTCAGGCCCAAACCCATTTGGTCCCACAGAGCTCCTAACAAGCCCTTGACAGCTGACACCATGGCCCAGCCCTGTTCTAGAGTGCTGGCTCTAACCAGTCTCACACTGTGTTTCCTGACTACGTCTGCTCCTCCCTTCTGTTGACTCCTGAGTTGTCTTCCTATTGTCAGTTTGTGGCTCCTGTGTATCTAATGCTTAGGGAAACTTTGCTGGCTTTGAACTTCTGCTTTTCTCCCTGAACACAGTCCAGACTCTCCTTAAGCAACCTTCTTTGCCTGTCCTGGTAAACAAATGTCTTGGTTCTCAACAGTTACCAGAATACCACATCTAGGTCCAGATACCATTGGCCCAGCCTCAGACCCTCAAATACAAACTGAATGTCCTTCCTTTGTGTTCCAGACACAGGAGATCAGAGCATTAAGAGCCATCTGGCTCTCAAAGGAGTCCCACTATTGGAAGAGCCATGGAACACTAGTCATTTCTCTCTGTAGAATAACGAATTTATGGATTGTTCAGTCTGTAGGAAAGTGATCTGGTCCTGCTCATCTCCGTATGCTTAAGGTCTAGTAAAGGAGCTGACACACTGAAAGAAACTGGCTGAAACACAATTTCCTATAACTCCTAGCTATTAACACCATAACTCTGGCTGCCTAAGGAACAATGAAAAGCATCCAGATAACAGCCCTTAATAAATTTAAAGATCGGTTTCACAGCTCTACTTAGTTTTTCTTTCTTCAAGATGATCAACCTTCACAGATCCCTATCTCCTGGCTACCACATGGTCTCCAGCCCTCGTGACCTAGGGGCCTCGTGACCTGGCGGCCTCTCTCACTCAAGGTGACTCACAGAAAACTTGAGCAGAGCACCCAAATGTTCTCTCATTACTGTAATGTCGGCAGCACCATCACTGTCCTGGACTGGGAGTCTACACTTTCATATGCAAGTTAAGATGGAATTTGCTGGGGCGCCTGGGTGGCTCAGTCGGTTAAAGCCTCTGCCTTCGGCTCAGGTCATGATCTCAGGGTCCTGGGATGGAGCCCCGCATCGGGCTCTCTACTCAGCCGGGAACCTGCCTCCCACCCCCCTCTCTGCCTGCCTCTCTGCCTACTTGTGATTTCTGTCTGTCAAATAAATAAATTAAAAAAAAAAGATGGAATTTGCTTTCATGACAGCCACATAATATTTTTTGAATAAATGAAAGCATGTCATACATAGTTGGTTTAACATCAAATGTTTGTTCACTTGACACTCCCAACTAAGTCTTTTTGCCCATGAACTGTTTTCAACCAACACATACATACATATAAACATCCCTAAAAGATGGTTTTAAATGTGTTCTTTTTTTTTTTTTTTAAAGATTTATTTATGAGAGAGAAAGAGTGCACTAGCTGGGGGAGGGGGAGAGGGAGAAGGAGGCTCCCAGACAGGAAGCCTGACACAGGGCTCTATCCCAGGACCCTGGGATCATGACCTGAGCCCAGGGCAAATGTTTAACTTACTGAGCCACCCAGTCATCCCATATTTATTCTTTTAAAAAACAAAATTCTTTGATTCCTTATTCTTTTAAAGTATCATTTTGTTGATGTGATCTGTCGTGAGTTCCCAAAGTCTCTGTGAATCTTGACTCAATACCCTGATATGTTTGTGTCACTTAAAAATTTGTCAAATCCCATCTATAGTTTTATGCAATGGAAACCAGCTGATAGGTCTAAGACTTCTGATTCAAGTATCTGAGAATCCATTTAATGTAATGTCCTCTAACTCATATTTCTCTGGCTTGTCTATAATGATATCCTGAGAGACCACCAATTTCCCCATATTTTCTCTTTAGTAACCTGATTAAGAAAGGAAATGAGATTCATTTAGCAAGGCTTAGCCATAGTGAACACAGATAGGGTCCTAATGACTATCTCTTTTCTAATTCCTCGTAAGCTATTCTGAATACTCTTTTCTAGAATTTTAACTTGGATTTATGTCAATTTTAAATTCTGTAGTTTCCCAAATCTACTTTTTCCCCCATTTTGAAAAAACGTGCACATTTGTTCATTTCTAACTTTCTGACATCTCTCTTTTGACCTTCTTGGTTTTCAACAGGGCAACTACAAGTTCTTCCCAATTCAGACAGAAGATGGGAACATTATAGAGGATGAAGAGTTTTGCTTTCTTTTCTCCATTTTTTTTTTAAGCACCAAAGCTTTCTTCCTCAAACCAGAAGCCTGTTTCTTCAAACTCTGAATGTAGATAAAAATGGCCTTTCATCAGATTATTTGTTATGCCTCATGCTATGCTGGGATTTGGTCATTCTGACATTTATTCAATGCTATTCTTTTGTATTTATCCTCAGACAAGGATCTCTCTCTCGTCACTTCTCCTCATTGTTTATATATAGCTACCTCAGACCAATGCATCAAGGAGCGCACCCATACTCTTAGCCTGGTTCTTAAAATGTATCCCAAATCGCAACCTTTTTTCTGTAACTACTGTATTGTCAGAATAATATTCTGCTGCTAGCCAATAAAAACTCTGGACACCAAAGTTTGGATACATGGCTGGCAACGCTTTGCACATGTTGCCACACTGTTACATTGTTGGAAGAATTAAGTGTTATTTATAAGGACTCCAGAAAAAGAAAACAACTGGAAGCCTTGCTGGTTTTTTTCTGGACTACACCCCCTGTACTTTTGCCTTCAACTGATTTTAATCTGTATCCTTTTGTGATGTATATGCAGATTTTATGTATCTGAGTCCTGTGAGTCCTTCTAGCAAATTATCAAACCTGAAGGTGGTTTGGGGGACCCCTGATATAGGTCCCATTTTACACATGAACACAGAGAGGCTCAAGAAAATTGAATTACAGAGCCAGGGTTTTTCAGGATTCAAAGATATTTTTCAATCTCCCATAGTACCTCTACTTTTCAGGATTTAAAAAACTAAAACAGACAACTCTTTTGAAAAATAGAAACCAAAGATTCTATTCTGGGTAAGATGAAGTAAAAGTCTCATCCAGTCTCTCCCACTGAATGTGGCCATTATTCCAGGACAGAGTGAATGCAAAAGCTATCTGAGAAATCTAAAAAATAAACAGTAGCATGAAGATTGGGGAAGAGGTCCAGAATTCAGTGATTTTCATTTTTTCCCCCTGGGCCTCAAGCTGCTTATTCCTGGAAGCATATGTAGCAGACTGGGATAACTAAATCCCAGACTTTGGGCTGTAGGATGAAAAATAGGTAGCTCCAGGGAACCAGAAAGTATCAAGGATATCATGGAGAAAAAGGGCTTGGGAAAGTAACCTCATAAAGTTGGTTATAAACTGGGCTCAGTCCCCAGTGTGCAAACATGAATCTAATGCTAATTATCTTACATAATGGGTTGAGAATTGAACTAGTACATAAAGGAGAATGTGGGTGCCAGAATTGCCCCAATGGTGCATGCATGGGACAGAAAAGAAGAGGACTGCAAAGGTTATGAAGACTCTACTGACATTGGAACCATAGTGAACCACAATGAACAACCAGGTTCACTGGCTGCTAACACAAAAATAATAACATTCTTCATAGAGAATGGCAAGTCATACACAACATCTAAATAAAAAATAACAGCAATTCTACACAGTCTTTCCCAGAAAATAGAAGAGGAGAGAACTCCTCCCACAACTCATTTTATGAGGTCAACAACACTGGGATATCAAAACTGAACAAAGGCAGTACAGGAAAGAAAAAACTATTGACAAATATATCTCATAAACATAGATGTAAAATCCCCTACAAAATATTAATGAATTGAACCCAGCAATAATGTGCCATGACCAAGAGAGCTTTATCCTTGGAATGCAAGGTTGGTTCAATACTCCAAAATGAATCATCATGGCAATCTTTTTAAATTTGACACCAAAAGCAAAGGAAACAAAAGCAAAAGTAAAGAGACTACATCCAACTAAAAAGCTTCTGTACAGCAAAGGAAACCATCAACAAAATGAAAAGACAACCTACCAAATGGGAGAAAATATTTGCAAATCATATATCTGGTAAAGGGGTTAAGATCCAAAATATATAAAGAACTCATACACCTCAATAGCAAAAAAACCCCCAAAACCAAAAACAAACCCAAACAATCAAATTAAAAAATGGGCAGAGGATCTAAATAGACATTTTTTCCAAAGAAGACATAGAGGTGGCCAACGGGCACATGAAAAGACATTCAACATCACTAATCATCACAGAAATGCCAATTGAAAACACAATGAGATTTCACCTTATACCTATTAAAATGGGTATTATCAAAGAGACAAGAGATAACAAATGCTGGTAAGAACACGGAGAAAGAAAATCCTTGTGCACTGTTGGTGGGAATGCAAATTGGTACAGCCACTCTGGAAAACACTATGGAGGTTCCTCCAAAAATTAAGATAGAATTACCATATGATCCAGCAATTTCACTTCTGGTATTTATCATAAAACCTGAAAACATTAACTTGGAAAGATATGTCCTCCTTAGATATGTTCACTGCAGTGTTATTCACAATAGCTAGATATGGAAACAACCTAAGTGTCCATCAACCAATAAAGGCATGAAGAAAACATAGTATATACAGTTGACCTTGAACAATGCAGGGGGTTAGAGGCACGAAACTATACTGTGGAGTCAAAAATACACATATAACATTTTTTTCTTTTTAATTTTTTATTAAATTCAATTTAATTAACATGTAGTGTAATATTAGTTTCAGAGGTAAAATTCAGTGATTCATCAGTTGCATATAATACCTAGTGCTCATTACATCAAGTGCCCTCCTTGATGCCCATCACCCAGTTAACCCATCCTCCCATCCATCTCTCCTCAAGCACCTTCAGTTTGTTTCCTATAGTTAGGAGTCTTTTGTGGTTTGTTTCCCTCTCTGATTTCATTTTTCCTTCCCTTTCCCTATGTTCATCTGTTTTGTTTCTAAATTTGACACATGAGTGAAATCTTAATTTGTCTTTTTCTGACTGACTTATTTGCTTAGCCTAGTACCCTCTAGTTCTATCCACAGCATTGCAAATGTTAAGAATTCACCTTTTTGATGGCTGAGTAATATTCATTCATGAGAGAGAGAGTAGGAGAATGAGAGGTGGGAGAGGAAGAAGCAGGTTGCCTACCAAGCAGGAAGCCTGATGTGAGGCTCGATTCCAGGAGCCCAGGGTCACAACCTGAGCCAAAGACAGTTGCTTAACCGACTGAACCACCCAGGTGTCCCCTAATTGCAAAATATTGGAAACAGCTAAATATTTGTATGTTCTGTAGAATATATTGTAAAAAAATGTATATATTTTCTGTAAATGTATTGTAAAAAATGATTGGGGAAAACATGGCACATCCAAACAATGGAGTACTATGTGAAAAAGAAGAATAAGAAAGATCTATATGGACCAATATGGAGTGATTTGTAGGACGTATTTTTAAATGAAGAAAAAATTTACAGAAGAAACTATAATGTACTTTTATATAATAAATGAAGAGATAGAAAAAATGAATCACTGTAATTCATCATATTAGCAACCTAAAAACATAAAAAGAAATTCTACATGATCATGTCGATTGAAGCAGAAAAAGAATTTGACAAAACTCAACATCCACTCAAGATAAAAAAAACTTTTTAAAAGATATTATTTATTTATTTATTTGAGAGCATGAGAGAGTGAGAATGAAAGAGAGAGAGAGAGGAGAGTACACACAAGCAGGGGGGAAGGGCAGAGGGAGAAGCAGGTTCCCGGCCAAGCAGAGAGCCCAGTGGGGGACTCCATCCCAGGCCCCAGGATCATGACCCCAGAAGAAGGCAGATGCCCAATGGACTGAGCCACCCAGGAGCCCTCAAGATAAAAATCCTTACAAAACTAGGAATAGAGGCGAACTTTCTTAACTTGATTAAGAACAGCTAAGCCACACAAACACACAGATGCACAATGCCAAAAAATCAAAACAACAAAAATCTCTACAGCTAATATCCTACTTAATGGCAAAAAACTAAATTCTTTTTGCCTAAGATCCACAACAATGCACAGATGTCTGTTTTCATCACTCTTATTCATCGATACACTGAAAGTTCTAGTCCATGCAATAAGACAAAACAAAATGAAACAAAACAATCCAAAAAACAAACAAAAAGGCATACAATTAGAAAAGAAAAAATACAAATTGGAAAGGAAAAAATAAAACTTCCCTGTTTGCTTGCAAACAAAGAAAACCTATATGAAGTCTAATCCCCTTGCCCCCCCCCCAAAAAAGAAATCCCAAATCTCTAGAACAGCGAACTTGCAAAATCACAGGATATAAGGTCAATACAAAAAATATCAATTGTATTTCTGATATTAGCAATGTACTATTAGAAACTGAAATATTTTTTTTAAGATTTTATTTATTTATTTGACAGAGAGAAATCACAAGTAGATGGAGAGGCAGGCAGAGAGAGAGAGAGGGAAGCAGGCTCCCTGCTGAGCAGAGAGCCCAATGCGGGACTCGATCCCATGACCCTGAGATCATGACCTGAGCCGAAGGCAGCGGCTTAACCCACTGAGCCACCCAGGCGCCCTAGAAACTGAAATTTAAAACAATATGCTTTTGGGTGCCTGGGTGGCTCAGTCGGTTAAGTGTCCGATTCTTGATTTTGGCTCAGGTCATGATCTCAGGGTCGTGGGATGGAGCCCTATGTCAGGCTACATGCCCAGTGGGGAGTTTGGTAGAGAATTCTCTCCCTCTCCCTCTGTCCTCATCCTCACAAAAAAATAATTAAAAAACAAACAAACAATATATCCCTTACAATAGCTCACTCCGAAATTAAATACTTAAGCATATATCTACAAAAACATGTACATTATCTTTTTGCTGAAAACTACAAATGCTGATGGAAGAAATCAAGGAAGAACTAACAAAATAGATTAGAAGAGTCAAATAGTACATTTATCAATTCTCCCCAAATTAATCTGTAGATTTAATGTAACTCTAATCAAAATTAGAGAATTTTCTTTTTGTAGATATAGACAAAGGAATTCTAAAAATGTATAAAGAAGGGCAAACAAACTAGAATGACTAAAACAATTTGAAAAAGAAGAATTAAGTTGGAAGAACAATCCTATTTGACTTTAAGACTTATTATAAAGTTATAGTATTCAAGATAGCATGGTATTGTCAAGGGATAGACACATAGATCAATGGGGGAAAAAACAGAGAACCCAGAAACAGACCTATGCAAGTATGCCTGAATGATTCTTGACAAAGATGCAAAAGGAATTTAATGGAAGAAAAATAGTCTCTCAACAAATGGTGCAGAAACAATCGGATATCAATGGTCAAAAGATAAACAAACCTGACCTAAGCCCCACACCTGTTCACAAATTAGTTCAAAGTGAATCATTGATCTAAATGTAAAATACAAAAAGCTAAAACTTTTAGGAAAAAAATAGGAGAAACCTTCCATTACCTGGGGTTAAACATTCTTAGTTCTTAGGACAACAAAAGCACAGTCCATAAAAGACTATTTGATAAAATTGGATTTCATCAAAACCAAAAACTTTTGTTTTGCGAAGGGCACTGTTAAGAGGATTAAAATGCATGCTACAGACATGGAGAAAATATTTGCAAATCACACATCTAAGAAGGAATTTGTATCCATAATTTATAAAGAACTCTCAAAACTCAAGAGTAGGAAAACAAATTATCCAGTCTAAAAATGGGCAAAAGATTTGAACAGACTTTACTAAAGAAGATATACAGATGGCAAAAAAAGTAAAAGCATGTGAAAAAATTTCAATATCATTAGCTATTAGAGACATGGAAATGGAAACCATGATGAGTTACTCCTACACCCTTAATGGAATGGCAAAAGCAACAACAAAATACTGGTAAGATCACATGTTGGCTAAGATTCGGAGCAACCAAATCTCTCATACTCTGGGGATGTAAAGTTTCTTGTAAACTTAAACAGACATTTACCACATGACCTAATATGCTCACTCCTAGGTATTTACCCTAGAGCAGTGGTTCTCAACTGTGAATGAATTTTGTCCCCACAAGGGACATTTGGCACACATGTGCCATTCTTGTTGTCATAACTTAGGGATTTCTACTGACATCTAGTAAGTAGAGGCCAGAGATCTTGCTAAACATCCTACAATGGGCAGGGCCTGCAACAAAGTATCTGGCCCCAAAAGTTAATACTGCCAACTTTGAGAAGCTGCCCTAGAGAAGGAAAAGTTATGTTTACATAATATAATAGCCTGTATGTGAGCATTTATAGCAGCCCTACTCACAGTCATCAAAACTGGAAATAGCCCAGATGTCCTTCAACGGGTAAAGGGATGAACAGTGGTATATCCATTCAACGGAAACCACCCAGCAATGAAAATGTGTAACTGTTGATGTGTGCAACAACTTAGCGGAATCTCAAAGATGACGTACTGAATGCAGGAAGTCAATAGCAAGTGATTACTTATTGGTTGACTCCATTTACATAACATTCTCCAAAGATAAAACTACAGTGATGGACAATGGTGTGTCGGTTGCTAGGGGTTCTCAGAAGAAGGAAAGGACGATTATAAAGCCATTCTATTAGGGATGGTAGGATGGTCAAATTGTTCTGTATCCTGCCTGTGGCAGTGCTTCCTCAATTCTATGTGTGTGTTAAAATGCATAGAGCCACACATCTTTGAGTAAGGCCTTTTCGTTATATTGAAATACATCATCTTCCTTTGCCCAGGGTCCTCTTCCTTCATTGTAGCAAACTCCAAGCTGAAATCGCTAGATTTTCTAAAGGTTCCCTGTTCTGAAACCTTATCCAAGGATCCCTCCTTGATTTCCTCCACTGAAAGTTACCTCTTCCTTTCCTGGGTTCCCACAGAGGTATGTTTTCCCTTCTGTTTCCTTTCTGCTTGTTGGTGTAATTGTTTGCCCACGTGTCTTTCTCCCTGCCCACAAGGTGATCAGGAAGGCAGGAGATGCAGTTCATGGCAACTTGGAATTTCTGCAGCACCTAGCGCAGCATCAGGGCTCAGTATGCATTTGTGGAAGGGAAGAGTTCAGAGTGGCTTGGTTCCCAGGAGCATAAGTCCACCGGGACCAAGAACAGCAAGAAGGGAGGTTGCTTGCGATTTATGACAAGTAGGCAGCCTATATCCATGGCCTGAGCTGCATAATAAGCAAGAAGATAAAGCAAAAAGACTAACTCGGACCTCTAGTGTCAGAGAAGATAAACAAAGCTTATTAATTCATGGTAATACCAGCATGATATCAGAACAGTTTCCCCCAGCAACAACCTAGTTCTCTCACTGTGATGAAGTGCTCTGCCTTCTGCCTCAGACTTTAGCCACTTGGGATCTGCGTTATTGCCTTGCAAAATTGATGGGCAGTGGCACCATCTCTTGGTTTAAGGAATTTCTGCCAACATTAGCAAAAAGCATTGGCTTTACAATTTCTAAGGGCATTCCCTGCAATAGCAGAGTGATTAAAAACTGGATCGGTCTGGAACAATGCCCCTCTCTAATCCTTCTGGTACACCTGCCCAGGCTCCTCCAAGCCATCAGCTTCAGGTGTGAGCTTATCGGCTTCCATCAGAGAAGTCTTATTCATATTTAACTGGAAAAGCAAGGAGAGGCAACTTTGGTGTCTTTTTCTTTGATCACCCGTGGAAGTTGTTCAAGATCAAAGTTTCTTTTTCTTCCAAACTTATTATAACTTATTTTTAAAAAATCCATTCTGCTCGATATTTCTTGTGTCTTAAATGTTTCTCTTCTTAACAGAGGTGGCAGATAGTAACAACTGAATCATTCTGGTAACTCAGAGTGCTCTGGGAGAAGAGGGTTGAGGATGAAGGTGATCTTTTCCTTCTGAATTTTTGGATCTTTGGACATAGAGGAGCCTGGGGTGGCCTGTTATTCATCACCACATTCTGTGGCAGGGCAACAAGTTTCTCTCCATGGGACATGAGTATCACAGTAAAGTGACGGTAGGCCAAGAGCTAGTGTCATGGTGGATCAAACACGAAGGGCATGGTAAAGGGAGGATGGGCCACAGACAGCCAGACCCAAGGCACGTCCTATTTCATGCCTCATTAGAAAAGTCTAGACGTAGCTATATTCTGGCGTCCTCAAACACGGGGAAATGAAGAGTGCAGAAAATCATCTGCAGGAAGCAAAAACTTGACAAGCCAAAAGAGGAGACAGAGGAAAATTTCTGGAGAGGGTAACCTTGAGACATCTTCTCAGCAGCATGCTGAATATCAGTGTTTGGCCACAGGGGATACCAGAGCCCTAGTGCTTCTGAACCTGAGAGTAGACTGATAAGAAAATGTTTTTTCTTCTTTTGGAGTGTGTGTGTGGGGGGGTCTTACAGCTAACTGCAGAATTCAAGCTATCCCGTGATTGCCATATTCTGGTAACTGCATTATCTCCCTTACCATGTTCAGTGGGAGTGGGAGAATTCAGAAAATAAAGTTTTGTAGGCAGAGATGAGGCTATTCCCTCTGGGGCTCCTTACACAATCCACTGTTTAGACCAGTTCAGAACCATAGCATACCCCTACTTTATGCAGACAGGTTAAGCAACTTGGACCAAAGCCTTCAGTTGGGCTCTTCTCTTCTGACTTGTTTTAACCCATAATTGATCCTATCTTCTTGTTACTCCCAATTCCCTATCTGTCCTTGGCTTTGCAACCATCACCACCATCCATCTTCAAATTTTTTTATCTTGCAAAGCTGGAACTCTGTACTCGGTAAATAACTCCTCATTCTTACATCTCTATGGTCCCCAATCACCAATCTACTTCCTCTGCTGTCTCTATATGTGAGTCCCTCATGTAAGCAGACTCATGCAACATACATTCTTTGTGACTGGCTAATTTCACTTAGCATAATGGCTTCAAGGTTCATCCATGCTGCCCATGTGTCAGAATAGCCTTCCCTTTTTAAGGCTGAATAATATTCTATTGCATGTGTACACCACATTGTATTTATCCATTCATATGCTGATGGACACTTGGACTGTTTCCACCTTTTGGCTATTGTGAATAGTGCTGCTATGAACACGAGCATACAGATAACTGTTTGAGTCACCCCTTTCAATTCTTGTGGGTGTATGCCCAGAAGCAGAATTGCTGGTTCACCCAGTAATTCTGGGTGATTTTTATTAAAATAATTTAGTAATTATTAAAAATTAATTAATTAAATTAACATTTTAATTAATTAAAAATAGTGATTTTTATTATTTTTTAAAGATTTTATTTATTTATTTGGGAAAGAGAGCGAGAGACCATAAGCAGGGGGAGAAGGAGAGAGAGTGAAGTGGACTCCCTGCTGAGCAAGGAGCCTAGTGCAGGGCTGGATTCCAGAACCCTGGGATCATGACCTGAGCCAAAGGTAGATGCTTAACTGACTGAGCCACCCAGGTACTCCTATTTTTAATTTTTTAAAGAACTGCCACACTGTCTACCATAATGATTATATCATTTTACATTCCCACCAACAGTGTACCAGTGTTCCAGTTTCTCCACATCCTTGCTAACACAAGTTATTTCATTGTTTTTTTAATAGCAGCCATCCTAACGAGAATGAAGTAGTATCTCATTGTGACTTTAATTTTTATTTCCCTAATGATTAGTGATGCTGAGCATCTTTTCAGGTACCTATTGGCCATTTGTAGATCTTCTTTGGAGAAATGTTTATTCAAGTTCTTTGAACATTTTTGAACCAGGTTTTTTTTGTTGTTTATTTTTTTAAGGATTTACTTATTTATTGGAAAGCAAGAGAGGGAGAGAGAGAATGAGCGGGAGAAGGTACAGAGAGAAAGAGAGAAGCAGACTCCTCACTGAACATGGAGCTTGATGTGGAGTACAATGCAGGATCCAATGTGGGGCTTGATCTCATGACCCTGAGATCACAACCTGAGCCAAAATCAAGAGTCAGGTGGTTAACAGACTGAGCCACCCAGATGCCCCAAAAGTAAATAGTTTAAATGCAACAATTAAAGACAGAGATCAGCAGAGCGTATTAAAAATATGAACCACTTCTATGCTGTCTACGGAATCATAGAGATAAATAGTAAAAGGTTAATATATATATAAATATATATATATATATACATATATATATAAAGAGAGAGAGAGAGAAAGAGATATCACAGTTTCATAGTCCAGTGGTATAACAGTTTAAGTGTTTATTTCTCTTTACCCTCCTCTGTTTACAATATAACTGTTTTAGGTTTTTTTTTTCTGTATGCATTTAGAATCACATGAGATAGTGTTACTATTTTTGCCTCAGTTGTTAAACATAATTTAGAAAACTCGAAAGGAAAAGAAAAGTAGTTTGAATTTACCATTTTTGCTTACTGTATTGTTCCTTCCTTCCTGATGTTCCATGACTCTTTCTTCCACTGCTTCTTTTCTGTTTATAGAACCTCTTTTTTAAAAAGTTTTTATTTAAGTAATCTCTTCACCCAGTGTGGGGCTTGAACTTATGACCCCAAGATCAAGAGTCACATGTTCTTCCAACTGAGCCAGCCAGGCACCCCCTATAGAACTTATTTTAGCCATTCTTTTAGTATAGGCTTAATGGTGACAAATCCTGTGATCTTTCTTCATCTAAGAATATCTTTATTTTCCCCACATTTCTGAAGAATGTTTTCACTGGATATAGGGTTTTTGGGTTGATGGGTTTTCCCCCCTCAAACATTTGAAAATATGTTACTTCCTTCTGGCACCATGGTTTCTGATGAGAAATCTTTTGAATTGATTTTCCCCTATAGAAAAGGTGTTATTTCCTTCTTATTGCTTTCATTTTTTTTTTCTGTCTTTAGTTTCAGAAATTTTTTGTCTATAGTTTTCAGAATTTTCATTATGAGGTGTTTTCGTGTGGATTGTCTTCAGTTATGCTGTTTTTCATTTAGCTTCTTGAATGTATAGGTTTATGCCTTTTGGCAAACTTGGGAAATTTTCAGCTCTTATTTTTTTGAGTACTTTTCCAAACTTGTCATCTTTCTCCTCTCCTTCTGGGACTCCAATGACACAAATGTTAAGTCTTTTGTTATAGTCCCAAAGGTCCCTGATGCTCTTTTCTCTCTCTTCTTCCTTCACCTCCACCTCCTCCTCCTCCTTTTTCTATGTTAACTCTGTTTTTAGATTCAGTTAGTTTCTCTCTTTTTTAAAGAGTTTATTTGCATGTAATCTCTACACCCAACGTGTGCCTCAAACTCATAACCTCAAGATCAAGGGTCATATGCTCCCCTGACTGAGCCAGCCACGTGCCCTAGATTCAGTTAATTTCTATTGTTCTATCTTCCAGGTCAGTTAGTTTTTCCTCTGTCCCTTCCATCCTACTGTTGAGACCATCTATTGAGATATTTATTTCAGTTATTGTATTTTCCAGTTCTAATATTTCCATTGGTTGCTTGTATTTTCTATTCCTTTGCTGAGACTATTCGATGAGACTTCTATTGTTTTATTTATTTTAAGCATGTTTGAAATTACTCTTTGAAACTTTTTTTATGTTGTCTTTTTTTTTTTAATTTTTAAAAGACTTTATTTATTTATTTGACAGACAGAGATCACAAGTAGGCAGACAGGTAGGCAGAGAGAGGGGGGGAGGCAGGCTCCCTGCTGAGCAGAGAACCTGATGCGAGGCTCAATCCCAGGACCCTGGGATCATGACCTGAGCCAAAGGCAGAGGCTTTAACCCACTGAGCCACCCAAGCGCCCCATGATGTCTGTTTTAAAATCTTTTTCAGATCATTTAAACATCACTGCCATATCAGTGAGGTGTCTACTGATTGCCTTTTTTTTTTTTTTTTCCTTTCCATTCAGTTTGTGATTCCAGTTCTTGGTGTGATGAGTGATTTTTACTGGAACTTAACCATTTGGGGTATTATATTATGAGACTCTGGATCTTATTTAGATATTATTATAGCTAACTTTCTGTGATACTGCCTCCTCAGAGGTTGGGAGGCATGCACTTCAGCCACTGTTAACAGCCAAGTTGGGGAAGTGTCCCTCATTACTGCTGAGTAGAGGTAGGTAGCTTAGCACTAGGCCTCCACTGATAACCACCTTGGCTGGGAGGATAGGAGTCCCTCATTTCTACTCTCTATATGACCTCCACTGATACCACGGGTGTCATTACTACTAGGTGGTGGTGAAAGTCCTGAATTTCTACTTGACCTTCTCTGCTACCACCATAGCAGGAAGAGGGAGGGGTGATAGTAACATCAAGAGGTTACTACTTGATGAGGAAGTCTAGGCTCCCTATGTGTTTCCCAAAGACACTCTAGTGGGATAGGGGTAAGGTTTCCTTACTGCCAAGTGGAGATGAGTACCCTAGTTCCCTACTAGGCCTCCTCTGACATAATACCAGTGGTGAGGCTGCATTTCCTCTTTATGGTCTAGTGAACAGGGAAATCTACACTTCCCATAAGACTATTCTCAGCATGGATGAAGGTGGTTTCATTGATTTTTCTGTAGTTAGGTATTGCTGGATTAGAGCAAGTATTGCTTATAAGGTTTCTGTCTTGCTGGCCCTTTTCTGGTCCTTTAGATTCTGGCCCTTTTTTTGTGGTGTGGGGGGAGTGTCTGTTCTTGTTCTTGTTAGCCCTCTCCAGGTTTCCAGCTTCTTCAGCTCCAAATAAAGGATGTATGCAGCATAGAGAAAATCCAGGGGACTCCCATCACAGCATTCCTGAGGTCCCTAGCTGGTCTGCTTTCAGTTTTTTCATGTTAGTTTTATAGCTAATGTCCAGTGTTTTTAGTTGAAATTATCAGAAAGAATAGGGATGGATGAGTCTGTCTGCTTCATCTTCCTGGAAGCAGAAGTCTGCCTGTCTGCCCATGTCACACAGCTGAGACTCTCACCCAAACTGAAAGTCCTTCACTTTTAATAATAGGTTTGTTCACCTCATTTATATAATTGGTCCTAATTCTGACAGTCAGTGTTAGATTTTCTGTGAAAGCACTTTCACAAATAACATATTTCTCAAACTATCATCAATAGGCTATTCCTAGTTTCTCTTCCCATCAGGCAAGAGTTTTAAGAAAACATCAAGTTGCTCCATCCGCTCCTGTCCTTTTTATAGTCCTGGAAGAGATGAAGGTAGAAGATACTCCCAAAGGTGAAGACATTTCATCAGGAGAACTTGAGAAAAAGCAACAAGTGGTTGACTGCTACCTTCATGTTGGCTATTTTCCTGGCACTTATTCCAAAATTAAGTTCCTTTCTCCTTCCTCCCTTTCTCCTTTGGCAGTTGATTTAACCCATCTTTTTTTCTTTTTTCCCCATCTCAAATTTGATACCAGGGTGTGTGTGTGTGTGTGTGTGTGTGTGTGTGTGTACTTAAGAACATTGTAAAATTAACCAAAAGCAGAGTGGCTAAAATTTAAGAAGGGTAAGAGGGAGAGTCAAAAAGATGTAGGGAGCAAAAATCCTGTCTCCTAACATTTCCAGTTTTCAGTCAGGCTGCACACGTGGTCAGCGGCAGCCAGGGGAGCTGGCTGAGTGGGAGAGCTGAGCTTTGCCACCTTCCTCAGCCCTGTCCGAAGTGATGCCCACATAACTTTAGTGCTAATGTCTCCTTCACTGTGTGCTGGGAAATCTGTCATCCCCTGTAGCCACTCTGTAATTCTGTTAACGTATGGTAGCCTATGTTCCTACCACTGAAAGCCCCTGATGGAATTTCTCCGCATTCTGGGTTAGTCACTCAAGAGAAGTCTCCTGGGCACCACAGCGTCTTGACCTCTTTATTCAAATGGTAAAATAACAAGTTTGGGCTGGGCCCTGTTCTCTCCTCTCACTTTAGGCCCCTTGGGTCAAATTTTGCTCTCATTTTCCCACAGATGGCTTTTACCAAATCCTTCCATTTCTCTTATTTGTCTCAAGTGATTTCCTCTTCTGCCCTCCGCCCTGTCATCTAGAACAGCCTGAAATAAAATCTGCCCCCCACCCCGAGCTGTGCAGGGAAGACATGAAGGGCAGAGCCTTTAGGGAGGGACCCGCCTCCACACGTCCTGTGCCAGACTAACAGGGGCCACAAGTTCCCTAAGGGTTGTGTTCTCCATTCTTGGGGACAGCCACTGCTTTTCTGAACACTGGAATGTCAGCTTTCCAGCCATTCTCCACTTAGATACATAGGCAGATGTTTGACAAAGAAGTATCAAGGAGGCAGAGCAGGTGCAGTGTTGTCACACAGTGCAGCCGTCCACCCATGTGATCGTGTGGTCCTCGTAGGGGATTGGGCCCACGTAATGCTTATACCTGATGGCATTAGCCTGGAGAAGCACTGGTCCATTTCCCCTGATAGCTCTGTATGAGGCTGAGTGCTGAGCTTTGCCACATAAGTCAGACTCTCAGAGAGCAGAGTAGGTTCCCCTACTGTGGGACAGGGAATCTCTCCACCTTTTTCCTCCTCATTTCCCAACACCCATCTCATGCTCACAGAGCAATTGTTAGCCGAGGGCGACTTCCGCTGCATTGCCTCTCAGAGACTCTGACATGGACCTTTGGAAGTGACGGAAGTCTTCCAAGCCGAAGGAAGGACTATTGATTGAATGGTGTAATTCCAAGGTAGCTATGGCACAAGAAGTAAACATGCAACAGCACAATAAGAATGGAAGCTTCTGGCCACCTCTCCCCTGGAGAAGCAGCTGTCTGGGCCCCCTGCTTCGGCAGCCAGCTCTGAAGGCATGCATCGGTGCACCTGAAACACTATAAACGGAAAGCTCAGAACACAGCTCACATTGACCCCACCAGTAAGCACAGTGGAACCCACACAGTTGGTTAAATTTAATTTCCTGCAGAGCCACAGAGACTGAGCTCAAATGCCACCTCCTCTGAAGTCTTCTTGAAGTCCACATTGAGTTGGGCAACCCAGCGGAGTGTTCCATCAGCAACCTGAACTTCCTCCCATCCCGACATGCTTGCTTTTGGGGGGATGCAAGAACTACCGGTCAAACCTCAGGGAGCTGCCTGAGAACGAGGGCGAGGTCTTACTAAGATGAGCGTCCCCAGTGCCTAGCACAGTGCCTGGCACAAAATGGGCCCTTATAAAATGTTCACGAGGAAGGCTTGTGATGGGAATCTGCAGAGAATGCCCAGAATAACCCTTCTGTTGACTTAGAGTGAAGTCTGAGATGTTCTCACCGGGTATTTGTTCCTTTGAGTTAAAGTTAGTCCTATGCACTGAAGATCCACATTAGAGTTTCGTAGGGTGGATAATTGTCCCTGAGACCGTTGGCGGGGGTGGGTTTGAGAGTAGCACTGCAGAACCTTGGCACAGACTTGGAACTTGTGACGAGAGGACAGGGATTGAAGGGAGGAGAGGCGTTCCAGGGCACCAGTGGCACAGAGGTATGGGCAGGAGAGAAAACCAGTGACTGCCGGAAGAATAGGCCCGAGACTTGATTTCTACATCACTGGTAGTTCTGTTCCCTTATTAAATATTAAAATATATATATATATTTTTTTTCAAGTGATCCAGGTACCAGAAAAACATTACCTAGTGCACAATAGGCTCTTGTGGAACAGCTTATCTCCAAAACGTCATCAGCCACGTGCTCACTTCTGTCCACGAGGCATTGGCTTGCAAGGAGTCGGGAAGGGGACAGGAAAGGAACAGGGGATGTGGACTGAATTTCAAGACAGCCCGTCACAATCTATGCTAAAGGAATTCAAACAGGGATTGAATTGGTTCACCCAGGACTGGGTTCAGAAATGGAGTCAAACCCCAGAAGAGAGCCCTTTTCCTCCTGTGTGGGAGGCCTGCTCCCATGACCAGAGCCTGACAACTGAGCAGTGGCTGTGGGCACACGTGGTGCACACACAGGATGTTTGCTCCTGCTTGTTGCTCAGGGGCCCACGCTACTGTCAAAGGCAAGGAAGGGCCTGTGAGAGGCTCCATGGGTATTAAAAAGGCCTCCTGCAGCAAGGAGGACATTATAGTCCTCCCCACACTTGATGGGAGGTGCTTATAATTAACTCTTGGCTGCTGGGTCTGGTGCTTAAACTAGCTACCACCTACACACGCTGAGAAAAGGAAGAAAGAGCAGTTAGAATGCAGGAAAAAGGGGAAAACCCCACCTCGCCCACTTGACAGGCTCAAACTGCCGCTGCCAGCCGCCTGTGAGGCAGGGACAGTCCCCAGCAGACGCCCTGCTTAGATACTGGGGTTGCCGTGGCGAGCATCCCATCAGAGCTGGAGGGGCTGAGCCCTTCCCTACCGTGCAAAAGGGCACCCAGGGACCCTGCAAGCATGTGTTGGCCATTCCTAAAACGGAATGGCTCAGTTTCTGCCCCTTGGGCCGAGCAGCATGGAGGGGAGTGGGGAGGGTAAGGAGGGGACTGAGGGAGAAGTGAAGCAGAAAGAATCTTTGTGACAATGACAACTTCAGAACACTAGATAACCAGCCTGCTGGATGTTTCTAAACCTTCTGAGGGGAGGTGAGTCAGTGGAGCAGTCATGTGGAAAATCCCCCTCTCTCCTCAGCGCACAGCCATTCCTGTGCTAAGGTAAACCCTCATCCCTACCAGGCCGGGACCCCATCAGGCTAGGAGAAATCGCCCGTTTCTGGGAAGGAGCTGTATTTGTGTAACTGGGAGGACTGATGGGTTGGGTCATATGGTTCAATTGACAATTTCTGGTTTCAAGAAGGGCTCAAGTGTGTCCTATTCGCTAGCACATCACCAGACAGAGAAAGGGCCCGATCTGGCCGGGCACAGTGCTGAGGGGATGTGGGGGAGGGAGGCTGTGCATCCCTCTGTCCACATCAGCCCACTTTCCCCTGTGCATTTAGGGGCAGCCTTCATACTTGGTAGCTGTTAAGAAATGCTAAGGAAGCTTCCAGCCGCACTCCTGCCAGCCCAGCATATACCTCTGGGGAGCCGCCCTGGAGCACTGTCTAGGCAGATTTTCTCGACCTCCACTTTGACCTCAGCACCTGGCAGCTGTGCCCACCGACTCTGATGGGCCTGTGGACATGGCAGTTGGGCAGCCAGCAGATAGGACAACTGCTCTGTTTGTGTCCTCAGACCCAGGGGTCACCTACCTTGCACTCGGCTCCCTCTGCCAGCACTCCACCCAGGATGGGACCTCCAGGCTGTTGGAGCTGCAGCCCTGCTGAAGGCCTGCTATTCGGGGAGCCTAGATTCAAAATGTGCTATTTATTTTCACGTGGGCAGCTCCGTTCTTGTTGCTGCTTTCTACAGTAGAGGTGGTATCAGACCCCACCTACAGAAGGGGCTACCTTGAACTTCACACAGTACTTCTGGCCCAAGCCCTGAGGGAGAGAGGCTGAGCCAGGCTGCAGGGCAAGGAATATTCCAGGCGCTTGCTCAGTATCACTGGAGTGGCGAAGGCTGGTTCTATTGCCTTGCTCCAGTTCAAACATATCAGCAAAAATTTCTCCAACGAGCTCTTGTCTCCTGATCTGGGGGGAGAAGCATTTCCCAGGAAATGGCCACTTTCCCCCCGAACATCCTTCTTGCTTTTCCAAGGGAAGCTGGGAGGCACAGCAGGCCACTGCCTCAGGAAGTTTTTGTCCCAGTGAGGCTCTTCGTTGGGGCTGCTGTCTCCTACCCAAATTGGAAATGACTGCTGCCAGGTGTGTAAGAAACTCCCTGGAGGACAGAATGAGGAAGTGTGATGATTTACGTTTGATTTAGAAAATGAAGGTCCAAATGCAGATAGGCGGCAAGAGGTCCGTCTTCCTGCCGATTTCCATCACCGAAAGAGGGGTACGATTTTTAACATGTGACAATTGTTGGGGGAATGGGGACAAGGAGCATCTGTACCAACTCTGAGAGTGAAGAATTATGAGGCAAGCTTCAGCCCTTTCATTGAGGGAGGGATTTTGGATTTGATTCAAAAACAGGCTAACCAAATGCCCTGGTTTTCCTGGGACAGTCATGGTCTCTGCTGGCCGCCCATGTTTAATTTTCAGTGGTTCCCCCTTTCCCTTTCAAAAAAGTCTGGATTCGGCTGAGAAGTTCTATGATCACCCTATGCCAAAGGAGAGAGAGAGAGTGCGCATGCACAAGCTATGGCTGGAAGTGAATCCAGAATAGTGACAAGTAGGAGGGGGTTTCTGAGAAAGTTGGTTTTGCTGAGCCTCAAGGAAAGAGGCAGGCAGTGGATGCCGGCCCATTCTCAAGCATGTTCAGAGAGACAGTCTTGCTGGCCACATCCAGGAGTAGATTTGCAGAATGTGGATGCTGGCAGGATCTCTGGGGGTCATCTAATTCATGTCTTCTTTCACCACAATAGGGCACTGGGCTAAAAGAGATCTAAAAGGGACCTACCCAAGATCACACCTGGTTCCCAGCAGCGTGGGGACCAGCCTTGCCCCTGGAGGGTCAGGCCCAGGTGCTCTGTTCTGGGAGAGAGGGAAAGGGATGGTTCTGAAAGATGCTAGGGGGGATTAATACTGCCCTGCATGTGACATGGCAGCCCCAGAGCCAGGAGAGTCACAGGCTGTGCCGTGGATCTGAGGCTGATGAGGGAGGAAGGAGACGCATGAGGTTCAGACAGGCCGGGCAGGAGTGGCTGTGGGGCTGGAGCGTGGGTCTGCAGAGGACCAAAGAGACTAACTGGCCAGGAGAACTAAGAACAAGTGAAGAAACAGGTAGGTAGGGACGGGAATGGGGTCATAAAAGTAATTTCTAGAATCAAATTCTTTACTCTGGTTCAAATTGTAGTGAAATCGCCTGAAAAAGCAAGACCTAAAGACAACTGTCTTATCCCTTCGCACCTCTCTCTTAGCCGCTCAACAGGGCTGCAGTAGTGGGAATATCCTAAGTTAGGAACAGCCTTGACCTCTACTTGGTAGACGAGGAAACTGAGTCATGGAGAAACCAGCTCCTTTCTGTCTCATGATGCTCTTAGCAAATGGGGTGTGATTAAGGACAAGCCACAAGAGTGATTCTACCAGACAAGCCACAAGAGCGATCTTGTGGTTTCACTGCAGTGTGACCTCCCATGCGGCTCTGGTGTGGTGGAGGGGGTGAGGTGGTAGACTTTTCTGTGCATCTACTCATCTGGTTGGAGGTCCCAGGATGAAGCCCAGCTTGGGGCTCCAGAAACCTGGCTTTCTGGTCCCAGTTCTGTTGTCTACTAACCAGTGACGGTGGGAAGTCACTTCTCCTCTCTCCCCGACTCTTCTTGGTTGTCCGGTGAAGGTTTTCGCTTCAGCCACCTCCAAAGTCTCAGACCCTGACTCTGTTTTTCCAGAGATATCTTGACCTTGGTTCAACAGATATCTGACCTTGGCTTAGCTATAAGTTTAACCCCTGCATCTTCTTGAGGTCTAGGTATAGAGCACACTGACAGATCTGAATGGAATAACCGTCCCCAGGTCTCAGTTATCTCTGACAATGTAGGAATACAACAGCATTGTATGTATCGTTAAAAAAACACACACACACACAAAAAACAAAACCAGAGCTACGGTTTTTGCCTCCAACAACTTTTTACCCAACGAAATTGAATTAAATATTGAAGTTTTTTGCAGATCATCTTCAAAGAGAAAAGCTCAGCCCAGTAAACATATAGTGGACTACAGGCTGATTGTAATCAAAATTATCTCCTGTCACTCTGAGCAAGTTCTCCCACATAACGTCTACAAAAATCCTACACACTGCTGTCACACCCACGTAGTACTCTCTGATATGTGACCTTAGAAACCTCAATCCTCTGAAAAAAAAAATCATAAATAGTTTCAGTATATATGAACTGAGCACACATTTTGTTCAGCGAAACTTCTTTGATGATGCCTGTTCAAATACCTGCAGATATTGAGAAAACTCCCACAGACATCATCCTCGGCCACCCCAGTACATTCTGCAGAAACCAACAGGGAAGACAGACCATACTGAATGCCACCGGCGACCATGCATATTCCAAGACAACTTAGGCTATCTTAACCTCCCTCTGCCGCCTGCACCTGCTAGTTTCTGAGCCAGTGTTCCAGAGAAGACAGGCTGGGGGCAGAAGGAGAGTCATCAGGAAGGTGAGAAACGGAGAGGAGAAGCGGGATTTTGGTGGCATTCTGTCCACCCTCCCGGTAGAGACATGGAGAAGCTCAGAGTCACTGGGGCATCTCAAGTCACTAGCAGTACCAAGCAGCACACAGGAGTGTGTTCAGCACAGAGAAGCAACACTAGACAGAAGAGGAAGGAAGGGTCTAAAGGCTCTGTGTCGGGGGGCCCAAGAGCTTCTTCAAGGCCACAGAAATACAGCCTGTTACCTGGGAGGAAAGGTCCTTGGGGAATATGTGTCAGGTCAGGGGGCTGAGGGCTAACTGCGAAAAACCTCAAAATACCAAGAAAACTCATGTGCCTGACTTTACGCTGCTCCAAGCTGGTGTAGCATACCCAGGCCCCCAGTGGAGCAGGTCTCCCAGACAAATCCATCATTCGGTATCAGCACTCCTTGATCATAAAATTAACATCACTGAAAGCTTAGGGAAAAAAAAAAAAACAAGACAGACCAAAAATATCACATCTTAGGCAAATGAGTTGGAAATCCCTTACAGTGACGCCCTATTTTTTTCTACCCATCTCTAAAGTCGGAGGACACCTGGTACAGTGTTTAGGTAAGAGATGCCGCTCCTGGACCAACCACACAGTTTCCTGGATGGTACAGAATTGAAATGACATCATGGAAATGCATATTTCTCAAGGTCACCCTAAGTATAGTTTCTAGGTGAAAACATGAGTCTTAGTCATTGGTGGAAAGGTGTTTGTGTGCCTTTGTGACTTGCTGGTATCTCTCACTCTCTGCCCTTCCAAGACAAAGTTTTCATTAAATCCATGCAAGCAACCAGCCAAGTTCTCCCACACTTTCGGCTCACCTCGATTTAGGCTCTACCTAAATGTAGGTTAGATGGCACCTGTGCTCCTTTATCGTTCAGAAGGAAATAAAACAACCACTACCCAGAAAGAGCGAAGTCTGTCTTCCGCTTAAGGGCAAGGGATCTCTGACATCTTATCTCTGACATAAGATGCCCATTCCAGCCGTTCCTTGGAATGGTCTCATTTGTGTAGCGGTCCCCGCAGTGACGAAAGTAAGGATGTGGCAGACACAGAACATATGAAATCCTTTGTCTTAATTAAAAAGTACAGTGAGAGTCGTGGAATTTGGCCAAGCCTCATAAATCTGCTCAAAGAATCAAGATTCTGTCAGATAAGCTTAAATAGAACCAGCAGAGTCCTCCGGAGAATTAAACAGAATCCCTGCTAGTAGTTGACGCCCACTCTCCTGTCACTTTGCTGCAGTCTGTGGACGACGGCTGTGCTCATTAACCAACAGCCCTCCTACCCGCCGATGACAAGTGTATCCCCGCGGAGCACGGGACTCAGGGATGATAAATTTACTCTTGCTTGTAAAAATGAAACTCTCCTTGGGGCAATGAAAGGGCTGCGAGCCTTTAAGGAAATCAGTACTTTGTCTGATAACCTACCTTCATGAACAAGGCCTGGTCCTCTCGGCCAGGACAGCTCCTCACCGCCAGGCAGAACTGTTCTAACGTAACTGGAAGGAAGAAACAGAAAAGGTAAATGACCTTTCTGCCCTTCTGCCCCCCTACCCCCGGCTCCTCTGGTATGGAGAGGAACAGGGTAGTTGTAACAGATAACAGATACAGGGGACACGCTACTACACATCTTTCCCTGGTGATGGGATAGCTAGAGCTCCTGCTGTCCCCGGAGGGGGTGACTTCTGCACCCCTGTGAGCTGGGATGACGACATCAGAGCACAGGGTCATGACCATCAACGGAACTCTATCCTAAACCTACGGAGATCCTGGCTTCAGCCACCAATGACCATGAGGGTCCCCCAAAGACCATGCCATATCCTTGTTTTGTGTGATCTCCATTTAGAGAACCACCTGCCTTTGTAAATTTGGCTGTGGTGGATTTTCTGTCTCAGTCTTCTGTTGTGATTCCCATATGGATTTAAGGCCTCTCTTGGTGTGAACGTGATAATGGTCCTCAGTGTTGACTTAAGTAGATCCCCCAAACCCCCCCTACATATTTCAAGTCATGTTTCCCCAACCATTCTTTTCCAACAGAATGGCAGAGAGAAACTCAGGAAAGCTGGCAAGAAAAAAAAAAAATTACTTTTAACCATCCATTTAAATTGACCATGAAAACTCTAAGAATATTAATTTATACAATTTATAGGAATCATATTCCCCTTCTCTGTCACGGTGGCCTGACTCCCATCAAAAGCCCACTTGTGTGGGCACCCCCTTTTTATTTTGGTCAAACAAAACACCAAACCACACACTACCTTCCCTGTACACTGTTTTGACTATATTATTTCACTTTCAAAAATGCTCCCATGAGTCCCTGCCAGCCTCAGATTTAAATCTACTTCTTTTGACAGGTATTAAGGCTTTAACTTAGTCAACCATCTAGACAAGCCTATTATCTCTAGACTCAGAGCAGTGTTCACTCTCTACTTGTCATAACCTTTCACCCCCGTCTGCTGGGCACAGTCCCACCACTTGCCTTGGAGCCAAGCAAGCCCATCCCTCCACTGGAAACTTGCAGGCCTGCCATACATTCAGAGCCCCTGACCACCTCTGGGGTCCAGCCCAACCTCCACAGAGCCACTGTGGAGCAGTGGGCAGAGCTACACCTAGCCTTGTGACCAAGGGACCGCCTCATTCCCCTGTTCTGACCCTAAGGATGTCTGGAGGTCATGTTTACAAATGCAGATGTTTTGAAGAGAATGATATCATAAAAAAAAAAAATTTTCATCAAGCATTGCCTGGGTAATTTTTTTGTGTTATGTTCAATGATATCTAATGACCTGACCTAAAGTTACCTAAACACAAATCTTTAGACGGTTGTGATCTATGACTAAATTACTCTATGCAGTTTTAACTGTTTTCAGTTGTATCTTGTGCTGATGATTTTTTTCCACATCTAAATGTTTGCTTTGATCCAGTCAAAACGTGCTCAGAACCAACAGAGAGATCAGTGTTGCCTGCCTACATATATATGTCCATCCAATCATCAGTGGGCTAAAACAAATAGTAATTACACAGAATCTTAAATCATTTTAAACAATTAAAAATTTTAGGAGAGTTAAGAATTTTTGAAATACAATACATTCCCCACAAAAGGAACTCAACAGAACTCAGTCTGAGCTAGGCTGAGTTCATGCAAATGCGGTTGCTCTCACTGATTCAAAACACACCCACCCACGGAAGACTCTGGAAGCAGCAACCCGTCTCCCTGAACATTGTCATCAGCTCTGTTTTGGTGTGATAAAATATCAAACTCCATGGTCTGAGGAGGACTCAAGAATTGTCTACAGATTCAGATGCTAGGTTTTCTTTAGATGACCTTTTTTGAAGGTGGCTGTTTCATTTGGTAAAGGTTTATGCTGTGACTTGAAATCTTCCTGAGTACAGGACATGGGAAACTCAACGCTTGCTACTTGCTGCCTTAGGTGGGGGGGTGGGGGTGGGGGGCGGGGGGGGATTCTCGCTCCTGGATTCTCGCCCTCACCTCTCCTCCTCTGTGGTGACCCCAGAGCCATACCTCCAACTGGCTGTGGCTGGACTCCTCTGTGACACTTAGCTGTTCACTAGATGTGGACACCAGCCCGGGCAGCTGTTTCTTCGAACAGTCGACTTCCATGCCTAGCCCACTGTTCCCTGAATTTTCCCATTTTTGCGGTACTGTCATCCACCAGCTAGTAGGCCCAGATCTCTGATTCTTCCTTCCCGTCCTTGAGCCAGCTGACCCTTCTTGCACAATGCCTCCCGGATGCACCCCTTTCCCACAGCCTAGGTCCCACTTTGACACTGCATAATGCTTCTGCCTCGTTGCCCAACCTCGGGGCCCCGCCCTTCTCTCCTGGCCCTGGGCCCAGCTGCTGCCCCCACAGGGAAACTCGCACTACCAGAGCGCTGCACAGACCGACCCTCTGTTTCTCAGACCTTCTTCCCTTGGGAAGCTCCTTCGCTCTTCGCTCTTCGCTCTCATTAATCCACGGCTGGGTTCTCAGCCATATGCTCCGCTCTGTCTTCTCCCCATCCGCTCAAACCCTGCCCTTCTCCGGGTCCCAGCCAGTCAAGGAGTCAGATGGACCTCACTCATGGTCTTGACGGCCACCTGTCCTTGGACTAGCCACATGCTTTCCCTGAGCCTCAGTTTCCTACAGTCACCTGTGGAGACCGGCGCCTGCCTCATGGAGATGGTGTGAGGACAAAAGGATGGGGGGGGAGGCCAAGGCACAGTGTCAGGCATGGCGCTGGCCTCCCAACTCTGCACCTTTGAGAAACTTTCTCTTGCCCCATCACACGGGTTTCTTCCTGGCTTCATACCTCCGTGGGATATATTATACGCTGACTTTTCTCTAAATCATTTTTTGGCTGATAGGCACACACCCTGCCTTGTCTGAGGAGTGAGCCTCAGCCTCGTGACTTTTCCTGAACTCTGGTCTATGCCTGTCATGTCCAACATGCCCCAAATCACCACCCAGTTTTGTGGAACTGGACCGAAAGGCCCCGTGGGAACACAGGGCCCCATAGACAGAGCTTCCCCGTAGCTGGCTGGCTCGGGTTTGCGAGGCCTGAGCCTCTCACTCCGTCTACACAAGCAACAAATGCCAACCTTGACAACTGGGCACCAGCAGAAGCAGAGCACGTGGATTTCCCAGTTGTTTTTCCCATTGCCTTAGATGTCAGCATGACCTTTGCTCTCGTGCCAACAGTGGGCTTACCGCTCACCTCACCCCACTCTGATCTCTACCAAATCCCCAAAGAAGAGAGAGAGTCTAGACGCCACCAGCCCTTCTCCGCCAGGTCTGTGTGGCCATCGTGCCCCACCTGTCTAACTCACCGACAAGGTCTGCTGAGAAGCATCTTCACGGAGTTCACATTTCATCCCCCCTCCCGCTTCCTTCCCCGACTTTTAAATAAGAAAAAGCAAAACAAACCCTCTAAAAATGAAAGCATCTGTGGTATCCACCTTCCTCTACCCCTGCTGCTGATTCAACGGGGGCTGACTGCCTGATGAGAAAGAGGCAGGCAGCAGAACACGGTTCCGAACAAGGTTCATGGCAGCGGCGCGAGGCTCCTTCCAAGACCCTGAGTGAAATGTTTTGGATTCGACAACGACTGTTTTAACTGCTCTGAAGTGTCCTGGGGCAGTTTATTTCAGCTGGGGTGGGGAGGGGGAATGCAAAGGCTTTCACCTGTCTGAAGACAGTCAAGTTCCCTTGGTTCAACCCTGCACTCAGTGTGACTGAGAGATCGGCCTGACAATACTGAGAGAACAACAGATTCTGAGATAACAAGTCACTTGCGGGGGTGGGGGTGGGGCTAGAAAAAGTGACCCGATTGAAGTAAGAAAATGAAATAAGTAAGAAATTGAAGTAAGGAAATGAAGTACGAAAATGGTAGTTTGGAAGAAAAAAACTTACAGGCCAGTGTGAAATACTTTGTCTCCCCTTGTGAATATGGGCCGCCCTGGGCTCGTAGGTGAGGGGTCACACCCTCACCCCTGCTGCCATTTCTGAAAGGTAGACAGGACTTTGCAACAGAGGAGATCCCAAAACAAGGAAATGGTGGTACCTAGAATATCTTTCATTATGACATGTTGATGCAAATAAGGGGGAAAGTAAGACAAACCGAATGCACAATAGCATTGAACTTACGCTTCCCTTTGAATTCTGGCTGTAAGACTGAAGAACTCTTGCTAAGCTGGCAGGCACAAGTGACCTTAAGGATAACATAGGGGGCAGTATTGCTCAGAAATCCCGTCTTGGAATACTCTTTCAGCTTCTCTCTCAGTCCTCATGACAGGACCCTGGAGAACTGGGGTCCTGCCCCAGGTGGCAAGCTTTAAAGAACCTTGCTCTGCCATCCCTCCGGCTGCAGCCTTCTCCATGGGGCAATGGAATAGTGCCCACCTGGAGTCTGTACCCCCCTTCTCCTTCTCCAGGTACTCAGGATCCTAGGCTTATAGCTCGCATCCCTTCCCTGGGAATGTACTCCATCTGCTATGTGTGTACCCCCAGACTCATATGGTGGCCAAGGGACAGCTGTTGGCAAGGCTGGACACAGACCTCGTGTGTCTAGAATTGGGAAGATCCGCACAGTGTAGGACAGATCTGGGGGTGGGACTAGTCAGGGATCTGCAGGGGGGATGCTTCTCCCCACACGCTCAGTTCACAAAACTTCCCACAGTCTGAAAATTGTAAATTGGAGCCTGGCCTTCTGGATGAATGCAGCTGCATTTGTTCAGGCCGGAGGACAGAGTATATTTTCTTCAACACTTTGTCAGCTTGTTTTATACACTTCCCCTGGGCCCCACACAGCGCAGGGCAGTCTTGTGCTAGAGAATGAAGACCTGAAACCAAAACGCAGCTTCACCCAAACCTCTTCAAAGCCAGTGCTTCCATCTATCTCTGGAAAGAGGACACAGGTCCTGGCTGCATCTCTCGTCTGGCAGGAGAAGGAGGCTTTCACAATGCAGACAAGGAAACCAGCCTCTTCTTAGGGGCTGTAGAAATATGGAGACTGACCTCCACCCCGAAACAGACGGTTCCACCTGGAGGAGTGTGACAGCTGAGCACCGTGGCGGCTGGGCACAGTGCTCTGGGAGCAGTGTCCTCCCTTGCTGAGGCTTCCTTGGCACCAGGGGCGGGTCCCTGGTACCAAGGAAGCCTCAGCAAGGTCTGCCTCTCCCTGGGAGCCCTGAGGGTCAGGTTCACCGGGCACCCACCCCCGAGGGTCCTGGTCTGTGGCACAAGGTGGAACATGCTGGTGGCTGTCCCTCAGCCGTCTCCTCTCATATGAGAGTGACAGCCTGCTCTCGCTCATTTTGTAGAACTCTCACTCCAGGCCTCTGCAGTCCCCCACCCACCTATTCATCACAACATAACAGGGAAATGTTGAAAGAAGGAACACACACACACACACACACACACACAGGCTTCATCTTTGCAGAAAGAACTCTACCTTTGTTTTCAGAATCAACACGGAGGATGAGCAGGGGCTTTTAACTTCTTGGCAAATAGGGGTTGGGACAGATCTGGCCTCCTGCTCACTGAGATGCGGTGAAGGGGTGTGGAGCTCACCCGTGGGGGACTTCCATGCCAGGCAAGGTGTCATGGCGAACTGCCTGGTCCCCTGGCCTGGCTCACAGGATCCATTCCAGAGAGGGGGCAGAACGTGGCACATGCCCCCAGACCCCTGCTCCGTGCCCACATTTGGGAGCACAAAAGGAGCTCAAAGGCCCAAGCTCGTCTCTAGGCAGACAAGTTCTGCTTCTCTGTAACTGAGTCTCTGGCTGAGTACTGGGATCACAGCACCCCCAAAGGGATAACCTTTGGGATGGGGATGAGGGGAGACCTCTGCTTCCCCAGGGCAGACCCTCCTTTTAATCCCCGTCCACCACCCTTCACGGAAGGTCTTCGTCCTCTCGCTTGCTGACCACACTCCCATGGTTTGTTCTCCATCCCCTGCTCACTCCCGCCCTGGGACTCTTTCCCCAGGGCATCCCCGCCAGGGAAGCTGCCCTCGAGGGAGCCTACACGTGACAGTCACTCTCCAGCTCAGTCCCTTCGTTGGGTTCCTCCTGTCTACCCAGCGAAGGCCAAGCAGTCACGCAGCGTTCGGCGTTCACCCCACAACCCCTTCAGCCCACTTTTACAATGTTCAGTTTTGTTTCCTGGCCTCTCCCCTGAACACTTCCCTTCTGGCAGAATAGGGGCCTTGCCATTCCTTGAGCAAGGCCTTTACTTTGCCACCTTCACCTTTGTCCACACTGTGGCCTCCTCCCGGAATGCACTGCTACACTTTCAACATGGAGATCTTGTTCACACTGCAAGCCCAGTACTGAGGGAACTTCTGGAAGCCATCTCAGAGTCCCGTGATATCTGAAAGCTCCCTGTACCTCTCATGGGCCCGTCACTTTCCACACAGCAGGCCACATGTACTCGTATCTTATTCCTCCCCTACACTGAGAACGGTTATAGGTCATCCTAGCTCAAAGTCTTCCAAGTAGGAGGTCCCGAAAACTTTGTAAGCAAATAAACTGCGCCCACAGGCAACATGTCAGCTTGGCCAGGCCCTGCATGGGGAGAGTAGCAGGTCCTCCCTGCCATCTTAGGGATCCCTAGTCTGAGCCATGCGAGTGACATGTGGTCACTGGTTGCCAAGTGCTGGATGTGGACATTTCCTGCGGGGAGCAGGGGCAGGCTGTGGAGATGGGGGTGGGGGCAAACCTTGTCTGTGGTGTCTGGGCCTCGGGAAGAAAGGGGTTCCCCTTTCTCCATGGAGAGAGAGGTGCCCCTCTCTCCATGCCTGTGACATCACACACCCATCTGATCTTCCTTCTCGCTGCTTTCAAAGGAGAGCCAGCTGTGGCCTCTGGCCCAAGTCAGGCATACAGTCACAAGAGGGAGCAAGCACACTGGCCACTGACTTTCCAGATGGAGTCCTTTCACCCTGGGGCAAATGTGGCCATTCAGTCAGCAAGAGATGAGGGCGCAGCTCTTTAGGATTCCCCTCTCTGGAACCTGCAGTCTCCCCATGTGTGGAGAAGCAGCCCGCCTTAGGGGGATGGGACACTCTTTTGTTTATTCAGGGAGGTCCCCAGCTCATTGTGGTCAGTGGGTGCTTTCTAAGGCGTACACCAGTGGTAGTAACTACCGCCGTACCTTCTCCCTAGCAGAGAGCCTTCCCCAGGGGACTGCCCCACCCACCTGCAGACCCCTTATTTAAGGGCAACTCCGACAAGGACCCTCCCTCCCATGCCACACTGATCTTTGAAGAGACGAGGAGTTGACCAGTTTTGGAAAACCAAGAGCTGTGGACTCCAGATACAGCATTTACATCAGGAAGACAACGGACAGGACAGCTGTGAGCCATTGCCTGAGGTGCGGCAACAACCCTGATGTTCCACTTTGAGGGGTTCGCCTCTCAGCATGACGCTATGCTCAGGACTTGGGTATTTCTATGTCCTCAGGCCTCTCTGCCATTCCCCATCATGGCGGCTGACTCACAGGCCCCAGGTTCCCCCTTGCTGCACATGTTTAGGCTGGATTTGGTCCTGTCCCCTCCCCCTTGGTACCAGAACCAGCCCAGCGCTCCCCATATCACCCTTAGCACTTCCTCCCACTTCAGCCTCCGCCTCCCATCACTCTTAAGGTCCTGTAGATCCCTGTAACGTATCCAGAGTGGCCTCCCCGGCCTCCCGGTCCTGCCTACGCTGCTTCTCAGCTTGTAGCCTCATAGCAGTGTGCTGGACAGCCAGGCCAAACCTCCCGGGTCACAATTCATCTCCACATCACAGCTGCAAAATGCTTCCTACAGCCCCAATCTGGTCATGGCTTCCCCTGTTCCAGATCTTTCCCGGAGCCTTGCTGACTGTGGAGGTTGACAATGAAAGCTCCTAGACAAGGCCCGCAAAGGCCTCTGGGATCCTCTGTCTTGTTGCCTATGTGCATCCTGCCCTTCAGACACACCAAATTATGAGTTCTTTCCTAAGTCATCCAAGAATTTCACACCTCCCATTCTGCTCTTCCTTCTGCTTGTACGCCCTTTCCACCTTTGTTATAGAGGTAAATCTTACCCATCCTTGCTGGCTGCCTCGCTGGGCATTTAATGGGGAGCCGTGTGAATACCATACTTAAGTCTCTCCCAAGTTTTCCCAGAGCTTCTGGTCTATGGAAACTGTCATCCAGCTCTGACTAACTCGCCTTGAGAACAGGGGCCATTCCTTACTGGATCTTTCATGCCCAGAACTTAAGCCAGTACCCAGCCCACAGCAGGCCTTCAACGTGTGCTTGCTGAATGAGGATGGGTGAATAAAGGAGTGAAGGAGACGTACTCTCCATCCATATTGTTTCTCGAGGACAACGGAGTAGATGCTGGTCTCAGGTGGAGCAGGACCAGATTTTAAACGCTTGTTTTCCATGGGGCAATCAGACTTTGAGACACGGAGCAATCCTCAGCTTCCACAGGACATCCCGCCATTTTGTCCCTTGGTCTGAGGCAATACCTTGATCCTATCCCTTAGGACTGACACAATCTTCAGGCTCCTTGCAAGAAGGACCAAAGCGAACGGAAGTCAGGGGCTCACAGCTGTAAACGGTCCCGTGCAGCTGGGACGGGCAGCACCTCTGGTGCATAGATCAGAACCCAAGTGTCTCCTTCACCAACCGCTGATAAAAGCTTTTTGTGGCAATTTTCGGGAAAACTCAACCATCTGCCATGGTCCAGAATGGGTCTGCACAAAATTTAATTTGTCTTTAACTTCTCAGGAATGAAGCACTACCAAATGTGCATAAGACAAGGAACTCTAATGTTCAAGGTATCCAGAAACTACATTACGTATTAAGAAACGGCTATTCCTAACACTATGAAAAGTCATTTTTTTCTGTCATGTTATATTTTTGTGACGAACTTACTTTCTGGTTCATGCACTTTGACCCTGGAGATCACAAGTTTGATGCCTCTCTACCACACGGGCTTTTTGCTACACTCTCAGACACACAATATTTTTACAGAAATCTGTGGGAACTTCTTTATTTTCCAGACTTCCAATTAAGAGAGAATTTCCAAGTGCTTTTTCAGTGGGGAAAAAAAATCACAATAAACAGCTTCCCCCATCTCTACTTACCCTGATGTTAAATAAACTTCCCCTGTCGAGTTTCTAATACCTGTTTTAATACAACAAATCAGGGGACCTACATGTCAATAAAGGAAGGGGAATATACTGACAAAAACCTTTCTGTTACTTACCTTGTAGTCACTTTCCTATCTAAGCCTCGAGGCCACTTTAAGTGTATATTAAAAACTTGTTACTTCATTATATCTCAGAGGATCAAATTTGGCTTTTTTTTTCCCTTTTCGGTTCTCACATTTCTGAGTAAAAGCCATCATTTTCAAGTTCATAAAGCATTATGTTTTCTCTGCAAATAAAATCCCATAACTCTCAAGCAAAGAGAGAGGTAAATTCATAAAGAGGAGACACAGCCCTATTTTTCCTCCTGCCATTTGGGATCTACGATAGGTTAAAAATGATGTTTTTATCTCTGGTGATTTATCAAACTCCAGATTTCATAAAAGATAAACAGATGCCCTAAAGAAAGGATACATCATCTTAATGTTTCATTGTGACACTTTTGGTATCTGAAGAGCATGTATATTAAAGATCTCCCCTCCAAAAACTCAATAGTTCCTATGATTTACACAGTTTATTTCTTGTTTTTAAAACACACTGAAGTGAGAACATGCCAGAAGACACCTTAAAAAGAAAATGGTCACATTTGAAACATACAGATTATTTATAGACAAAAAAAAAAAAAAAAAACCAACCTGAGAGCTGAACGAAAATCTGGTTGGCAACAGACAGTTGCTTTTTCTATGTTTTTTCTGAGTTCATTTTGGTTTTTGTGTGGGTGGCTCATGTGCACTCAAAGGTTATTTGCTAAATGTTTTGTGAGATTAGAACATGTTGTCCTTTAAAATCTAAATTTAAATTTATGTTTGTTGCAAATATGTTTCACTTTAGAATATGGGATCATATTTTTAAAGTAGAAAAATCATACCTATAATTGCTATGATAAGACAAGAGTTCCTATGCTCCTGTTTTTAACTCACAGCTTAGAAGGTATTATTCTTAATCATAATTCCCAGCGGGAAAACTCACAGTACAGAGTTCAGCAGTAAAAAATTGTATCTTTTTTACTTTTGTGTTGTTTTCACCTGCCAGCTTGGGTACTGATTAATCTTACTTTGAAACTCCTTAGGTGCAGGAAGCTGTAAAGTCAGGGTGGACTGCAGATCAGATCTTTCTGATACAGATATAAGGTACACTTTTCAATCACACGATGGGGAAAAAAGATTAAAAAAAAAAAAGAAACACGTTTAAGCGGGGGGGGGGGGGGTGCTTCTTTTTTCTGCCTCTTTAGCAGAGCTGAGCAACTAGATCCGGATCCAGACAGCACTTATGGGCCCCACAAGGTGGGCAGAGGGCAGCAATAGGCTGGGATTTGAATCCTCCCTCTGCTGTGTGACACTGGGCAACTTACTCAATCTCTCTGTGCTTAGTTTCCTCAGGTGGAAATGGAATAGATGGTGGCCCCTCCCTCACGACCTTGGCAGGGGATTAATGAATGCTCCCTCTCCCACACTGTGCACAGGGCTTGATACACTGAGCCCTCCCTGGATGTTAGTGGTCCTCATGGTTATAGGGCCCTAGTGCTTCCTCGCGTGATTTTTCATTTCATCCTCACAGAAAACCTGTAACGTGGAAAACAGAAGACCCACTATTCGGAGACAAATGCGGTAAAAGCAGTGAAATGCAGCCAGGCCAATTTTACGAGGGAAGTATGTGTCAAATAAACACACAAGGAAAAACCTCTGAAAGTTCAAGAAGGCTGTAACTTCCAGCCTCTGGTGTTTTATCTATAGGAAGGAAAACCCTTGGAGAATTGGTGGTGGGAGGGTTTCCTTCAAAATCTGAGGCCTAGAAAGCTTTTCCGAGCGAAGCTTCGGGGTCAGCCAGCCCGAGGGCAAAGGTGGTTGGATGCCATCCTAGGCAGTTTGTTCCTCCTCTGAGCCAGTTTGTCCACGGGCTTTGTGAGCTTGTTGTGGAAACCGAAGGTGCGACATGGCTCCAGCCCAGGGGAAACCCTCCACAGTGACCGTTACAGTCGGCCAAGATACTGGGGCTCCAGGGATAAGTGACATTCTCTTAGCATCTGGGTCAAGTACTGCAGCTAAATTCTGTTCTCAGCCATCTCTTCCACAGAGCAGACACGATGCAGGAGTTAGACTTCACTTTTTGTCCTTGTCCCCTTCTTCCCCGCGCAACAGAATCCTTGGGTCATTTGTCACAAAACTCTTTCATAAGTTGTCACCTCCTTCAAAGAAGGGTGAGTTAGGAGCATCCTCTCAAGACAGCTTTCTTAGAGACACACTCCCCAGTGGGGTGATGGGGGGGGTCTCGGGGGCCCAGACCTCAAGTGAAGCCAGTGTGACGGCATTTCTTGAGGGAACAGTACTTGGGGACTTTGGGTTGGGCTGACCTAATCTGCAGGTTTACCTATGCAGCCATGGGGAGAAGGCAAGGCTCCGGGGGAGAAACCCCGGCCTTATGAGGGCGGGAGCAACCTTCCCGATGCTGGAGAAGAGCTCTTCTGCAGACTCACAGAAGCCCGGGAGCCATGCTCTGTCTCACCCACTTTCCCAAAAGGCGAAAGGCTAGGAATGCCATATAATGTCGGGCGATCTGCGCTGTAGAGCTTTTTCTTCTTGTGTCCACTTGATCATGAAGCAATACCACACGCTCTGCCAAGGGTTCAAATTCAGCCACATTTCTTCTCCTTTTCTTTTTGTAAGAGCCCCCAGCTGCATCAGCCCAGAGTATGCTATGCTCCTCCTTAAAACTGTCTCCCTTTCATTGGACACCTCCCTCAGCAGGAGCGTCCACTCGCATCTCTGGCCCGCGGAGCAAACTTGCACAAGCTCAGGGAAGGCGAGTTCTCACTTCCTTTTCTCTGGTTTGTTCCCACCTCCTGGCATGCCAGACGGCCCCTCTCTGCTGCCCCAGACTTCTGGCTTTAGGGACCCAGCTACTCCAGCAGAGGACTGGAATAGTCACATGGGCTTTCCCAGGTGTCTCGTGCTCTGAAATGGAGACCTTCAATTCCCCACGCACCTTCTGCTCTCAGAAATGAATGGGTCTGAGGTTTAGTCATGTGACCGGGACAGAGGGAACAAAGCTGGAGATGGTCTTTTTCTTCCCCCTTGGGGCCTCCAAGATGCTGCTGCAAATCGTGTCTGCCCATTCTTGGCTTTCTAGGTCCCCTCACCTGCTTCTACCACCCACATGGTTAACGGGTGCTAGACAAAGAGGAAGGTCAGCGTCAGGGGAGGCGGTACCCAAAGCTCCTCCCTCCCACCCCACGCCACCGGTCGGGGCAGGCTGGGACTACTTCTAAATATTGTCCCACCCAGCAGAGGGTCCCCACGGGAAAGGAAGGCACACAGGTTGTCCCAGCCCACACAATACCTGTGGTGCCCGCCCGCCCTCCATCTCCGGCAACAACAGCCAAACACAGTGAAGAAATCTGTATTCAAATAAGGTGTGCTAACTTTCAAGTTCAGTTCCGCTCCAGAGGGCAGGCTCACTCTTCAAGTGCGGAGGATTAGGGTCTTGGGGGCACTTCTGCAGTGGAGTGTAAGGGGTGGGGGGCGATGAGGACCTAAATCCACACGGGACTCCTGGATGAAGTTACAGTATTTTATTTTTCTGAGTTTGAGTAACGAAATGCACATTCACTGAGGGGGTTAGTATATTCCCCCAGTTCCCTGGAAGATGAATGTCAAAGCTAAAACGAAATCGAGGTGAATGTAGTTTGTGTAAAGAATAGCCCCATAAAATGGGGGCGAAAAATGCTGATCCCATGAAGGATACTGGAGCAAGCACTCACAGAGAAAATACAGAAAGAATGCTGTGATAACACATATGACCACATCTTTATTAACAAAGAAAATCTTGTTTGGAAACACATCGTCCCTGAGAGGAGTCTGAAATGAATCCTCTGACAGGCGGAAAGCCACACTACTTATATATTCTAATCATAATTACAATGTGCTCTTAATGCGGACGTTCTAAATTATTAGTCACTTGATGAAGAACCGGAGAAGGGACTTCTGCAGCATAATGACAGCACCTTACAGCTCAGAGGAGGGAAAAACCAAGAGACAGTTCTGCATGGAGCTGGAGAATAGTGGATGTGACTTATTTAATAAAAGTGCTTAGTTTCTTTTTTGTTTAGGAATCGGTACACCCTGAGGGGTTCAGACCGCACTGTGCTTTGGAGCTGCTCTTTCTAGGGCAAGATAAAAACGTGTATCACAGAAAAATAACAATTTATCATTGTAATGGTTACATCCCACTTCAGAAACCACTAGAGACTGCTTAACATTTTTATTTCAAACACAGGTTTTCCCGAGTCTTCAGGTGACAACGGATACTGATGCCAGAAGGTCCCCCCCCCCATTTGTTCCTAATAAAAATGGCTAGATTCTGAGTTCATTTTCATGTGCGGTGACGTTCAGGTCTGTGCTTTCACGGACTGATCCTTCCCTTTCCTCCTTTGTGCTCTTCCTTTGAAAGTCTCCAAAGGCAACATCTGGGCCGGGTCACTGAAGACAGATGGGCTCCTTCTACTTCTTCTCCCAACCCCTGGGGACCTCTGGCAGTGGCGCAGCATGCTATTTAAATGTCATGACATGCTGACAGAACTGTCCCTGCGCAGTGTGTGCTCGGCACGGTCCTACCGCAAGAACTCGTTCCTTATCTGTTCAGACCTCCTCATTACGGATGACTTTCTCTATCTCAAAACATTCCTGGGAGTTCTAGAGACTGTCATTGAACTAATTCTTCTTATTTTTGTTTCTGTTACTTTCTACAGCCAAACTGTCTTCCTCTAACCCTGATAGGGGCCAATTTCCTGAAAATAATCACTTTTGCTACTGTGGCTATTAGCTAATAAAAGGTAGGGAGTCCATTCGGATTTCTTTTATGCTGTGGCAATATTAAATCTGTGATGTTGCCTGTACATGTTAAGACTTCCTGCACTGGAACCTAACTTGCTTAAATTGTCCTCTTATTCTTACACTTAAGAAACAAGGATCTGGGCACCTGGGTGGCTCAGTGGGTTAAAGCCTCTGCCTCCGGCTCAGGTCATGATCCCAGGGTCCTGGGATCAAGCCCTGCATTGGGCTCTCTGCTCAGCCGGGAGCCTGCTTCTTCCTCTCTCTCTGCCTGCCTCTCTGCCTACTTCTGATTTCTCTGTCAAATAGATAAATAAAATCTTTTTAAAAAAAAAAGAAAAAGAAAAGAAACAAGGATCTAAATGTTCCACTTTGGTAATGGGAACTAAGGATTTTGTAGAGTAGTAATTAACAGTAATAAAACAGTAATTAACAGTAATAAAAATTTTTTATTGAACCCTAACTATGGATCGGATGCTAAGATAAGAGCTTTTGAGTATATTCTCAATAGCCCCATGAGGTAAGTATCACATTATCTCCATTTTATAAATGAAGATGAGACGAAAGCTCAGAGAGGTTGATTAATTCACCCACCATTGCACAGCAGTTAGAGGTAAATAAAGTCTCTGCATTCAGTTAACCAGACTCTGGAGCCCAAGTTCTCAACCCTCACACTAAACTTAATTCTGCTCTCGACAGATAGGATGAGTGGTTCAAGGCACAGTGGTCAGTGTTTCCAAGGCAAAGGCTTGAGTTCAGGGATTCTTTGATGCCCGCCTTCAAATTTCAAATCACATCTCCTAATGTTTAGAAATGTTTCACTTGGAGTCCACTTGCTGCTGCCTGTATCCTGGGAAGGGTGATATCTGTGGTCAGCACACGGAAAAGCACGGGGAGGAGCCCAGGCAGTGGGGCCACAGGCAGCCCAGAGAGCGGAGCCATACATGTCTACATGGAGTGCAGAAGGAGGCCTGGGACATAACTGCCTTCAGTAAAGGTGCCTCCTGTGCTGCTTTATATGCCAGGTAAGTTTTAGCTGATCGACAAATCTGAAAAAACACCCCACCAACAGAAGAAAGGAGGTTTGCATAAATTTCTCAGGGGCTGAGTTGGTGCTGAGGACACCAAGACAGTCTAGGAAGCAGCCTGTGGGCTCCAGGACCCAGCCTCTGGGGCAGGCGGGCCAGCGTGGACACTCAGACGCTCCTTCAAGAGCTGTCCAGTCCAACCTTCTGGAACGTTCTATCACTGAATTCCACACGGAGAGTTCCATGGGATGGAGCATGTACAAATGATTCAGCAGTTGGGTTCTCATTTATGATGAGTAAACTGGCATTCTGGATTATACAGCTGTTACCTTTGAGTTTGAGTCAATTCCCTTGAGCCTCATATACTGTGGGTGTGCAGACAAATTAAAATTTCTGGATCCATAGATAAGGGAACTCAGTCCTATGACTTAATGACCTGTGAGAAGCGAAGCTTTTGTCCTCCCTCTGCTCCTCTCAGCCCCTGGAGGGGCTCACTGTGTAAAAAGGCTGCTCCCGGTGTGTTGCCCCCAGGCCCCATGAGGAACCCATGCTCTGGGCATAATCACTTGTGTGTTCTCATTCCTGTCCACACTCCTGAGACCTGTGTCATGAGGCTCTTCACGGTCCCAAGCATTGGGCTGCGCCTTGAGGGAGAGAAGAGGCCAGGCTCAGCCTACTCACCTCAGTCTGGCTTTTGCCAGCTCTTGGGAAGGGGTCTGGCCGACCCACAGTGACTAACAACATGGTGCTCTGCTCTCCCAGTACTGCGTGGCTGGGGAGGGAAGGTGGTGGTCAGGCTGTGAGGCAGGTGGGATGCTGGCACTCCTGGGTTGCTGGCTTGACTCTTAGCAGAACTCCTCCAGGAATTCCACACCACGAGATGGTGCCCAAGGACATGCCAGGACTGGGAGCCAGGCCCTGGAGCTGTGGTGGTGACCAAACCTGACCCTGCCTTCCCAGGGCCATCTGTGACCTCGGTGGGATGGAAGACCCCACATGGCACACAAGCCCAGTGACAGTCTTCTCCCTTTAAGACCTTCCCCCCTCGAGTAAGAGTTTATGACGAACGAACAAATGATTCTTGATGCTATGCAAAATTTTCAGGAACAATTTGCCATATCTTGATGGATCATACTCTGTTTTCAATGTTTCTTTTATTTTTTGTGATTTGGGTCTGTTCAGGTCAAAATGGTCACTCACTTTTCTCAGTGTCGGCACTATTGACGCAGAGGCGGGAGAGCTCTTTGCTGTGGGTGCTGTTCACAGCCTGCTGTTCACAGTGCTGTTAGTAGCATCGCTAGCCTCTGTCCACCAGCAACCCCTGCTCGGTTGTGGCAACAAAAAATGTCTCCAGATGTCGCTAAATGAGAGCCACCGCTTTAAAAGGCTAAACCGGTTTCTGGCTAGTTTGAGGATTAGGTTTAAGTAGTTAGTTGTGGTACTTGAAATACTTCAGGCAAGGATCCTATTAGAACACCCTCCCTCTACCTGTGCGGGCACCCTCCGATTTGTTTACAGGGGAATAGCAGTCCCTGTTGGGCAGAGGGGCACTGCGGAGGGGCCCGCCCTTCACCAGCTGGCTTCTGTCGAACAAGTGCTGTTGGCTACTCTTGGGTTGTGTTGGAGGTACTGTTTCCGGAGTTTAGCATTGGGTTTTGTGGATGTCATTTGGTCAGTGTTCCTGGTAAGTTGGGGGTTAAGTTATTTGGGGGCCTCTACATTCAGCACAGGGCTCAGCCTGGTGTGGGGACTGTCCTTGGTCTGTAGTCTTATTCCCAGACACCTTGCAGCCCTCTGAGCCGCCCCATTACAAATATTTAACAAGAGCCAACTGACCTCTGTGGATGTGTGCCAGAGACAGGCAGGCAACGTGATGAAGACACGCGTTCCAGGCACTGAAAAAGTCCTCTTTCTTGGTCATCACCTGTCAAATGGACAGAATGAAAGGAACTGCTGAGGGTCTTCCCAGAGAACAGAACTTAGAAGCAAGACAGATGGCAAATTTGCACATTTTTAGTACCACCTGAAGCCTGGGTAGGTGGCAAGGCTGGCCTCCGGGACCCACAGAAGCAATTTGTTGATGAAGAAAAGGCCATCAGTGCACTGTGAGTCCAGGTTCTACGTTGGTAGGAATTCCTCACACACAGCACACATGACCACTACCAGCCGCCGACTCTCGAGATGGTACAGGAGTCCAGGTAACAATGCATGGGGAACAATACGCGCACAGGTAAAGCGACACCGTGTTACCCCGGGGTGCTCTCTGCCTGCAGAACTGTGAATCCCAGATCAAACTGCATTAAGTCTAACCTGCAGCAAAATGAACCTGCCGTTCCCTCCCTCCTTCCTTCCACTGAAGGCAGGTACTTCCATTTGTTTTCAAGTTGTTTCTCTTGAATGCCCCTGAGGTCTCCAGTGAGGTCTCCAGAATGGGCATCTGGCAGTGGCCCGGTGTGATGTGTGGGAGGCGCTCCCAGGAGTGTGGAAACTGCATGCCCAGCACCTCTCAGTCCTCTCTCCATCTGACCGGTCCCTTTCGCCCGAGCTAACCCGTGCAAGATGCTCTTTCAATTACTCCAACGAACAGAGTTGTTTTGCTTTGTTCTTTGCTGTTTTTTGGGGGGAGAGGGGGTTGGTGAGCTGTTTTGGGGGGGGAGGAAGGGGTTGGTGAGAAGTGGGGGAAGAGAACTAGAAGAAGATAAGAATGAAGAAAATACACAAAGAGAAAGATGCCGAATCACGGAGCAGCAGTTAGTCATTTCGGTGGAGCTAAGGGCAGATTCTTATCTGACCAGAGAGGAGTGTTGAATTTGTCACTTCTGACTTTTCTTTGTTTCTTCTTGCCTTTTTTTGGGTTTGTTTGTTTTGAAAACCCAACAGTTTGATATTTAAATTTTCAGCCCTTGTCTTTGCTCAAAGAAATAACACTCAGATAGAAAATCAGGCTCTGCATCTGCTTCCCATTTGTTTTAAACTCACACGCTGAGCCCTGTGGTTGGAAGGTACCCTGCCCCCTGCAGCTCCATGCTTCCTGCAGGGCTTGGAGGACCTGCTTTGTCAAAGGCCTCCTGTAACAGAGTGTTTTGTGCTCCAGTGGAAAAACAGCACCGCAGAAAGCCTCTACCCATGTATAATTTAGCACGATTACCTGCGGCAGCAGGCACAGTGTGGAGGACCACGTCACGTGTGCCTTGGAGTCACCCCCGAACTGCGCCTTACGACAGTCAAGGGTGAGGATAATGTCTGTCTCCGTCCCTGAATCAGGATCTCTCGGTGCTGGTATCAAAATGACAGCTGAAAAGGTGTGATAGAGAATGCAAGTCTCAAGGAATGGGCCAGAGGACCTCTCGCGCAGAGGTGAGGGCAAGAGCTGACCAAACACTCCTGTCCCCAAGCTCTCCCCATCACACTGCGGAGGAAAATACCAGGAAATCCGTGCTGGGGCCTGGTGGACCGGCTCTCCCAAACGTGAGTGGGCTGTCCCCCCACACTGTATAGGAAGGAAAGGGGAAGAAGCGTAAAATAGCGTGTGGAGATGTCCAAACAGAACTGAGAACACTCTTACAGTTTTAAAAATCTAAACAGATACGCTTAAGTCTTTCACTGGTCTGATCGAGAGAAAACCAGAAACAGACAATTAATTGGACAATACAGACCCTGCATGAAGAAGAGACTTTAGATGAGAAAACACTGCAGAAGGCCCTTTACGAAACTTGTTGGGACTTCATCCTCAAAAAGTACACGGCAAAGAAAAAAAAAAAGGCAAGTTCAAGTTAAGGGGAAAGGCCCCTTGAAGGCCTGCCAGCTTGCTCCTAAGTGCTTTTCCTTATATGTTAATATCACAGTGCTGCAGCAGGACCCACTTGAGCAGGCTCAGTGTAACCTCGTCCCTGCTGGCAAGTGATGCCCCCTCGCACCCCACTCCAGACAGGAAGGCTGGCATGACTTATCCCCCCATCGAAGAATGGCACCCAGGACTTGGAACATGTCGATAGAAAGGCAGATGCTTGGGAAAGCGACAGACTGACTGAGAAGTCTCTGTCTCCTTGAATTCGAGTTTACTGGCAAGAAACAATAGGCTGAAGCCAACTGGGGGCTGCACAGTGGTCTGCACGTCCAGGTGGGGCAGCTCAGAACAGTGTGTGGGGTCCCATTCCAGCCCACTGTCAAGTGGTCAAAACAAGCAGATCAGAAGGTCAAACTGGTTCAGCCTTTAAGTGTAGACCCAGTGTGAACTCCAGGGTGTCATTGCCCACAGTAACCCAGCTGAGAATTGCCTATGCAGGGCTCAAAATTTTTAAATGTATTTATTACACCAATAACAGGCAAAACAACAGAAATCAAGTATCTAACTCTCTCTCCTTACAAAACCTTAATAAGAGGTTTTCTGGAGAGTGGATTTTCTTTTTCTTTCTTTCTTTCTTTTTTTTTAATGGATGGCTGTTCTTCACTTCAAGCAGTAAGCCTGCTACTGAAAACTTGTGTGTAACTCAGCCTATGCAAACTAAAACCTTCTTAAAATGCACCAGACAACAGACGCTGTTTTAAGCTCTTAATTGCATTTGCTCATTGAATCTTCAGAAGCCCTAGAGGTAGGAATTACTGACATCTTTTGATACCTTCATTTTGCAGGTGGAAAACTGACACAGGTTAAGGAATTTGCCCAAGGTTGCAGAGCTGGATTGGGACTGGGCACCCAGGCTTCTGAGCCCATGTTTGTAACCACAGGCTACACTGCCTCCCAATGGACTAATAGGGAGTTGGTTCCCGGGCAACACCTGTCCCTCCCAAATACAGTTCATAAAGATGCATTGTCACATATGGTTGTATGTAATGTGAACCATATTCTACACTTAAAACTTCTAATGGAAATAAATGCTTACTTCCTAATAAATCATCACACAGTTAAGACAGGGCCAAGCTCATAAAGAAACCCCTGCTGGCCTCCCTTTTGATGGATGCTCATGTCCATTCTCCCTTCTACTTTTCTAGAAAAATCCCCAAAAGCTTTGGGCAGCAATATGTCCAGTTAAAAAATACTTACCTCCCTACAGAAGATCTATCCAAAAAAACCCTCAGCTAACATCACACTTAGTAGTAAAGACTGAGTGCTCACCCCTTAGAATTGGGAAGAAAAGAATGTCTGCCATCACTTTTACTCAGTGTTGTACTGCAGATTCCAGCCAGGATAATAAGGCAAGAAAAAGAAATTAAAGGTGTAGAGATTGGAAAGGAGTAAGTAAAACTGTCTTCATCCAAAAAGAACTGATTTTCTATGTAAAAAGCCCTAAGGAATGTATCATAAAGCTACTAAAACTATTTAGCAAATTAAGCAGCAATGTCACAAGATGCAAGATTTAAGAAAAAAAAAATCAACTAAGTTTCTATATCCTAGCAATGAACAATTTGTACTTGAAATAAAAATACCATTGCAACAGCATCAAATGTATTCAATACTCACAGATACATTTCACACGGCACATGCAATATCTCTATGCGAAGAGGAAAAAACATTGCAGAAAGAAATTGAAATGGAGCATAGAAATGAAGGGAGCTCTACACTGTGCTCATGCGCCAGAAAACTCTGCATTGCTAAGATGTCAATTCTCACAGTGATCTATGGAGTCAGAACAATGCCAAGCAAAATCCCAGCAGACTTCTGTGTGTATAGAACTGGACGACCTGATTGTAAACCTTATATGGAAATACAGAGGACCTACAATAATCAAAACCATTCTGAGAAAAAAACAAGTTGGAGGATTCACAGTAACTGATTTCAAGACTTAGTATAAAGCTGTCGTAAATACAACAGTATGGTATTGGAATAAGAATAGAAATATAGGTGAATGGGGGTATAAAAAGAAGAGTCCAGAAAAAGAGCCATCCAGGCAAGGTCAACTAATTTTCTACTGAGGTACCAAGGTAATTGGATGGGAGAAAAAAGTCTTTTTAACAGTGCTAAAACAACCAAACATCCACATGCAAAAGCAAACAAATAAATAAATGAAGCTCAACCCTTATTTCACGCCATATCAACAAGTTAACTTGAAGTGGGTCACAAACTTAAATGTAAGACTTACATCTAAAATAAAATTCTAGAAGAAACTGTGGGAGAACATCTTAGTGACACTGGGATAGGCAAAGATTTTGTGAGATAAGACACGAAAAGGCTGAATTTCATCAAAATTAAAATTCTACTCTTTAAAGACATTTAAGGAAATAAAAAGACAAGTAATGGATTAGGAGAAAATATTTGAAAAATAATGTATGTAATAAGAGATGTCTCTCCAGAATTTACAAAGACAGCTTACAACTCAATAGTAAGAAAACAAAATCCACTTTAACAAATGGGCAAAAAGTTTGAACAGACACGTCATTGAAGAAGATAAATGAATGGCAAATACATACATGAAATAGATTTGAGAAATGCTAATTAATGCCATGATGAGAAACCACGACACATCCCCCAGAACGGTTGACACCAGTAAGACTGGCAATCCCAAGTATTGGTAAGGAAGCAGGGCAACTAGAACTCATTGTAGGTAGGGATGGCAAAATGGCAAAATGGTGCAGCCACTTTAGAAGACAGTGTGGAGGTTTCTGGGGATACCTGGGTGGCTCAGTTGCTAAGTATCTGCCTTCAGCTCAGGTTATGATCCCAGGGACCTGGGATCGAGCCTCACATCGGGCTCAGTTGGAAGCCTGCTTCTCTCTCTCCCACTCCCCCTGCTTGTGTTCCCTCTCTCACTGTGTCTCTAATCAAATAAATAAATAAAATCTTAAAAAAAAAAAAAAAGAAGACAGTGTGGAGGTTTCTTATAAATAAACACATAGGCACCATAGAACGCAGCCATTCCACTCCTAGCTATTTACACAAGATAAATAAAAATATATGTCCATGCAAAGATTTGGATGAGAACATTCACAGAAACTTCACTCATAATAGTCCAACAGGAATCAATCCATATGTCCACCAATTGGTTAAGGGATAAACAAATTATAGTAAAGCCATACAAAGGAAGACTCCTGCATAATAAAAAGGAACAAACTTAAAACACCCAACAATTTTGATAGATCTCAAATGCAAAAGACTAGATAATATGTTCTTCCATTTATATTAAATTATAAAAAAGACAATTCTATTTGAGAAGAAAAATCTGTGTTTTCCAGGAGTCAGAGTAGGGGGACGGCTCTGATTACAAAGGAGCAGGAAGGAACTTTCTAGGGTGATGGAAATGTTCTCTATCTAGACTATATGCACTTTACAAAACCCATTAATTGTACACTTCAAATTGGTCAGTCTTAATATATATTAATTACATATATAAAATAAAAGTTGATTTTTAAAGATGCTCACCTCCCCAGGCTCCCCTACAGCTTGTAAGATTTGTAGTCTCCATGGCCAAGGGAGTGGGCAGAAGTCTACTGGGGGGTGCTTCCGTGAAAGCTACTGTTTCCCTAACAAAACAAAATACAGCCTGAGCTAGCATGTGCTTTTTTTTTTTTCCCCCTTTGTCCTGTTTCTTTGCTTGGAACTTTCCCATCTTGTGAGCATAGGAATAGGTAAAGTCATGTTAAGGGGTTATGTTAGGGTTGCTGTAACACATGACCACAAGTCCTGGTGACACCACACAACAGAAATGTATACTCTCACAGTTCTAGAGGTTAGAGGTCAGAATCAAGGTGTCAGCAGGGCCACACTCCTTCCAAAGCCTGCTTTGCCTCTTCAGGGGCGTCCTTGCAGAACTAATAGCCAGACCAGGGAGGGCCCCTCCTCACCCGCTCAGCCCACATGTCTGCCTTCCTGTTGCTGCTCTCATCTGACATTCTGTCTTGCCTTTCAGGAGTGGGATAATGGGGGGGGGGGAGGGTTCTTTATATATTTTTCTGCCTTCTTACATTTTTTGTGTCTTTCCTTTCTTTCTTTCTTTCTTTCTCCTTATTTATTTCTTTCTTTCTTGAAAGGGAGAGAAAGAGAGAGAGAGAGAGAGGGTGTGGGGAGGGGTAGATAGAGAAAGTTTCAAGCAGTCTCATACCCAGCACGGAGCCCAGCATGGGGCTCATGACCCTGAGATCATGACCTGAGCTGAAAACAAGAGTTGGCTGCTTACCTGACGAAGCCACTCAGGCACCCCTTTATGTCTTTCTTTAAAACAAAACAAAACAAAACAAAACAAAACTTTGTATAGTTACCCCTCTCTCTCTTGAGTTCTTCTTTCCTTCTCTGTTTCGAGCCTTACTCAACTCCTTTTTCACCCTTTTATATTTTAATTTTTCTGCTGTTCTATATTTTTACTATTTTTCTAGGGTTTTAGTTTTTCTAGGCTTTTCTTGCCCTTCTGTTTTTCAGTCTTTCTGCTCCCTCTGTACTGCTCTGTCCTCTCTCTTAAATTCACTGCTTCACCTTTCACTCCTCTCTTAGGCGTTCACACACCAAATTAATTCTTCTTCTCTTCAGACTTTCCTCCTGACTTAACTTGGCTTCCTCTGATTGGCTTTGGGAAAGGAACCCCTCTCCTCTCCACCACAGCTATTCTTCCTGAATTCTGTCTTCTCCAGAAGGCCCCAGGCTCTTCCTACATCGATGGCTGGGTGTTGGTCAGTTCTGTACTAGTGCCTCACAGAAAGCAGGGTGTTTGGGTCCAACAGATGGCGGCTCACTTGTGGCTTTCTGAACTGGGAGCAGGAGATTCTCTGCACCTCGGCCCTTTCAACCTGCACTATTATTTCCAGGACAGTCAGAGCAATATATCTAGCACCATGTCCTACTATATCCTGGGAGAAAGGACACAGCAGGACACCTTTGTATCTACTGTTCCAGCTTGTTTCCTATGAGAAGGAAAAGTAAATATGCTCCAAATGCCCCAGAGAGGGCTGTGTCCTGGTTTTGGGAGTCTAAGGGGACAGGCCAGCTGCGGGGTTCATGTCTGGTCTCAGTGCCTGGGTCAGCGGCCCTCTGTCTACCACCCCCATTCCAGACACTTGCCCACCCCAGCTGCGGACCAGGCTCTACTGCACGAGAATCTCCCCTTCTCTGAGAAGGTAGCAGGTGGCTGGACTGCAGGGGTGGGGGTGGATGAAACAACCCTTGTTTGGGGAGATCAGCCCTTGGAGTGAAAGCCTGAGATTCACGTCTTCTCCCAGAGAAACACAACGTAAGAATGACGAATGGCAGGAGAGTAGGAAGGGGTCCAACAACGAAGGCTTCTTGACCACATTCTGGTGCCCTGCAGTGCTTGTCTCTGTACTAAGAAAGATATTCTAATCATGTAGGAAGTCCCAGAAAAGTCCAGTAATGATCCCTGATTGCTCACTGGAACACAGACGGATGTGGCTCCCAAGAGCACCACCTGCCAGAGGAACTTCTGCAGGACCCTGTGGTTCCCAGTTCCTAACAGAGCTTGTTCGGAACGGCTGTCCTAGCAAAGACATCACCCCACTGGCCCTCATTGTTCCCACAGGGGCTTCCCGTATGGACAGCCTGCTGTTCTTCCCCAGTGGTGCTGGGTGCAGGTTCTCAATAAGCACGCATTCCAAGACGTGTGCATGTGCATGCACACACACACACATACACACACAAACCACGGTTCCTCTCCGCCTTGAACTACGTCCAGTCTCAGGACACGGTCCCTCTCTTGCTTCAGATGTATTCACATGCAGTTCTCTCCAGCTGCCCTCTGCCCTACCTGACTGCCTCCTCCCAGTTTGGGAAGCCTCCAGACGTGTGTGGGCTGGGCCCCCACCAAGCAGCACATCCCTCCGTGGAAGCCTTTCCCCACACTGTGGTGTAAGTGCTGGGCTGACCAGGGGAGGACTGTGACTGCCCCGGCACCCAGTGCAGTGGTCAGGGCCAACGACTACATCAAGGAGCCCCATCACAGAGATGGGTGGTGAGGGTAGATGTGAACGTGAGGGGAGGGACTGGAAAAGAAACTGGTTTCAGAGGGCAGAGAAACTGCAAGAGGGAATTCAGCAGAGTGGGGTCTTCACAAAAACAGGACACGAGGCTCCTGGTCCGCCTCTCCCTGCACCACAATTATGGTTTGGGTCGGATTTTCTGAGCTCTGCCCAGGTGTTTGCAGCCCCTTCCCTCACCTGCAATGTCCTCCAAGCTCTGGTCTTGGGCCTCACAATATGAACAGCCCCCAAAGATGGAGCCCATTCCTAGCGAAGCCTTATTTTTGTTACACACACACTAGTTCCAGGAGTGGGGGGCCACACGTTTGATCTGACCGGTTGCTAAATCTTTCCCCTGCTAAGGCTTAACTGAAATTGTCAGAACATGAAATCAATAGGATCTTGGCAAAGGGCTCCTATAATTGAATGTATTACTTCCTAATTTCTCCTCCTTTTTCCTTTTTGTGTTAAATTAAGAGTCTGCTTCTCATTACTTAGCCTTTCAGAATAGAAAATGATTGTCGGATGATACATTCTCTTTGGTCATTTAGCATTCATTTGAACTCTATGCTCCTGAAATCAATCTTGATAATTCCCAACAACGGGATCTGTAAATAAACAAATGTTTGATAGCTTTTCCCTTTCTTAATCACTTCCTCATTTTAGAAGTTCCTTCTAACAGTTCTGGTGGATGGAGCAAGAGAAGGGGGTAATCAGGAGACCTTAAATAGATTTTACAGGCACCAAAGCATGTATTTGGAGTACGATCAGCTGGAAAGATCTTGTTTCAATAATACAATCTTCACATTTAACTGAAGACGATGTTATGGAACCTGACTGCCCTTAGTGACTGCTTAAAGTGGACAGAAGGCAGAACGATGTACATTTAATATGTAAAAGACATTAGGCCTCAAGAGCTTTGTTTCCTGAATCTCTGCAGCAGCTCAGTGGGAAGAGGCAGTCTTGGGGCTGCGAGTAAAAGGCAAGGGGTACAGCACACAGAAAGCCTACCCCATGAGGGATTTGCAGAGCACAGAACCCACTGCAGTTTGGAATTCCTTAGCACTCCGTGTTTCCTTCTCTGGGATTAGAATCCTATCCTCCTGGTGCACGAGCTGGAGCCCTGGGACCACCCCTGACCCCATCTTTGGCTTTCTCCCCCATCAGACCATCCCAAGTTTCACCGACCACCCTTCATGCTCACTGTCACCACCGCACAGCTCAGGCTGGGTTTTAACTCCTCTGGGATGATGGTTACTGTGGCCTTCTAAAGGGCCACCCTCACAGCACTGACTCCAGAACGATCTTCCTGACACCAGTGTGCTCAGGCCATAGTCCCATCACCTGCAGAGAGGGTAGAGGGATCTCAGGCCTGCAAGTAGGGGACACGAGGCTCAGGGCCTTGAGGGCCTACAGACCACCATAGTCACTCTCTTGCTAGCTTCTCTAGCCCAGGACCTGGGATGTGGACCAGCTTGAGGCTCAGCCTGAATATACCAGTTGCTCACTCACATCCATGCCTTGCCTGGAAGGTCCTGCCCACATCTCCCTGGGGATGGACACTAGATTCCATGGGCCACCCTTACCCACAGAAAGGGGCAGCCCTCCCTCTGCTCCAGACCCCTCTCTATGCACTTCCCCTTGACCCACGTTCCTGCCATCTCCCGTCCCAAACTGAGACCATGGAGGACAGCCATCATGCCTTGGTCATCTCTACAGTTCCAGACTCGCACAATGACTGGTATACTAGGGCATTGGGGAGAAATATCTTTTAAGCAAAGAACTATTCAGTAAAAATAAACATCTTTATAGATCTTCTATCTCTCTTTTTTCCCCTAATTATTTCTGTAAATATGTATCTGAAGTTCCAATGAAACATTTTTATTTCACTGTCAGGAAGAGGCTTTTTATTTCTGGCTAACCTTTCAAGAATACTAGACAGCACGCTTTGCAGAATGTCGAGACCACCTCTGTGTGAGCTTCTGTGGTCTGGGAGGGAGAGAGATTTGAGGCACTGGTGAGAAAGAGGGGAATTAACATTGGAAATTAAAAACAACAACAACAACAAAACAGCCTATTCCAACAGCCTGAGGTGCTGGCAAACAGGGAAGGAAGGGAAACAGATCACCAAGAGCTGCTACATGAAATTAAAGGTCAATGCCTGACTGTCCATTCCCACCACCAAGCCACTAAGCTAGCAGGTGGATGGGCTGGACTTAGAGTTGCCTCAGTGGAGAGGCTGGATCAGGAGATGTTAAGTCCTTTATAGGACGTATCTGACTCCTTCCATTACATTATCAGAATACCACAGGAAACGGTGTCCTCATGTCATTCCTCCCCTGTGTGCTCCAAACCTAGTGCCTCAGCCTGATGGAGGCCCCTGTGGTCTGATAACTTTACTATTTCCCCTTTCTGGCAATCAGGTTTTTGGCTGTATCACAAAGCATTGGGCTTTAGACTACCATTCATAATAGTAGCAACTTAAAGAATGTCCTTGATCGCAGATGACCATGGCGATCTGCCTACTAGCCGTGCAGAAAGGCAGAATGAAATAGAATAATAGGTTCATCTTTGTTGACCACAATACTACAGTCTCCAGCAGCACTGAACCTCTGGATAAGCCTACCTCCTACTCATAGAGAACCTCAAGGAACAGTTGCTCAAGGCAAAGCTAACATTATACTCAACTCAGTGAAAGGTTGAAAGCTTTTCTTCTAAGGTCAGGAAAAAGGCAAGGTACCAACTCTTACCACTCCTACTAAGCAAACACTAGCAGTCCTAGCCAGAGCAATAAGGCAAGAAAAAGAAGTGACAGGGATCTAAGCTAGAAAAGAAGAAGCAAAAGTATCCCTATTTGCAGATGATATGATCTTATATATAGAAAATCCCAAAGACTCCACCAAAAAGCCATTAGAATAAATGAATTTAGTAAAGTTGTGGGTTACACAATCAAACTGATATAGAAATCAGTCATGTCTCTATGCACAAACAACAAAATATCTGAAAAATTAACACACATGATCCCATTTATGGTAGCATCAAAAACAGTAAAATACTTAGGAATAAATTTAACCAAGGAGGTGAAGCATCTGTACATCTAAAACTAAAAGACACCAATGAAAGAAACTGAAGACACAATTAAGTGGAAAGAAGGATATCTCATATGTCCATGGAACAGAAGAACTAATATTGTTTACATGTCCATACGACCCAGAGCACTCTAGACACAATGCAATGTCTATCAAAATTCTAATGGTATTGGGCTCAGAAAATAGAAAAAACAATCCTAAAATTCATGTGGAACCACAAAGACCCTGAATAGTCAAAGCAATCCTGAGAAAGAATGAAGATATCACACTTCCTGATTTCAAACAAAACCACAGTCATCAAAACAACACGGTACTGGCATAAAAAAGGACGTGTAGACTAATGGAACAGAATTAAGAGACCGGAAAACACTGCCCCTCCCCCACCATCATACACAGTCATATAGAGCCAAAAGTACTTTGTGGGGAAAGGATAATCTTTTCAAGAACTGGTATTGGGAAAACTGGATAACCACAGAGAGAAGAATCAATTCTTCTTACTTCTTACTTCTCTTACACCACTCCCAAAATTAACTTAAAATGGAATCAAGACTCAAATATAAGACCTGAAAACACAGAACAGCTAGAAGAAAACATAAGGAAAAATCTCTTTGACATTGGTCTTGGTAATGATTTTTTGGATATGATATCAAAACACAGGCAACAAAAACAAAAACAGACAAGTGGAACTACATTAAATTAAAAAGCTTCTGCACAAACAACAACAACAAAATGAACTGACAATCTATGGAATGGGAGAAAATATTTGCAAACCATCTATGTGATGAGGTGTTAATATCCAAAATATATAAGGAACCCATACAACTTATTAATTAAAAAAAAATTCTGCCTGTTTAAGAAATAGGCAGAGGACCTCAATAGACATTTTACCAAGGAAGACAGACCAATGGGCAACAGACACATGAAAAGATGTTCAGTGTCATTAAGCACCGGGGAAATGCAAATCAAAATGGCAATGAGATATTGCCACACACCTGTCAGAATGGCTAGTGTCAGAAAGACAAGAGATAGTGAGTGTTGGCAAGAAAAGGGAATCACTGTGCACTATTGGTGGGAATGTAAATTGGTACAGCCACTACAGAAAATAGTATGGAGGGTCTTCAAGAAATTAAAAATGGAACTACCAAATCATCCAGCAATCCCACTTCTGGGATGCATTAGAAAGTAATGAAATCACTATCTGGACTCCTATGTTCATTGCAGTATTATTCACACAAGCCAAGACATGGAAGCAACCTATGTGTGTGTGTCTGAAGGAATGGATCAAGATGTGCATATAGAAACAATGGAAAATTATTCAGCGGTGAAAAAGGAGGAAATCCAGCCAATTCGCAACATGGATGGACCTTGTGGGCTAAGTAAAATAAGTCAAAGAAAGAAAGACAGATACTATATGAACTTATTTTTATGTGGAATATAAAAAAGCTGAAGTCACAGAAACAGAGTAAATGGTGGCTGCCAGGGGTTGGGTGGAAGAAATGGGTGAAGATGGTCACAGGGTACCAACTCTCAGGTATAAGATGAGTAAGTTCTGGAGATCCAATGCACAGCATAGTGGCAACAGTTAACAATACTGCATTACATGTTTAAAAGCTGCTAGCTAAAGGACTGGACCTTATATGTCTCATATCCTGCCCCCCCCCCCAGCAAAAATCTACTCATATAAGGCAATATGTGTGTTAATTAACACTATTATAGTAATCATTTCACAATATATATGTGTATCAAATCATCACATTGTGGACCTTAAATTTACAGGATGTTCACAAAACTAGAAAAAAACCACTCTAGACAAAATTGTAAAAGAAACTGCTGTTCAGTATTCAACCACTTACACCCAAGTCAAATTCACTAGTAATCAGTGTGCCATCAACTACAAAAATGTAATTTCTGTGCTATGCTCTTTTTTTTTTTTTTGAAGTGAACATAACCTCAAGATTTTATTGTCTTCGTAATATAACAAAACACGAAGCTTAGAACGGAATCACTTGCTCTTTCTTTTCTTATCTCCTCCCAGTTCAAAATGTTTGCCTCTCTTAATGGCCAGCATTCTCTGAGATCTGCAATTGGGCTTAACACATTCAAGCCTCAGCACAATCTTTGTAGTTTTAGCCTTTTTCCAGAAAATGGGCTTCATCTGCCCAACACAGCCACCCTGCTTCCTGTCATAATGCCACTTTCCCTGCGAATAAAGAGAATCCTTCCCTTTCTTGTACTGTGTCACTTTGTGGGGTTAGTGATTGCCACACTTCTTGCACAAAGTCCAGAGGGTTTTAGGAACGTCTACCACGTTTGCAAGAGCATTATTGGCACAGAAAGCTGTACTGTACTCTTCAAAAATGAGCCCAGAGTTTGCCACATGTCCCCATAGATTTGACTTTCTAAGAACTTAAGTTCTGACTTGTCCCTTTGTCCTGTCTGGGTGACTTGCCCGTATGTCCGTGACTGGGCTTTCCATCTTAGTCAGGGCCCTGCTTCCTGTGGTCCAGCTTCCCAGAACTCAAGATCCCTGGATAGAAGGTTCAGAACCTCTAAGGCGTATCCACCTGCCTCCAGAACTAGCTCTCAACAGCTTACCTTTTGTCAGATGCCTGCGATCCTGGCCACTGGCCTAGATCAAAACCCATCATCTGTCACCACGCTTTCTAGATTCCATGCTGCTAGCTAGCCGGGCACCTACCCCTGTGTTTTGGTATGGCATTGAAAGGTGTCTAGCATAAAACTGACACATGATAATTGTTGGCATTAGCTGTTTCTTCTTTCCCTCAATTAGAATACCAAGATTCAGCAGCTGAGGTCTCCTGTTGGAAGCTGCTAAGTTTCCAGCTTCATATGAACAGATGATGAAATGCACGTACCAGGAACAGCCCATCTCAATGCTAGAAGGCACTGTTTAAATTCTATCTTTAAATGTTTTAACTGAGGTATAAAATGCATACAGCCAGATGTATCACATGCATAAATCACAAGTTTACATCTTGATGATTTTTTTTCTTTTTTTTTTTTAAAGGTTTTATTTATTTGACAGAGAGAGAGAGAGAGATCACGAGTAGGCAGAGAGGCAGGCAGAGAGAGAGGAAGGGAAGCAGGCTCCCTGCTGAGCAGAGAGCTCAATGTGGGGCTCAATCCCAGGACCCTGATATCATGACCTGAGCTGAAGATAGAGGCTTAACCCACTGAGCCACCCAGGTGCCCCATGTCTTGATGATTTCCAACAGTGTGTGTATACACCTCTGTAACCACCTGGACAAAGAAACAGAAATTTCCCGCTTTCTACTCCCTCCCAGTCAACACCATACCCTCCAGATCTGTGATCCCCATAACACCGTCAACTACCTTTGCCCCTTATTAAATGAATGCTATATGCATAAATCATATTATTAACTCCTTCATGGCAGGATTCTTTAACTGAACATAACATCTATAAATTCACTTGTTGTTGCATGTGAATGGTGGTTTATCTCTCTTATTTTGCTGAGCAGAATTCCACTGTATGAATTCCACTGGTTTATTCAATTCTCGTGCTGATGAACATCTGGGTTGTTTCCAATTTGGGGTTGCTATTGATAAAACTGCTGTTAACGTTGTTGTACAAATCTTCTTGTGAGCTGTCTTTCATCTCTTTTGGGTAAATACCTAGGGACGGAATTGCTGGTCTTGGGCTAGGTGTGTATTTAACCTTATAAGGAAATGCCAAGCTTTCTGTCACTGCCCTTTTATGCTACAACAGCAATGCACTTTCTCGTTGTTCCACACTGTCATCAGGATCGAGAGTCATCAGTTGGCTCTAGTTCAACCCATTTCAGTGGGTGGCGTGGTATTTCACTGTGGTTTTAATTTCTATTTCCCTGATGACTAATATGGTTGAGCAAGGTTTCATGGGCTCATTACCATTCTTTTATCTTCTTTTCTGAAGTGTCTTTTCAAGTCTTCTGTGTACATTTTTTTTTTTTTTGGATTGTGTCTTTACATTATTGAGTTGTAGTTCTTTATGCATTCTGAATAAAAGTTGTTTTTTTTTTCTTAAAGATTTATTCATGAGAGAGAGAGAGAGAGAGAAAGTGAAATCACAAGCAGGAGGAGAGGTGGAAGGAGAAGTAGACTTGCCCCTGAGCCAGGAGCCCGATGTGGTGCTGGATCCCAGGACCTGGTTATCATGACTCGAGCTGAAGGCAGATGCTTAACCGACTGAGCCACCCACGTACCCCTAGGTTTAAAAAGCCTTTTGTCAGATACATGTATTGCAAATAATTTCTCCAAGGTTATGAAGGTTTGCTTTCTTCTTTTCTTACAAATTTTTAATTTTGAAAAAAAAATCCAGTCAATTCATATTTAATTAATGGTCGGTGCTTCTTACCTCCTTTCTAAGAATTCTTGGTTTACTCTAATTCCAACAGAAATATCTAATACTCTAATTCCACAGAAATATCCTATGCTTTTCCCCTTTGCAAGTTTTATAGTTTGCACTTCTACTTAGAGTCTATGATCAATCTCAAATTAATTTTTGTGCATTATACAGGGAGTAAGTCAAGGCTCATTTTTCCCCCCACTCAGATATCTAGTTTCCACTCAGATATATAGTTTCCTGTACAATTTGTTGAAAAGATTACATTTTCATTACTTAATTTCCTTTGTACCCTTGTAAAAAATCAATTTAACATGTATGTGTGGGTCAGTTTCTGGACTCTCCAGTGTTCCGTCGATCTGTTTATTTGTTCTGACACCAAACCCATACTGTCTGGGTAACTGGAGAATTAGCAGAAACTTTGAAATCGGGTCATGTCAGGCCTCCATATTTCTTCAACTTTCTCATAGTCGTTTTGGCTATTTTAGGCCATTTATATTTCTGTATGAATTGTCACATCAGCTTGTGAGTTTCTACAAAAGTTCCTGCTGAGACATCTGAGGTGGTGTTGAATCTATAGACCAATTTCAGGAGAAAGTAAATCATAGCAATATTGAGTTTTTCCATGTACACACATATACTTTTGCATTTATTTAGGCTTTAATTACCTTCTGCAATGTTTCTAGTTTTCAAGATACAGCTCTTGCATTGCTTGAATTTTTCTTGTTAAATGTATTCATAAGAATTCATTTTTTAATGATATTGTATATTTCACTTTTTACATTTTGTTTTCCAATTTTTAATGATGGTATATAAGAAAGATATTTATTATGCATATTGAGTTACATCCTATAACCTCATATTGATTTATTAGTTCTGGTAGGATTTGGGGTTTTTCTCTCTTTTTTTGTAAGTTCTTTCATATTTTCTATGTAAACAATAATTTCATCTGGAAATTAAGATAGACTTATTTCTTCCTTTATAATCTTTGTCATTTATTTCTTTTCCCTGCCTTAGAATATCCAGTGTAATGTCAAACGGAAGTGATAAAAGTGAACATTCTTATCTTGTTCTCTATCTTATGAAGGAAAATGTGCAATATTTCTCCATTAGCTATGATGTCAACTATAGGTTTACTACAAATATGCTCTTTCAAAAGAAGAAACCACTTTCTATCCCTAATTTGCTAAGACTTTTTAGCATGAACTCATGTTGGATATTACCAAAATTCTTTTCGGCACTATATAATCATGCAATATCTCTCCTTTATTTTGTCAATATTACAATCTTCATTGACAAAACACATTTAAATGTTAAATAAACCCTGCATTCCTGGAATAAATATCACTTAGTGATGTATTTTCCTTTTTTACATATTGCTGGATTTAATCATTAACATTTTATTATACATATCTACCTGTATTCATGAAGAATATTGATTTAGTTTTTTGTAATGTACTCATTATTCTTGGTATCATCAGTCATTGTTTTTGAAAGAGTTCTGTGTAAGAATGGTATTTTTTTTAATCTTTAAATTCTGATAGGATTCAACAGAAGAACCATCTGGACCTAGAGTTCTCTTTGTGGAATATTTCCATTACAAATTAAATTCATTTAATAGATATTTTTAGATCTTCCATTTTTTGCTTGCTTTTGAAAGTTGTATTTTTCCAGGAATTTGTTCTAAGTTCTTGAATTTATTTGCATAAAATTGTTCATGATATTCCCTTTTTTGTATTTTTAACATCTGTCTTGTATTTTGCAATGTCTCTTCTTTCATTCTTAATATTGTTAGTGTTTAATCTTTTTCTCTTGATCAATCCTGCTATGGATTAATCAATTTTATCAATTATTTTATTTTCAGATTTTTTTTTAAGATTTTATTTATTTGACAGAAAGAGATCACAAGTAGGCAGAGAGGCAGGGGGCGCAGCAGGCTCCCTGCTGAGCAGAGAGCCCAGTGCAGGGCTTGATCCCAGGACCCTGGATCATGACTTGAGTGGAAGGCAGAAGCTTAACCCACTGACCCACCCAGACCCCCCCAATTTCAGATTTCTTGATTTTCTATATAGTTTGCTTTCACTATGTTAATTGTCTTCTTAATCTTTGTTATCACCTTTATTCTTATTTTGTTCTTTTTCTAACTTCTTAAGGTAGAAGCTTACTTCATTTACTTAAGATCTTTTTTATTTTCTAAGATAAGCAATTCAAGGTATAAATGTCCCTGTAAGGAAATTTCACTACACCCTACAAAATTTGTTATGTTGTGTTTTCATTACCATTTGGTTTGAAATATTTTCTAATTACCATAATAATTCTCTCTTTGATTCACAGATTATTTAGAAATGTGTTCCTTAATGTTCATATATTTGGGAGATTTTCCAGATATCTTTTTGTTATTGATCTCTAATTTAATGCCATTGCTGATAGAAAAAACACTATTATTTCAATCTTTTAAAAAATTTATTGACTGAGGGGTGCCAGGGTGACTCAGGTCATGATCTCAGGGTCATGGGATTGGGAGACATTGGGCTCCTCACTCAGCAAGGAGTCTGCTTCCCTTTCTCCCTCTGTCTCTCTCCCCCATTCATGCACTCTCCTCTCTCTCTCCCCTCTTCCCCCAAATAAATAAATAAATATCTTTAAAAATTATTGATTGATATTATTGAGAGCTGCCTTATGGATAGCACTCTAGTCTCTGGGTCTAGTTTTCAATAAATGTCTATAAATGCTAAATAGGTCAGATTGGATGATAGTGTTGTTCATATTTTTGTAGCCATACTGAATTTCTGTCTACTTGTTTCATCAATTACGGGATTTCCCTACTCCTTCTTTGAGTTCTGTCAATTTCTGCTTCAAATATTTTAATGGTGTATATCTATTTCTGGTTATTCTCTCTCTCTCTCTCTTTTAGAGAGAGAGAAATCAACAGCTGGGTGGTGGGGCATGGGGAGAGGAAGAGGGAGAGGCAGAGAGACAATCTTAAGCAGGCTCCACACCTAGTAAGGAGCCCAATGTAGGGCTGAGCCTCATAACCCTGAGGATCATGACCTGAGCTAAAACCAAGAATCGGACACGTAACCAACTGAGCCACCCAAGTGCCCCTGTTGTCTCTTCTTGACAAAGTGACCTTTAAATCACCATGAAATAACCTTCTTTATCCTTAGTAATAGTCTTTGTCTTAAAGTTTGTTTTATCTGATATTAATATAGGCTCTCTTATGTTCTAGCTGCTTGCTATATCTTTTTCTTATCTGTCTTTACCTTTAAAGCATATAAATGGAACTTGTTTATTTCTAACCCTCTGTGACAATGTTTGCCTTTTAATTGGAGTGTTCAGTCCATTTACATGTTATTAGACAGTGTTGGGCATAAGTCTACTTGTAGACTATCTCCTTAGGTCTTTAATTTTTGTTGTTCTTTCCATGACTTCTTCTGGATTAACTAAAGAGTTTTGTTTTTGCCTCAGTCTAGCTTCTCTACTAGAATATATATTCTTTACTTATAATAGTCTACCTTTAACTAATAACACTTCATGTATAATAGTATAATTCCATGTTTACTACTTCTCATCTTTTGTGTTATTCTTGCCATATGACAATATATGGCATATACCTTTATGTACTTTAAAAACACTAAATAATCATAATTAGTTTTGCTTTAAACAGCTAATTTAATTATGAAAAGTTTAAGATACAAAGGATAAGTGTCACTAATATTTATCTATACTTTTGTTTAAAAAAGATTTGTTTGAGAGAGATAGAGCATGGCCCGGAGGAGGGGCAGAGGGAGAGGGAGAGAGAGAATTTCAAGCAGGCTCCATGCTGAGTGTGGAGCCTGACATGAGGCTCCATCTCATGACCTGGAAATCATGGCCAGAGCCAAAATCAAGAGTCAGATGCTTAACAGACTGAGCCAGCCAGGCACCCCTATTTTGTTCACTCTTTATTACATTCATTATGTTTTCAAAAACCCTTTTCTTCTAATTTCAACATCTAGGTTATTTTATTTCTTTTTCTATTGACTGGTTTTTCTCTTGATTATGCATTATATGTTCCTATTTCTTCACATGTATGACAACATTTTATTGTATATTGGACACTTTAAAGAATACTCATTCTGGATCCTATTATCTTCATCTAAAGAGTGTTGAATTATTTTCCCAGTTAACTCACAAGCAGATAAACTTGAATTTGTAGAGGGTGTTTCATACTTTGTTCGGAAGAATCTTTCTGGTTTTGCCTTTTCTTTGTTTTAATTTCACCTTTAGTCCTTGGATAAATTCTTTTTCCTGGGACATAGTTTTATACATAAGGGATAGCCCTGCTAGGGCTTCAGTGGAAAGCCTTTGAGTTGACTTTACCCATGTAACTTGGCAGGATTCAAACTACAAATTCTGCTTCCCATGTAGCAGGCAACAGTTGAATTTTTGTTCAGCTCTTTAAGCCTTCCAAATTAAAAATCCCTGGACCTCTTTGGCATCTTGTCCATCCATGCATATTTCATATATGAGTTAATGATTTGAGTAATGTCATACACATATTGTGAAGTTGCCCTTTCTGTTACTCCCCCCCCCTTCAACTTCCAGTTTTTTGATAGTCCCAAATCCCATCTGCTGGATTCCTAATGACATTAAGATTGAGGTTTCCATGTGATCACTTTCCTTTTAACCTAAAAGCAGGGAATGGCTTTCTGTCAGTTAAAATCCAAAAACAAAAACAGCAAATATTATTACATTTAACTACATAAGAGTTAAATTTTTATTTATTTATTTATTTATTTTGCATAGTAAAAATCACCATAAGCAAAGTCAAAAGAACAGGTGACAAACTGGGGAAAAAACTGCAATATGACAAAGAGTTAAGAGCCTTAATATAGAAAACATTCTTAAAAATGGAAGGACAAAATACCAAAAGCCCTATGGATAAATGAAAAATGATATGAATAGACAATACATGATAAATATGTTAAACTGGCCCCACACTCATGAAAAACTGTTCAAGCTCTCTCACAGTTGGAGAAAAGCAAGACCAACACAGAGAAACCATTTCTTATCTATCAAGTTGGGGGGAAAAAAAAGGTATAAGAGTATGTTCTGTTGATGAGGTTGTGAAAAAACAAACAATGGTGGTGGGGGCAGGGTGGGGATGTAAACTGGTACAAGAAGCAGAATTTGACAATACCTAGCCACACTACATATTCACTTACTTTGGACCCAGCAGTCAAATTTGAAATCAGCCCTGAAGATACACATTAAGTAATACTAAAATTTATATGTGTAAGGTTATTCACGTAGCATTATTTCTGGCTGCAAGTTATTGAGAGGAAGATCATTGTCCAAGTATTAGAAAGAGGTTAATGAAGTAGGCTATGGCGCATCCACAGTGTATTATTCTGGTGCTACTTAAAAAAATGTTATATGCAACTAATGAATCGTTGAACACTACAACATAAACTTACGATGTATTGTATGTTAGCTAACTGAACACTAAAATTAAAATTAAACATTAAAACATTAACATTAAAATTAAAAAATTAAAATGAGATAGAGCTCTATGAAGTAATATAAAGTAATTCCCAAAACATACTACCGTTAAGTGGGGAAAAAAGGACAGAGGAGTATATGTGGCATGCTATCCTTCATGTAACAGAGAAAGCAATATAAGAAAATTACACGTGTTCCTGCTTATTTGGGTGAAAGAAATAAAGGAAAGAGAAGCCAAAAACTAAATTTAAGTAAAGGACACCTACAGGTATTTAGAGGGGAAAAAAAGGAAGAAATAGAAATAGGGATGAGTATACATTTCTAAAAGCTTTAAGTCCAAGAAACTTAGTAGTGTTTTACATAGTCAAACCACGAATAGGCAAAAAACAAACAGTATGTAGTGAGATCCCAAAGCAGAAACAATTAGGAACAAATGAACTTATGTTACAAATAAATAACACAATCTCACTAAAGGGTGTGGAAAAGGAACCAAAATAAAAGTAACTTTAGAAATACTACTTTGATTAAATATTACAAGCCAAAAGAATAATGTTCTAGTTAGTAAATGTCTTTTTCACAGAGGTATGGGTTAGCAATTCTGAAACTACTTACTGTGTACCCCAGGGAAGATCAAATAAGTAAACAAATAATAAACAATGAAAGCCAGTTTCTCACTTTCTCAGAGAAAGAAGTTAAAAATAGGGAAAAATAGAGGGAAGGCTAGAATGAACCTTGTGGCTTTGGGTTAGAATCAGAGCTATCAGTATAAACTGGTTGTTTCTAATATACACACATACAGGTCCGCATGAGAATGTGGCAGTTAGTAAACATACACTTATTTCCTAGCTTAGAACAGCTAGAAGTGGTGACACTCCAGCAATTATTAGCACACCCGGCAACCCAATATTGGCTTTTAAACACCATTTTCCAATAAAAGGAAGCAGGGATTCTTGGGAAAATGATTGTAGGTCTGGCAGGAAAATACAAGATATGATACATTTTGTGGTATCTGAAAATAAGGAAGTGCTTATCAAAAAAAAAAAAAAAAAAAAAAAAAAAGAATAGAGACCTATCAAAGGGACGTAGTGGGTAACCTGAAGGAGTTCTCAATGGCCAAAACTGGAATAGTCTAAGCAAGAAAATAATGATAGTATTGAATTGTAGCCCAAACATAGAATAAATATCTGTGAGTCCACACTGATATAATTAATTGAATAAATAAGTAGTTGCAGGAGAAGATATAGTTCTTGGTTCTAATTAACTAACGTAATTGAGATGAGGGTAAGAGAAAATCCCCACTAGGCAAACACCATAGTATTAATTGTTTCTAGAAAGATTCATAAATGGATATTAAAAATAGTGGGTAAAAGTTTGAGGAAAAATAGAATATTTGAGTAATCAAATATCAGTCAAATCTTTGGTATTGGTAACTGTGTTACCTTGAAGAAAGCACTAAACTTCTTCATCCTCAGGCTGCCTATCTGTAAACTACTTACTGTGTACCCCAGGGAAGATCAAACAAGTAAACAAATAAGAAACAATGAAAGCCAGTTTCTCACTTTCTCAGAGAAAGAAGTTACAAATAGGAAAGAGGGAAGGCCAGCTCTCACACCCCAAAGAAAATGACTGTGCCCTCCATGTAGTAATCAGGAATACTATTTCCTTTTCCTTTCCTTTCTCTTCACTTCACTTCTTCTTTCCTTTTCATTCCCTCCCTATAATAGGTTACCATAGGGAGAGAATTTAGCATTCTCTCTGTAAGAGAAAGGTAAAGAAAGAAGTGAGGGGAAAAGAGAAAATGCAATTGGGTTGCTATAGGGTGGAGAAGAAAGTATGAGAGGAAAACATCACAGAACAGAAACATTTCCTATGACCAGCAACAGCAAAGAAGAAAGTGCTGAGCTAAGGACTGGGAGCACTGTACCCCCATGAAGCAGGCACAGTCAGCCTCAGATCTTGCTGCCTGTCCATTCTAGGGTTTCTCCAGACCAACATCCACCACTTCCTCAGTCACCATGTACTGTGAAGTGGCAGTCGGTGACCCTTTCCTTTTCTGTGGAGTTGCAGGACTTTAAGCCTTATCTTAGTGTATATGTTCCCAAAATTGGAATGGGAAATGGGAGCATGTTCCTCACAAAAGGAATTTCAAGTACCAGTCAACAGAGAGGGAGCCACTGTTTTGCAGAGGTGACCTTTGCATAGGCAGCACCCATATTCCGAAGATAGAAAGGCCCCTCCATCAGATTGTCCTGGTCGTTTGATCATTTTCCCAATCCTACTTGACCATAGGAGTAAGAAGATGCATCAATATCAATGCAAAGAAGGAACTCAGGAAATCTGGTTTCTAATCCTGTTTCCTATCTTTGAAGATCTGCCTCTGGAACAAAGCTCTTGGCATTTCTGTGCCATGAGATTTTTAGTAAAACATCTGCTATTCAGGCCATTGTTTTGGCTTTAAAAAATGTAACAAACACAACCCAGCTGCTTTTACCCTCTGTTCCTGTCTCCACCCTCAAACTCTTAGAGAGGTACAAGCAAAGCAGCACAGTTTTTCCTGTCTCTGGGTTTGTTGACAAAGGCATTTCCAAGACCCTCTCTGGATCTACCAGGTATCCAATGAACTCTTGTAGTTCCCAAATGATGGCGATTATGGCAGCCCTATCTCCAGCATGTGCCATGTGTGCCATTCAATGACCAACTCAGCTCTCATTTTTCACAGATAAGAACTCAGAGAAGATTTCAAAACCCCACCTGGTGACCTGAGTAAAGATGTTATCAGTTTAAAATTATAATAAACAAAACAGCTGGCATCATCTGTTAGAAAGATAGTCTTTAAAGAAGTACTGTGGCTTTATTATGTTTTAATGATCTAAAGAGCTTTAAAGCCACACACACACACACACACACACACACACACACACACACACACACAGAGTCATTTGACACATTGACCACAACAATAAGAAGTGTAGATAGCTTTCCAGACAGAAAGTTCTAGAAAGTCCCATCTCTGATAACCTTATTTCCAGCCTTCACCAATTCTTCTCCACCCAAATCTCAAATTCTGAATAAGGAAAAATAACTTAGGGTAGTTGTTTCCAAATGAGTTTACTGCCCCTAGATTTTGAGGATGATTAATAATGTTCTTTTGCAAACCACTTCCCTTTTCCTTTCGACTCAGCCTTTCAGTGTGGTGTAGAGCACCATGAATCAGATTTTTAAAAATTAATGTTCCCCAGGTGATTCTTATATACCCCTAAGTGGGGGAAATACTAGTGTGGTAGAGGTAGGTTATGGGTGCTAAGAGATAGAATGTGAATCGGCCCTCAGTTAACTAGAACTATCATTCCATCTGGATTCTCATCCTTTTACCTGCCCAATTTTTGTTATGCACACTTGGAAATAAACAATCATTGGTTAAATATATTGATTACCAAGGGTTTATATTTCCCATAGACTTTTCTCCATACAAAGACAGAAGTCCTTAATAGAATATCCTCAAAACCAAGCCATTGTTTATGGTTTATTTTTTTCTCCCTACTAATGGGAAGATGATGCAGTGATCTTAACGAGCAAGATTTGCAGCATGATTTTGGAAAATTAGAGAAGTGGGGCTTCGAGGGAAACTATGGGGCTGGTCTCCCTCCATGGCCACCAGCACATTGGAGGATAGTTCCTGGCCCCATTTTCAGTTTAATTCTGGGTACACAAAAGAGGGAAAAGCATTATCAGACAATAGTTTAGGCTTACTCTTTCATGAGGACTAGTGGTCTTGACCCTCCAGCTCTGAATGTGAACTACTAGTCTCATAACACTTGTGCTTCAGGGTAAAAGGCAGATGGGCTATCTAATGTGAGGAGAAGGGTTGGCCAAATAACTCTAAAATAAAACGTGCGGCTGAAGAAAATTAAAGAGCAATACTGAAAAATTAAGAAGAAAAACGGATTTCTGAAGCCCACTCATGTTTTTACTCCTTCGAAAGATTCTGACTAAATCACATGGTTATTTTTACAAGATCTTGGCATTCTGAATGAAATGACCCACCTTTGGACATGTCCAAGCTCCATGTGGATCAGATATTGAAATTGCTGAACAGATCATTATATTTCAACATATATCAAATTAATATAGGTAGATATAAGTTAACATACAGCTATTTGAAAAAGCAGCTGAGCCAAAAATACAAATGAAGATATAGAGGTCAATATTTTTTCCTCTACATTTGTAGCTTTTTTCATAATTTAGCACTTAACTTATTTCATTTTGCCTTGGGCTAAAACTAAGGAACTTATCCCAAGGCAGGCACTATCTTAATAATCTTTTTGGTCTTCCCATGCCTACCCCTAGAAAACAGTTCTGCTCAACAATTTTTAAATTGCCCATGAAAATGGTTACATTAATGATAGCAACTAAGATAACATGAGTGTGAGGTTTATCATTTTCAAAAATGATAAATGATTCTTCTGGGATTTTTTTTTTTTTTTTTACATATTCTACCTTATTCCATCCTTGCAACAAGTTCGTATCATGCCACTCTTCTTATCTCAAATATATACATATAGAAGCAGAGGATCAGAAGCAGTAAGGCACAGTTGTCTGATTCTAAAACCTTTACATCTTTTCACCACACCACATGCCTAATGTTTTTTTAATGTTCAGAATACACATATATGTGTGTGTGTGTGTGTGTGTGTATGTATATGTGCAAAGATTTTCTTTTCTCAAACTTAGAAAATCAATACTAGTGAGCAATTTGTTCTCTTGCAGAGAACAATTATAAGCAAAAAGTGTTCTGAAAAATTAGTATCAGAAAACATCTAATATCATGCTTAAAAGGGAATAAAAAGTAGGTATTTTAGAGTGGACTTATTTTTCTAATGTTAGTAAAGTAAATAAAAAGTAAAAAGAAGATGCCAGACTCCCCAATCCTGAAGATAAAAAAGGTTAGAAAGTTGGAGAAATAAAGTGTTAGAAAAATGAATGTAGAGAAATGTGGGCATGGGGAAGTACAATCTGGTTCAACATTTGTAGAGAACAATGTGGCAGTATATAAAGTCTGAAAACTGCAGGCTGTTAATGTTCCTTGTGGCACTGTCTATAATAACTGAAAAACAAGAAGCATCAGAATATTGCACAATCATGCTCTTATCGACACAGAAAGAATGCCATCTTATCTTATTAAATGGAAACACTGATCGAGGATATTATAATCTCCTTCTGAATTTTGTTCCAAAAAACATGTCTATCAATGTCAAAACTATTCAACAATTTTTGCTTTCAGATGCTATATTAGTTGTCTATTACTGTGCAACAGGTTATCTCCAAATTTAGCATCTTAAATAACTTTTGTATCTGACATGGTTTCTGAGGGTTGGGAATCTGGACACGTCTCGTTTGGGTGCTTCCGGCTCAGGCTCTCAAGTCTAGTTGTTGACTGTCCTGGTCCCCAGTATCTCTAAGACTGGAATGGGGCTGGAGGAGACACTTCCATGCTCATTTACATACCTTTTGGCAAGACAGTTTAGTTCTTTGCCACATGGGCTGTTCATGACATGGCTTCCCCCAGAGTGAGGGAGAGACAGAGAGACAGAAACTAAGGCAGAAACCACAGTGTCTTTATAATGCAATCTCAGAAAACATTCCATTAACTTCTGCTGCATTCTACTGGTTACGCCAACTAGCCCTGGCACAATGTATATAAAAGGATGAGACTAGCAGGAAGCAGGGATCCTTGAAGACAACCTTGGATTCTATCACAGCCTAACCTCATCTCTTTCCAAGGTCCATGGACATCTCATCTCATTACTACAGTGATCCAAATTCCAGAGTCCCATCATCTAAGCCTAGGCTGGATGCAGATTACATTCCCCAGATGTCATTCCTTAAGTATAGTTCCTTTTGATTTGAAGGCTTATAAGGGGGAGAGATCATCTGTCCCCTACAGGACCAACATACAATAGTGGGATAGGACTGGATAACCGCTATGCATATTCTTGTTCAAAAGGAAAGAAAATGGGAGGAATAAAGGGGTCAGTGATCCATAGAAACTCTGAAATCCAGCTGAGCAAATGTCAAACTTTTTTTTTAAATTAAGATTTAGTCCTACTCCTGTCCAGGAGTTCTTATTCTCCATGGCCCTTGGCTCCACCCTCTGGGCTCATAGTTGTTCCCTCTGAGGAATCTTCCCATTATCATGAAAGGGCCACATGTTTGTGACTGAGTAGTCTTCTCAGCCTGCTCCAGGCTTGTAGAAGCTTGGTGGCTTAAGGCTCTATTCATCGTGTGCTATCTCTGAGCTAAAAAATGTGGCTGAAATAATTTTCTTAAAAACTTTATACATCTTCTGTGAATCTTTTGGAGGGGGTAGTTAGCCCATTAGACAAAAAAGTCCACATCCACAAATCTCTTTGAGATGGGTCTTTGGGGCACGGAGAAGGCTAGAGAATGATGCCCTGGAGCATCCTAGAAGCCCTGCAGCTTGACTGAAAAGATCTGTGAGGCATACCCTTAATCTCTTCAGAGGGCCTCTTGCCTGACTGAAGACTCCTCTCTGATCTTTCTCAGCTCTGAAAGGATTTTACTCACATCTTCAGACCGTGCATTCCAGAGAGTGCTCTGGTATCTTTGCTCCAAAGCCATTTTCTGTGGTACTTTTGGGTAAGAGCACGTCTTCCAAAAAAGATGTATGGAAGCCCTAATCCCCAGGGTCTGTGAACGCCATCTTTTGCGGAACAGGGTCTCTGCATGTGTAGTCAAGTTAAGAGGAGTTCATACTGGAGTAGGGTGAGACTTAGTCCAGTACAATGGACAGGTTTCCTCAAAGGAAGAAAGGAAGGCAGAGATACACAGACTCAAGAATGCCATGAGGTGACAGAAGCAGAGCTTGGAGTGATGAGAAGACAAGCCAAGGGACACAGCTGCCAGGAGCTACCACCACGGTACTTGGTTACAGCAGCCACAAGAAATGAATACAGTTACCGTAGGGAGGACTTGGGAATCTTCAAAACCACAGCAAGTCTCAGTTCCTCCATGTTAAGCACTGTTTCCCTGAGCTTCCCTGTCTTTTGGCATTCTAGGGTAAGCCGTCATAAGCAAGCAGGCACTCTCAACACTTCCAGCGGATGGGGTACATTTTCCACTTTCCCTGTAACTGCAGGCCCCAGTGTTGCTAAAGTTCTGGCCCTCCAGAGCAAGAATCTTCCTTCCTCCAGTTTCCAGTAACATTTATTCACATCTGTCGAGTCCTCACCCACAGCTTTATCAAAGCCCAGAAGGCTTCTATGAACATTTTCTTCAAGGCAGTTCAGGCTTCTACTAAAATTCTTCTCAAAGCTCACCGCCTGGTTCCAAAGCCACGCCCACATCTTGAGCTTTTGTTACATCATCCCCTACCTTGGGGCGCCCAAATCTGTGTTACATATCCACTGCTGTTAACATGTTGCCCCCAGATTTCAGAGATTAAAGCAAACACTCATATTTCACACAGTTTCTGACAGTCAGGAATGCGGAAGCTGCTTAGCAGGACTTGGAATAGTATGCTTAGATCATGAAGCTTCCTCTTTAGAGAAGGAGACATTACTCCATTTGGAGCTGGTGAATAAAGACTGAACCTAGCCTTATGTTTTCCCCTTTACTGATAAACTATTATTTTCTGTCTGGCTGCTTATATGATGCTCTCTTTATGCTAGGTTTTCAGGCTATATCTAAGTATGGATATTTTTTTCTATCAATATATTTTTTAAAGATTTTATTTATTTATTTATTTATTTGTCAGAGAGAGAGAGAGAGAACACAAGCAGGCAGAGTGGCAGGCAGAGGCAGAGAGAGAAGCAGGCTCCTCACTGAGCAAGGAGCCCGATGCGGGACTCGATCCCAGGATCCTGGGATCATGACCTGAGCCGAAGGCAGCGGCTTAACCCACTGAGCCACTCAGGCGTCCCTTCTATCAATATTTTGATTTGTTTTTTACACTAAGGAAAATATTTTTCTCTTACATCTGTGATTATTATTGCTGCTCTTCTTGTTCCAGCATTTTCAGGAATATTTGTTATACATAGGTTGGATTTCTACTATTTTCACTCTGTGTCTATCATTATCTCTCGCCATCTCATCTTTATCCTTTTCTTCCACAGTCTTGGAAAGCTAAGTCATAGACTACATTCTATCCATTGTTAACGCTGTTCACTAATGCATTTTTGCCTGTGAGTGTATCCTTCTCTTATTTTGACTGGCTCCATGTTTGACCACGGCAGGTAGCTCAGAGTCACTAAACCTATGCAGATGGGCCCCCGGTGTCTGGCAGGGCCTCACCTTGTACCTATACCTGAAGGGTGGACTGATTGGTACAAAACCTGGCCCAGCCCCCAGGTTCTCATCAGTCTGGCTCTGTCCCACCAGCAGTGGGTCTTGACCACTTTCTACTTCCAGGGCTCTTCTGCCTTCAGAGCATTTCCTAAGAGAATACCCATTCTCATGTGCTATTCATCCTCTTCCCTTCTACTTGCTCTGTGGTTGTACTAGGAGGTGTGATCTTAGAATCAGTTTAAAAGAGATGAGTTAAAAGGTGAGAGTTGCATGGGGCCCGATTCTGGCCCTCTTGGAAACTAATTCCCATTCAGAAGAGGGGAAGTGGTCTGTTCTCAGGTTACAGTAGCCCTGGGCCCCTGAGCCTGGGCAGAGAGCAGGATAAGTAAAACATCTCAGAGTCGTTTTGTCTATTCATGCTGGCATTAGAAGATGAAACATATTGCTGGGGTTGGGAATGTTTCCCCAGACCATCCCCATTGGCACTTGGCAAACTTCCCTCTAGATTTCTATCAATGCTAATATAAGGTTTTATGTTTTTGCAGGGTGTCATGGGTGTTTTGCTTTCTTTCTTTCTTTTTTTTTTTTTTTTAAGATTTTATTTATTTGAGAGAGAGAGTGAGAGAGCATGAGAGGGGAGGTCAGAGGGAGAAGCAGATTCCCCATGGAGCTGGGAGCCAGATGTGGGACTCGATCCCAGGAGTCCAGGATCACGACCTCAGCCAAAGGCAGTTGCTTAACCAACTGAGCCAACCAGGTGCCCCATGTCATGGGTGTTTTAATAGGAAAGAGAGTGTATCTCTAATCCAATGGTAATTTTTTGTATATGCCTTATGTACCTTTTTCCCCCAGAGAACAAAGTATTCATTATACATATAGACAATGATTTTTCAATTCCAATAAGGGCTAAAATTACTCCACTCTTCAACTCTCACAGCAGCCCAATGGTGGCTTGCGGGCAGAATTCTAAAAGACAACACAAAGGGTTCAACAGTAGCATCGGGGCCTGAAGAACAAGCAGGATTGTCATGTCATAAAAATGTCCTGTAAGAACTCTAGCCATTTCCAGAAGCTTGTAATTACCCTGACTCATCCTCTACCACATTTAGCAGATTGTTCTCCAGCAAGAATATGCCTTAGACACGTGTCCAAAAGAAAAAACACAACGTATCTTTACCTTATAATAAATTCTGGCCACCAAACTCCGCTGAAGAACTCTTTCACGAAAATTCACTGCTTTCAATAGAAAGGCGAGATTATCGACTGTGTCCATGTTAAATGCCAGGAAGCTGAAGGAGAAACACAGTGACCATTATTATTATTTTGTCCTCACCAAAGGATGCCATGTGAAAAAAAACAGACACAGTCTGTTCTGTCAAAAAGAATTTTCTTCCAGTAGAAGAGCAATGTAAGTACAATCCAGCCCCTCATATCTCTCACTCACTATATTCATGTTTCTTTCAGGATTTTTCTGATGAATGCTTGGCTTGAGTTGATCCTATGTGGTTGTCCTTGTGGTATAAAGATAATTTGGTTTCCTATTTTTTTTTTACTTCCTCTTGTATTATAGGTAGTTAATCAATATTTTATATAGTCTTTCTTCATTAAGAGCTATATAATTTCCATCCTTCGGGTTTATGATAATCTTCTCAACCATTATTTGGCATATGTTATAATAATGATTACAAATGAACATTGGTAGCCAAATACATCCATCACAAAGTATTTGTCAATGAATAATATTTCTTAAATACATAATGTATCAGGACCTGTACTTATTACTGCTGCGTAATATTCAACAATCTCAGACATTCTATGATACAGATACCATAATTATTTCAATGTATGGTTTGGGAAACTGGGGCTCAGCAAGTTTCAGCAACCCATTCAAGGTCACATGGGCAGAACACGCTCAGGCTTGGGTTTTGTCTTAGGGGATACCTGTATTTAAGGGAAAACGAGCTCCAGAGGGCAGTGAGAGGGCTATGGGAAAGTGCAGTGTACCATGTTCTGCAGAGATAATGACTCTCTTCAGCAGGTAGTAATTTCCATCTTTCCCATCTGGTAATAAGGAAACTGAGCCACAGGGGAGTTAGAGACTTAGGCACAAAGAGACTTAAAACACCTAAGTCTCCCTTAAAACCCTATGGACTTTTCAATATGTGGCTCTGCCTTTTGTGCTAATTTTGCACCCCTCCAACCCCTCCCACCCTGCCTCATGAAACTTCCATTTTGATAGATAGCAAAGGGGTTAATTCACACTTAGGGTTTCCCATAGCCTACCCACCTCTTTGCCCTCCCCTCACCCCAAATCCTTGGGAAGTAAGTTATCATAAGACCCAAATAACTTAGATGCTCGTTAATTAAAATTAAACCTGCAGGTAGCAGTTGTTGCTCAGTCAGAAGCCACAAGAGAAACATTAAGAAGCAATTGACACCATGCTTTTGAGAATGCCTAGCAATGAATTTGTAATTGCCCTCCATGTTGACAGGAGGGTGGGAGGTCATTTATAGGCTAAGTACCAGGAAATTTAAATTATATCCATATTTATTCTGAATCCAGTCTTTTTAGAAGGTTGAGCCTCTTTCCTAGTCTCTTTAACAAAAAAATGTAAAGAACTGTCACATTTTATTGAAAAGTATGTTTCAGTCATTCCGTAGACTATTACTAGGAAGTCTGGAGACTATAAATTTTGTTCTTAGAAACTATCTTTTTTGGAATGTTTACCAATCAGAATGTCCATCTGAGGTTGTGAACTTCATGTGCTATGCGAAATGGATCTCATCCACCCACCCTATCATGAGTTACATGCCAAGCATGGCCACATCACGTAGCTTTAGGAACTCACCTAGTATAAAAGGCTGTGCAGATTCTCTTAAAAATAGGAATATCGCTAAAGGCAATCTCCTTTTATTTTATAAAAAGGTCAAAATGACTCTAAATTTAAATTAAATTCAAATGCACACCATTAGTCATCAAAGAAATGCAAAAGAAAACCACAGAGAGGCATCATTATATACCCACTAAGATGACTAAAATTAAATATACTGACATCATCAAATGTTGACAAAGATACAGAGCAACCAGAACTCTCATATTTATTGATGAGGTGTAGAATGGCAAAACCACTTTGGAAAAATTTCCCATAGTTTCTCATAAAACTAAATGAACACATACCCTACGACCCAACAATTCTACTCCAACAATTCACCTAAGAGAAAAAAAAACATATATTCACAAAAAGTCTTATATATAAATATTCACAGTAGATCAACTGGGAAGACTAAAGCATTGAAAACATCGCAGGTGTCTATCCACCAATAAAATAATGGAAAGCAAATCCTATAGATCCATAAAATAGAATACTACTCAGCAATAAAAAGGAACAAGCTAATATACATGACAACGTGAATGAATCTCAGCAGGCATTATGCCATGCTAATAAGCCAGCTACAAAACAGTGCATAATTTATGGTTCCACTTATACGAAATTCTAAAACAGGAAAAACTAATCTGTGGTAGAAAAGTTTCAGATTATCAGTGAATGCATCTGGGGTGGTGGTCACAGAAACTGACTGAAAAGGGACATAAGAGAACTTTCTGGATGCTGATGACTTATAACTTAACAAGAGTTTGGGTTATACAGGTGCACACACTTGTTAAAATTCAGTGAATGCACACTGAAGGGCTGTGCATTTCATTGCACAAATTCTACATAAGAAGAAAAAAAAACTACAACCAAATTTCAAACTCTAATGATGTTCATGCTGAATTATTTAGAAGTATGCTGATGTCTGTTGTTTACTTTGAAATGCATCAGAGAAAAAAAGATGAATTGCTGGGTGGGTTGAGGAATTGATGAATGGATAGGTATGTGATGTAACAAGCACAATAACAGGTTAAACAGTAAAATCTAGATGGTGGATGTATAAATGTTCACTAAAATTCTTTTAATTTTGCTCCACACTTGAAAATGTTTATAATACAGTATGGCAAAACATTCAAGTATAATAGGGAATCTTCACTTCCCTCAACTCCAAGTCTCCTAAGGATCAGTGGGCTGATGAGAGCAGCCAGAGCTCCAATGGCAGCCCTGTGGTTGAGGGGAAGAACATCATTCATCAGGACAAGAAAGGACAAGAGAGGACAAGATGGAGCTGTTTGCAGAATTAGGTACAGTCCTACTCAGAACCAAGCCCTGCCTCCCTCCCCTAGTCTCATGAAGACTTCTCAGAACCATCACCAATTCCTCCCATAGTCCACGTGAAGAGGTAGCTTCTGGGTGTCCACACAAAGTAACGGCCAACTTGGAGGCATTTCAGAGCCCCAAGAAGTTCTCAACCCATCTTTCTTCATGCCCCCCCACCCCCCGGCTCATGGGTCCTTCTCTCATGAGTGGTCAGTATGACTGCCATCTGAGTGCTCCACTAGACTATAAACTCCACGGGGGCTGAGAACCCACAGTCACTGCCATGTCACTAATGCCTAGAGAAGTGCCCCATACACTGAAAACATGTTGGATGAAACAGCTTTTCTCAATATACATAAAAATCAGAGCAAGGTTTTGGGACTTAAGTAGAGAAACACAGACAGACTGAATCAGTAAAACCTGGATGTTGGGGGAGAGAGATGTGTACTGTTTGGGAGGTTAATATCCGAGACAAAAATAAATGGACTGGAACTTTCCAAATATTTACAATTGGAATACTGCCTTTGGCACATCTCAAGTCTATCCCGGAAAATTTGCTAGGAATATAGATTTGCATATGGGTGAGGGTCTGTTTTGCTTTCAGAATGATGGAAGCGAGCCCTGCTCTGCTATCTGGAAAAGAAATGAAAGGACAGATGATTTGCTGCCAGTTTGGGAACAAGTTTCCTGAATGGATGGAACTGATTCTGACGGGAACTGTACTGTTCTTTCTACTCCTTATATGTTGGAAAACTTTCAAACTAATAAATTGGGGAGAAAGTTAATAGTACTACACAATGCTCATTCAGTGCTAGACATATTAAAAAGATGTACTGACTTTGTAGAGTGTGTGAGGATAAATTGAGACATTACAACTAATAGAGACTTAAGTGAAACGGTCCTAGAATATGGGAGCTGATGTTTTCAAGCTTTAAGATAGACTACAGTTTGGGGAACCAGAAGGGCTCAGTCAGTCAAGCATCTGACTCTTGATTTTGGCTCAGGCTGTGGTCTCAGGGTTGTGAGATCAAGACCTGTGTCCAGCTCCATGCTGGGCATGGAGCCTGCTTAAGATTCTTGCTCTCCCTCTGTCTTTGCCCTTCTCCTGCCTCGCCCCCCCAACCCCAAAAAAGATAGACTACAGTTTAAATAAATAGGAACCTGGGCAGTAGTAAGAAAAAAGAAGAAAAAAAGAAAAAAGGACAGACTACAGATTTCCTAATTTCACTTTATGCCAACAGATATGAAAAGTCCCACACACTACTATTTATTGTGTTTCCCATGTTTTTAATCAAGATTGTAAGATGACATTTCCTAATAAATACTTTCCTTGGAAATTAGTTCCACACATTTTGGTTACAGAGACAATAATCTGCCTCCAAATAAAATAGCAATTTAAAAAACACACACAAATTTAAAAGCCACAATAAATTCCTTATGAATGGAATAAAGGAAGCAACATATTTATGAGCGTAAATCAATGAAGTGGAAAACTAAGGTACCATAGAAGGGATCAACAAAAAGGAAAGCTGGTTGTCGAAAAAAACAAACTAAAAAACAGACAAACTTCCTATAAGATTAAGCAATAATAAGGAAGACAGAAACTCAAGAAATCAATTTAGGCATGACAAATGGAACATAACTATAGATCTAGCAGAAGTTTAAAAGATAATCAGAGAACAGTATGAAAAACCTTATGCCAATAAATTCAAATCGAAATAATCAGTTCCCAGAAAATATTATTTATGAAAGCCAACACAAGAAGAGAAAGCTTAAATGGTTTTAAAACAATTAAGCCACAGCTGACTCCTGAACAGCATGGTGCTGGGGGGGCAGGCAGTGCTGACTCCAGTGCAACCAAAAATCTTCATTTAACATTTGACTTCCCTACAACTCAACTACATATAGCCTACTGTTGATTGGAAGCTTTGCCAATAACACACACAGCCAACACATATTTTGTATGTTGTATGTATCATATACTGTATTCTTAGAGTAGCATAAACTAGAGAAAAGATCATGTTATTAAGAAAATCATAAGGGAGAGAAAATACATTTACAATATTGTCCTGTGTTTATCGAAGGGACAGCACTGTGCTGTTTAAACCCGTGTTGTGCAAGTGAATCAGTAGTTTAAATATTCTCCCAGGCCAAGATAATTTTCAGATAACTTACCAAATTCTCCCACAAAACAAGAAACTACTCCCAAAATAGCTTTATGAAACTAGTAAAACTTCATATAAATTCAAATCAGGGAACTACAAGAAAGGAAAACAGTAGACCAATAAGTAAACAAAAATGCTAAAACAACACTAGCAAGCCAAACTCAGGAAAATATAAAAATGACAGTGCAGCAAAGCAAAATTGAATGCTTTTCAAGCAGGAAAGAGTAGTTTAAAGTTAAAAGATTTATGAGGGTTATTTATCACATGAACAAACTAAAGAAGACACATAACATTTCAATAGAAGCAAAAAATCATTTGCAGTAGAATTCATCACCTAGTAATGACAAAAATATGTTTAAAATAACAATAAGTGGAGCTTCTTTAGGAAGTAAAGTGGGTCTATCAAAACCTTTGCAAACATCTTTCTTTCTTTCTTTTTTTTTTTTGGCAAACATCATTCTTAATAGTGAAATGTTGAGCTAATTTTTTTTAAAACCAGGACTAAGACAAAAAAAATACCTTCTATATGAAAAAGAATAAAAGGGAATAGCAAGTGGAAAGAAAGAAAAAGTCATTATTTGCAGATGGTATGATTGTCTATAGAAAAAACACACTCAAAGAATCTATAGATATAGAAGGAATTATTTTTTGTCGTCAGGTTTATATATACAAGTCAACTATTTTTATAATAAATGGGCACAATAGAAACAATTTTTTGAAAGTATTCCTTTTACAATAATAAAATCATAAAGTACCTAGAAATTAATCTATCAAAGGATATACTATGTATGGAGAAAATTATAGATTTCTAGAAAACACTTAGAAGATTAAAATCTTTGAGACAAGAATCAGTTTTATATGTATATACATCAATTTTTCTGCAAATCTATAGATTTAATACTTTGAAAGAAAATTAGAGCAGATTTTAAAAAATTGTGGTAAAATATACGTAACATAAAATTTTTAACCATTTTAAAAGGGTGCATTTCAATGACATTAAGTATATTCAAACTGCTGTACAACCCTCACCACCATTCATCTCCAGAAATTTTTCATCTTCCCAAACTGAAATGCTGTCTCCACTAAATAATAACACCCCATTCTTTCCTCCTCCAAGCCCCTGGTAACCATGTTCTACTTCCTGTCTTTATGAATCTGACTACCCTATATATCTCATAAAACCACAGTCAAAGAATAGTTTCCTTTTGTGTTTGCAGGGCTTCTTTTTGAAAAACTTAACAAACAGATTCCAAAACTTATATGGAAGTACAAAAGACCCAGAAAAGCCAACACAACTCTGAATTATATTTTAGATATAATAATATAATATAATATAATATAATAATTATAAAACTAGTGTAATTGCAACAGTGTATTGTTGGATTAGGATACACAAATAGGCTAGGAACAAAGAAGTCCTGAAATGGGAATTTACAGTAGTGCCAGAGAGGGCCCCACATCACTAGTAAAGGACAGTTGATTCAGTAAATGGTGCTGGGACAACTGACAATCCCTAGAGGAGAAAAAAAAATGAAATTAGATCCCTTCCTCACACTACAGACAGAAATTTCTACTGGATTCAAGAATTAAATATGAAAGGGGAAACTCTCAAACTTTAAAAAACATATACTTCAAGATCTGAAAGTAGACAAGATTCAGCAAGTGTGTAGAATAAAAGATTGATAAATTCCACAGCAATTTAAGAATTTATGTTAAAAGGCACCATAAAGAAAATATAAGACAAGGCACAGACTTGTAGAAGGTAGGTGTAATGTCTGTAACAATAAAGGATTAAAAAGACCCTAAAAATCAGTAAGAATAAAAGAAAAAGAAAAAGAAAATTTGGCACAACACGTGGACAGGCATTTCAAATGAGAAGAAATATAAGTGGCAAATAAACTTGTGAAAGCGTGCTCAACTTTAAGAGCATTAAGGAAAACACAATTTAAAGTCACAGAGAGAGATCTTTATATATACGTATAGGCATATATGGTATCGACAAAATGAAAACTGATAAAACCATGTGTTGGTGAGGATACGGTTCCACAGGACACGTGCTGCTGGTGAAGGTATAAATTTGTACAGTGACTATCTAGTACAGTTGAACATTGCCATACTCCCCACACAGCAATCTCACTTCTAGGTAATAATACACAACAGCAACACACTGCAAATCACCAATGGGCCCTAAAATCAGTTTAAAGGATTGAGATCAGTATTTTTTTAAAAAACAATTGAAAACGACCAGAGACCATGACGACTAATAGGCTAAGCATTGTTTTATGAGATGTTTGCTTCAGTGGTGTCTGCCTCTATGGATGTGTGGGCGTCAGTGGTTGATGTAAAATTTATTTCTTATTCTGAGTCACTGCAACTAAATTTGAAGGCCCTGTAGAAACTTAGACATATTCCCCAGAGAACATACAAGATTTTTCACAAGAGCTTTTTACCAAATATCAAAAATACAATCCAAGTGTCCACTGAAATCGGAGATTAGAATGGATAAGCAAATTGGGGTATATACACATGATGAAATATGATACACAAAGAGAACAGTTCTTCATCTACCCATATCACAACTTAGATGAATCTTAGAAACAAAGTAGAGTGAAAACAGGAAGCTACAGAATACCACATACACTACTCCTTATTTATTAAGCCTAAAGAAAATTCTAAAAAATCAATACAAACAAGCAAAACATGGATCCTGAAGCCAAATTGCCTGGGATTAAATCCTAGCTCTGTCGCTTATTAGCACATACCTCCAGGCAAAATTCTTAACCTTTATGCCTCAGTTTTCTCATCTATAAAATGGAAATAATAACCAACTTCATGGAGTTTGGGGGATTAAAACCTCTGATGTGTTTGGAATAATGAACACACAATAAAGAAGGAACAGGAGTAGAATAAGAACAGAATCAGCAATGTTTTGGTTCTCCAGCTGGGGAATGGGGGCATGATGCTACCTAGTTGTGGACTGTTTGCATAAATGGAATATTTAAAATTTCAACAAGAGGGGGCTGTGCTGTGACAAGGCTCCCTACGCCCAGACCCAGTAATAAGAAACCGAGGGCCAAGGGTGGTCCCAGCCTAAGCAGTTACGTACCTGGTTCTCAGCTTGTCCCTCCCAGACTCCGCCCAGTTTCGGAGGCAGCTGACCAGTGGCTTCTCTTTATGCTGTTTGCTGTACTGAGCCAGCAGTGCCCGCACCACAACCTGGCCAGACAGTTGATTTGTCAGTCATTTGTCAAGAATGTAAAAAAAAAAAAAAAAAAAAAAGCTAGAGTGTCTTGAAATGCTGCAGCCAGTTAAGGGCTAGTTGCTTCTAGCAAACACCTTGGAAAGCATCAAATAGAAACCCCATCCTCCCAGAGGTCTCTGTTTGCCATGGCAAAGGGGTGGTGCTTACCCTACCACTGTCAATCCCTCCCCCACGGCTCACTTGACTAACTAGCTAACTACTTACCACTCTCTCTCCCACCTGAGATGTCAGCCTCTAAGGCCAGTCTTGGAACCCAGTATTTTAGCTGACACTTCAGATAAAACCTACTTGCTGTCCCTGATCCAGATAGATGGATGGTCTGTTTTCTTTTTTGCCTCTAATATTCTATGGTTGATTAGGCCTTTGGGGAACAGAATTAAAATGTATACATAAAACAAGATCCATCAATCTTTTCCCCCGGCAGCTTTAAAGTTATAATTTGCCCTAAATTACTGCATGTTTTCCGGTTCACCTTTAAAAAGGTGTCCATGTCTAGCCTGCTACAGACAGAGGCCCAAGGGATAGTTGGCAGCAAGTACTAGACATGTCAGTGAGACGACCTTGGACCAAACATCCCGCCAAGCCTCTAGCTGACCGCCATGGTACAAGTGGGCCTACTAGGCCGGCAGAGGTACGACCGCTTGTGAGCCCAGCCCAAACCCTCGACTCCCACAACCATGAGCTGACAACTGGGTGTTGTTTTACATTACATTTCATGGTGGTTTGTTACATAGTAACAAACAGCTGATTCAATCACATACAAAACTAACTTTAGAATATTTCCTTCTTTGAGATACACTGATGTTTTTATAGAGATGATGTTAAATGATATATATACTTTCAATCAACAGTATATCTTAAATGACATTTTGGTTCACATTGCTGTCTCTGATTCTAGTTATCTGGTTAATAACTGTATAATATTTTTGTTTGGAACCATCAGAGCTAATTAGACATTCCCATTCACTTAGGTATTTGGCTTGTTTCCAATTTTATACTGTCATTAATTGTTTTGATATCAATATATTAGACAAAGAGCATTCATTGTCCCCTACCCCCCTTTTTTTCTGGTTATTACCAGAGAATAAATCTCATGATCCAAGTGATGCAAAAATATTTATAAAGGGTCACCCTGCCTATGAGAGGGATGCTGGAAACTTATCAAGGCATATTTGCTTAGGGGAGCTTTGCTGGCAGTGCTGGGCAGAGCCAGTCATGCAATTCAGTCTTGACCCACAGAAGACTATGCCACAGTCAGTGTCCTGTCAAAGCCAGGTACTAAAACCCATACAGCCAACTGATAGAGCAGAGCCTAACTCAGTTACACCAAAGCTTTCAGGTTCCTCCCATCTGGGCCTACGGATGGCTTAAGCTCCCTGCCCCCTAAGGTTAGAGAAGGCCATAGGACTTGCTTTAGACCAGCGACATGCAAGCTGGTATGATGTTCCCAGTTATGACAGGTTCCTAACGTAGGGCCTCAGTCTGCTAGAAGCTGCCATGGTAATCCCATGCATAGATGCAGGCATTGTCCTCTATATTATTATGTTTATTATAAATTCCTTTTGTTTCTTTTAAGTATTGTCTTGAATTCTTGAAATTATATCTCTAGATTAAGTTGTATTATTATCTATATTTCACTTCGGGATAGTAAAGGGGGTATTACAAAATATTTTTTTATAAAAAAGAGGGCATTACCTCCAGTACCTTTTTTTAAAAAGATTTTATTTATTTATTTGATACACAGAGAGAGATCAAAAGTAAGCAGAGAGGCAGGCAGAGAGAGAGGGGGAAGCAGTCTCCCCGCTGAGCAAAGAGCCAGATGTGGGGCTCCATCCCAGGACCCTGAGATCATGACCTGAGCCGAAGGCAGAAGCTTAACCCACAGAGCCATCCAGGCACCCTTGGGTTCAGTATCTATAAGAATCACAGTACTGGGGCACCTAGGTGGCTCAGTCAGTTAAGTACCCGACTCTTGATTTCTGCTCAGGTCATGAACTCAGGGCCCTGGCATCAAGCCCTGCATTGGGGATGGGGGGAGTGGTCTGTACTCAGCAGGAGTCTTCTTGTCCCTCTCTCTCTGCTTCTCCCCCCGCCCCTTTCTCTCAAATAAAAAAATAAAATTAAAAAAAAAACAAACAAACAGAATCACAGTACAGTATCACGGGTCAAAGGATGTGAAGATTTTTATGTCTGTTGCTATACGAAATCTGTGTAAAAATTAAAACATTCCCAGCAATGGGGGGAAATTAACTCATTTTAACTAGAATTAAAATTAAAATCATATAGCAATCAAGTTTCACTGACACATCACTAAGATTAAGATCAAAACTGTTTGTGTTTGCTTATCTGTTAGATTTATGATGGCTTTAACTCCATCTCCCTCTTGTTACAAGAGCAACATCATTCCAAGCATTAAAGATTCCTTTCTCAGATTTCCACCCTTCCATATCTTTACATTTCTATTTCTTCATAGCATTTATTGATGCCTGATGATACAGAGCAAAGCAACTTGTCTCCTGGTTTCTTGTCTTTCTACTGTCTGGAAAGAAAATGCTAAGAGATTATGGTTTGTTTATCCTTAAAAGTGTCAGACAACAGAGGACACAGAGTTGAGAGCAGAAGAGTCCTTCCTGAATGAATGAACAAATAAATAAATAAATCTCCTTCCTGTTTTCAATGTTTTATCCAATTGGTTCAATTCCTTAACAATTCCTTTAGCTTTTGTCATTACTTCCACTTTTCCAATTTAAGCAACTTAAATTGAAAAAAAATTCACTCTAACTAGAATTAAAATTGGAATGATGTAATAATCCAGATCAGGTGCTAAACTTAAGAGAAAGGACAGACAAATCGGGCTTTGGCAGATTAGTCATTTTGGATCTTTGCTCCCTTTTCTTTCCTTTTTGTTCCTTGCTCTTGGCATCGTTCCTCCTTTTCTAGGTCATAAGACAAGAAAATATGATCTTAAAAACGAGTTTATTTCCTGCTGTTGATACTCCCTTGGTGAAAGATTAAATGACTGAAGCTATCAGCTACCATTAGCTTGGGTTTGGGCATTACAGTTTCTAAACCCAATACTTTATTTGATAAATGACCAGAGAGAGGCAAAGAGACCAGTCACCATCTTGACTAGGCATGTGACAAAAAAGTGCTTGTTTTGACTCATAGATGTGCTCCTAAATACATTATAGTATGCTATGGTGTGTGTGTATGTGTACATACATGTATATAAAAATTTTAACTTCCTTTCTTAAAATAATTACAGACCCACAAAAAGTTGAAAGCCTAAAATAGTACAGAGAGGTTTTATGTAGTTATGACTCAGATTCCCCCCAGAATGGTATCTTACACAGCAATAGTGATTACCAAAATCAGGAAATTCAATACAATTTTACTTTAGTAGAGATTTCATTAATTGAAAAACGAACCTAGTAGTTGATCATTTTGTCAAGTGAAAGATACATTATCTTTTTACAATACAAGTGATTACATCCTTCTCTAAGTCTGGTGTTTTGAATACTCACAAGATTTTCTTGTGACAACTTGTGAAGTTATTTCTTTCTAGATGACCGTTTTTGTGGTCATGTTGTTTCTGTGGTTATTTACTCTGTTCTCTGGTTCTAAATATGAATACTATTTTCTTCTATATACTTGATTAATCCCCAGTGCACCTGCACAGGAGCCCCTTTCTTAGGGGAACTTTGGGGGACTGGGTAGTCAGAAGAGCAGTGCGCTTGCCTTTTCAAAAAAGATCCCATCTGTAGGAGGAATCAAGCTAATCTACAGCCAACATTTGGAAACTATGAGTCTAAGAAATTGTGCAGAATAATGACATCATAAACGTGCATTTATAATGAATATCATATGCATCAGGCAACAGTGATTATATAACATCAATAAAAGTTATATATATTTTTTTAGGTCAAATGGCTTTTCAAGGCACCTATGAAGCAACTAGCATTTCTACATACTAAGTATTTCACTGATTTATGCCAGGTACAGTGAAACTTGGATGAAAAAGCCTTAATAAGTGGTATCTGCTGCCAAGATAGAAATATTGAGAGCCAATTAGAATAGAAAACATGGTGTCTACGGAAAAGCCACCAGACATCATCCATTATGTAACCAGGACAAGCCGGGAAATGGGGCTGCACTCAGGCTTGCACCACATGGGGTGATGGGGCCGTTCAAAGTGGCTGCTCTTATGGCACTGGGACCCAAATCATGCCCTAGGCAGGACCGGCTACATCATTTGGAGCCCAGCACAAAATGAAAATGCAGGGCCCCTGGCTCAAAAATTACGAAGAATTTCAAGATGCTGAGAGTGGCATGTTAAACCCCAGCACCGGTCCTTCTGAGTGTGATGTCCAATATGACTGTCTAGGTTTCACCCTACGAAGCTGGACCCAGCCCTCAGGGTCTCAGTTGCACTGCCGACACAAATGTCACTGCGTGTCCCACATTCCTATTACATCAACATCCAGCACCCTAGGTTCCTGAGGGCAGCTCAGGTGTCACTCGGGGTGTGAGATGGAAGAAAAAGCCAAGTGGATGTGATTCCCCGAGCCCTTTACATTTTTCCTCTTTTAGGTGCTGGACATCCCATCAAGGTGAGATTTCTTGAAAAATTCCCTGGCTAGAAGAAAAGGAAGGAAGGAAGTGAGGCAGGGAGGGAGGGGGGAGGGGAGAGGTGGGGTGAGGAGAAGAGAGGAAGAGCTGTTTAACACAGAAACCCACAGGTACAAGGCTCTGAGTAATTGTTGGACCTTAAACATGGATTTGAACTTTATACTTTAGCAGGATGGATGGATCCAAAGCAGTGATGTAAGCCCAGCAAAAATTCATGCACTAAGTAGATCTTAGGAGTGGTCAGTTTTTTGGTTTGGGTTTTTTTTTTTTTTTTTTTTTTTGGTTGGTTGGTTTTTTGGTTAAATCTGGATCAAATTTAACTTATTATACCAATGTCTCCTCCCAGGAGGAAATAAAGCACAATCCTGTGGTTTCCTCCCTTCATGCCACCCACCTTTATGGAGCACGCACTGTGTGCAAGACACCTACCGCCACTCTTGAGTATTGTGGGGATTACAGAGATGAATAAGAAACATCTTGTCCCTTCACTGGCACAGATAACCTTCATTCATTCGTTCATTCATGTGTTCAATACCTAATAGTAACAACTGCCATTTTTTTTGAGCACCTACTAAGGCTAAGATCTGTTCCAAACTCTTTATATGGAATGACTTAATTTAATCCTCCTGACAACTCTGGGTAGTTAACAGAATCATTCCAATGCCCAGATAAGGCAACTGAGGCCCAGAGAGGTTAGGCAGGTCACCAAGCTCGCATAGCTAGGACTTAAACCCAGAGCCCATGCTTTTAATAATTCCACACCTACACTGCCTCTCCTGTGCTCTAGGCTCCGTGCTGGGCACTGGGGGTACCAAGAGAATGCAAGAAGCCAGTGAGCTGGGGAGAAAGTCAGTAGGACAGAGTAACAGGATGAGGGTGACAGAGGGAAATTCAGAGTTCACTCGGCAGGGTAGGGGGCGGTGCAGGGAAGGGCACTAGCAACCAAGCCCCTTGCACTTGACCACAGTTCTGTCTCTGAGATGGAACAGGGGAAGGAGACAAGGGCTTTCACCCTGCAGGAGGAACACTTTTAAAGGCACAAGCATGGAGAACCATGGGTGCCCAGAGTAGGCAGTAGGCAGGGGTTGGCTGTGAAGAGCCTCAGAGGCCATGCTAGGCACCTGGACCACATTAAATCAGGCTGCTCCTGCCATGTATTGTCTCTCACCCTGAGCTGCTGCTGCCCCAGGCTGCCCCTGGTTCTCCCACCTGGGCCTTGCTCTCCTTCCACAGATTTGACTCAGTCTTCTGCTCTGCGCTGGACACAGCCTTCCTGCTTTCTGCCTCTGCCCTGATCTAGACTCCGCTTTGGAAACACTGCCCATAGCTGCAAGGAAAGCCCCTTGCCTGGCCCAGCCCAAACAAGGCCTCTCGCATCACAGGCACCCACAAAGCACTTACTGAGCATCTATTATGTGCCCTGCACTATATCTGCAACAAGTTAACATTACTGAGCTTTTCCTTATATGTGCCGATAACCACAGTTAACGCTTTGCCTGTGTTCCCTCATTTAATCCTTACAACATCCCTATAGAGTCTGGGTTATGACCCCCACTTGTAAAATGTGGAAGGGGACCTCCAAAAGACAAGGAACTTGTCTCTATTTCATGCTGTATAAATAAAGCTCTATAGAAATGTGGGCTCTATTAAAGAAACTATATAAATAAAATGATGAACACATTGACCGTGGAATTTGTAATCAAATGGAGAAGAAGAAACAACAGGACACAGCCTTGAGTGAACCTCTCCTGTGTGCCGAGCGCTTGACTGACATGAGTCCATCCTACAAGAGTCCTACAAGGTGCGGGTGATCCTTGAGGAGCAGGTGGGGGCTGAGAGAGGCTGGGCCAAGGGTTTCATCTTCAGTCAGTATGGGCAAACCTGGTCCCTGAGGCCGGCCTCCCTGGCCTCCTTGGAGGTCTTCCTGCAGAGAGCCCTGTCCTTTGCGGATTCTGAGGTGACTGATCAGATGCGAGGACTTCCTGCAGCTAGAGGTCAGCCCCAAACCCTAAAGCCTGGCAGGCAAACTCTCAGGAATATGCTGGACTACAGGAAGGGAATTATTAAAGCTTACCGCCTCTCCTCACTCCTTCCGGGATGGACACCACCTCACCAATGAGCTTCTGGGACCATGTTTGCTAGAGCAGAAGCTTCCAAAGGAGGTAAGCAAGCTAGGGCTAGGAGGTCTGCACCTATTGATGCCAGGCTCTATGGCTCAGCGCACCCCACAAACATGTTTTCTTTGACCTCCCCCTGCCTGCCCTTTCACATTAAAAAACAAATGATGTGTTTCCTCTTCTCTTGAAAACCTGGAATTTCTGGGAAGCCTGAACCCACGTTCCCTTGAGGCAGCAGTCAGTGGGCAGGAACTGGCAACAGCCGCTTGGAGAGGGCAGGAGCCCACATTCTGCCCCAGTCTCCACGGTGCTCTGAGATTACAGGGCTCTGCTACAGTAACGTGGGTCTCTGCCTGGCCGTGAAGACCCTTGGTCTGGTAACCCCTGTTGTGGGCCTCATCCAAGGATGCCAAAGATCCCCATGTGGTGTAAGGAGCCTGGGAGTGGCCCCTGACTCCAACCTCTGTCCTTTTCCATTTTCTGGCCTCATCAACCAGCCACCCGTGGCCAGCCCAGTTCTTCCTGAATGGTGGAGCCCACCCAGCTCAGGAGCATACTTATTTTGTAGGACAGGTGCTACTGGTCATCTGTCTGCGACTCGCTGCCCTTGGCCCCCATACAGTCTTTGCTTTCTGGCCCACACCTTCTCTCACTAAAGAGGAGGAAAATGCCCAGTGCTCACCCCCAGATCCCATGAAGGGCCTTGGCCAACTGTATGGTCCTGGCCAGTGAGATCTCAGAGGAGTTCAGCTGAGGGCTTCTGGGCAAGGTTTCTGGAATCCCTTCTAAGATGCAGATGAGACCACCCTGGAACCACTCCAATGTTGGTGGAATGGAATGCTGGAAAGAGGCTTGGGCCTTAAGGACAGACAGGCCCCTGAGCCAGCTCTGGGGTTACCATGGAGGATGAGATGTTCTTATGTAGGTTTTCTATGACCAAAACTATGTGTTTGTGCCAAGTGAGGCCAAGGGGTGCTATGTTGTGCTGCTGAAGGAAGATTTCATCATCAGAGATTGGGAGGAGAAGGGCCTCTTTTCCCCGAGCCCTCAGGGGCATGGGCATAACCCATCCACAGGAACCTGCATGGCTAGGGAGGGCCAAGTTCATGCTGCAAAACAGTCTGCCACATGGTATTAGGGCTGGTTTAGGCCATGTTGGCAGATATTGTGTTACAGCCAGCCAGCTGTGTCCTGACTGCTATTGTCACTGGCAGCTGGGTCCAAGGTGACCTTCCTGAATCTAGCTTGTCCACTTTCCCCGGTGTGGGGCTGCTGCTGTTGCCCCAAGTCTTCTCAGGCCCATCCCCAAACCCTTGCCTTCTAAGCCCTCCCCATCCCTCCCTCCACACATTTCTATCTGCCTTTTACAGCTAGTTTCCCTGCAGCGCACACACATGTCTGGCCTCTCCTGAAGCCCACCCCCTAACAACAAAATGTCCAGCGGAGTTGCTTGGAGTAGATATCACTGGTATACTTACTTTCTTTTATTCAGAAGGCAAAGCAACTAAGGCTTTACATCTGTGACTAAATAAATACATAAATAAATGGTAAGGAGGAGAATGTTAAAAAAAGAAATCCTGTGAAGTCTTCCATATCTCGAGTAAGGCACAAACCCTTTCCGAAGGAAAACAAAAATTCTCCTTAACCCTCAATGTTGACTTAAGTTGTTTCAAATTATAATGTTGCTTGAACATGTTCAAACATTTAACTAGATATAAACACCTTATGTTTGTGGCTCTCATTCAATTATAAACTATGAAATTAAATACAAGCAAAACTATAAAACTAATGAGATTCATATCAACAGCCCTAATACCATGTGGCAGACTGTTTTGCAGCATGAACTTGGCCCTCCCTAGCCATGCAGGTTCCTGTGGATGGGTTATGCCCATACCCCTGAGGGCTCGGGGAAAAGAGGCCCTTCTCCTCCCAATCTCTGATGATGAAATCTTCCTTCAGCAGCACAACATAGCACCCCTTGGCCTCACTTGGCACAAACACATAGTTTTGGTCATAGAAAACCTACATTTGTTCTCTTCTCGTTGGTTCCTGGTGACCAAGGTGATGTTATTTGCTGCCAAAGGGCCCGTAAATGTAAAGACTAAGTTGGGAATCCTACGGCAGGCAGCCTCCAGGTCTATGGTGTTATCTAGACATCTACATAACGTACTTAGACTATTTCTGTTTAGATTATCATCAAAGTTAAAACAAATAATTAACACATTCTTGTAAAGAACTCATAGATCCCAACTTGAAAAACAATGCCAAAACCAATCTCTCTGTAGAGAAAATGAAGTCACCTTGGGGAGTGGAGGAATAAGGATAAACAAGTGGGCCAGATTCAGAAGGCTCCCTTTCTCCAAAACCTCACACGTGGAGCCCTAGGGGAGACCTTTCAATATGCTAAAGATGCTAAAACATCTGGTTTTGAAAAAACTGGTGCCAGCTTCATGCATTGGTCATTGGGTTTAGAAATAGAAAAATAGAATGCCTGTTCGAATTACTTTGCTTAGCTTTTCTGGAAGAGCATCACCCAAAAGTCCCACCAAGGTCCCCCAAATGAGCACATTTTGCAAATGCTTCATGTCAGTTCTACTCCCTAAGCAGAACTGCAAGCTGTCCTCCCCACTCCATTTCAATGCTACCACCCTGGCCTGGATGCCAGGGTGAGACTGGGTCCCAAGCCCACCCTTGGCAGTTCTATGGCCTTCATAGTCTTCACTAGGCCAGCTCCTGAGCTTCTGCCTGCTTCTCTGGTCTCATTCCACACAACTCCCCTTGGTTTTTGTTGCCATCACTGGAAGTGATTCTGGGTGTAACTTCCCATCTGCAGGTCTTAGGGAACATCCCTTGAACCACTTGCCCCTGATCTGCTGGGTCAAGCAGGCCCTCAGCTTACCCCCTTGTTCTCTCTCTCCAAGAGCCCTCAGATTAGGAAAGCAGCTGACCCTTTGGGTAAATAGACGGGCCATCCACAGCCCCATCCGCTCTGTACCTGCTGCTCCTCTTGCCATCCAGATCTCAGGCACTTCAGAACTGATGCTCCATGGCCCTGAGATTGGGTTTGGCCCAACCTTTACCTTTGATTTCAGGGATATCTGTATTTTTCTCCATCTGCCATCTCAATGTCTTCATCTGCTGCTCAGCTATAGCCAGAAGGCTGGAGCCCCAGAGAGAATGTTCTTTCTGGTTTCTGGTTTACTGTGTGGGTCCTTCCAGGAGCAGGGGGAGTCCTGGTTTAGCAGCCTGAGGTCCTGCCCTCACCTAACATCATTCGGGTCCCAAGGCACCATTCTAGCCCCTGAGGTCCTATGTGTCTGGGAGAAGAATGTGGAATTCTCTCCAGTGGTAAGGGGTAGGGAGATCGCTAAGGCTAGAGGGTGAGGGGTGTGCATGTGTGTGTGTGTGTGTGCGTGTGTGTGTATGTGTGTGTGTGTAAGAGAGAGACAGAGACAAGGACCAAGAAATACACTGGTCTTTGTTCTCTCTTTTAGAAAGGACTTCCTTTCTCTGTTACTCTTCATCTCTTCTCTTTCTTCACTTTCGTATTTAAAGAAGGTATTTTTAAGAAAATGTTTTTTAAATACACCCAATTTTAAAAATTCAAGCCATACTAAACGGTCTTAAATAAAAAGTAGAAGTCTCTTGCCCAATCCCTTTCTTCTAAGACCTCACTCCATAAATAACCATTTTTAAGCGGGTTTTGTTCTGCTAGAAGGAAACGTTTCCAAGCGTCAAGTTGAAACAGATTCTCCTGTCATGTTGTAGTTTGCTTCATATCTGGAGCGTGCTCTTCTTGAGCAGTCTTGTTTTTCCTGAAATCTTAATGGACTTTCCCCCCCTTGTTTCAAGAAGAAACATATGCCTTTTCCATCACATCACTAAGATCTTCCTGCCTTTTAATCACTCTATTTGTAGAGCCAAAGTCATTTCCTTCTGAAGCCATTCTTTTGATCCTCTGACTTCCTGTTCTAATTGGGACTAATTGTGTTCCAGGCTCACCACACCACTACTATCCAGATATTTCTTTATACATGCTCCTGGATTAGCTCCAGAAAGCATGCATGTCTTTCTAATACTTAATTCCTTTTCTGCTTTTCTGCCCTTCATCTACAAGTGATGTTATTCAGAAAGCACATGGCAGGAAAACTTACTGAGCAACTGAATATCTGTAGGTCTTATTTTTACCTCATATTTCATCAATAATTTGGCTAGCTATGAAATTTTATATTCAGGATGACTTTCCTCTGAATTCTAAAGACATTGTTCCATTTTATTCTAGATCCTTGCCACTAGACATGTGGTCAGCAGAGCAGCAGTCTCAGCATCGCCTGGGAGCTTGCTGGAAATGCAGAACCCCCGAGCCACCTCAGAATCTGAACTTGAACAGCATCTCCAGGGATGTGTGGGTGTGTCAGACTTGAAAATTGTTGTTCTAGCCCTCAGCATTGCTGCTAAAAGGGCTGAGACAATCTGTTCTCTTTTCTTGGTAAGTAATCTGATTTTTTTTTTTTTTTCAGTCTAAGGTTTGGGGACCCTCTTCTTGTCCTTAGCCAGTGATCTGAAATTCTCCAGGCTAATTTTAGGCTGTGACCCTTTCCAGTGAGTCCTGCCAATTTCAAAACTTGTGTCCCTCTTCAGATGTGGGAAGTTTTCTTCTTTTATTTCTCTAATTTTGTCTGCCTGTCTGTATTCTCTGTTTTCTTTTTCAGGAATGTCATTGATTTCCTTGATTGATCATCTGTATCTTTTATTTCCTCTTTATTTCTCTTCACTTGGTTTTTCTGATCTTCAGTCTGAAGAAGTTTTCTCAAATTTTCCTTCAACAAAATTTTAAAATTTTGCAAATGTCTAATTTTAATTTACTGTATTTCTCTGCACTATGGTTACCATAGTTTAATGTAATGTTCATTTTTCATAGCAGGCTCTTCTTGTTTTATAGATGAGAATGTTGTCACAATATCTAAGGATATTAATTAGTTTTCATTTCTCTGTTTTGTTTCTTTCAGTACCAGCAGCTGTTTGTTCATCTTGCTCCTTCATTTTCATGTTGTTGATTTTCCTTAAATGTCTGCTTATCCTCATTAGAAAATATTATGGAATTATTATTCATTCGCTTAGGTATGATGATGGTATTGTGCTCAGTAAGAAACTGTCTTTATTTTAGAAAATGAATGCTGAAGTTTTTACAGATGTCTGCAATTTACTTTCACATGGTTACACAAGCATGTGTGTGTGCATGCACACACACACATGCACAGAATAAGAAAGAGGACATTCAGGAACACCTGGGGACTCAGTCACTTAAGCGTCTGACTCTTGATTTCTGCTCCTGACATGATCTTGGTACCTGAGATCAATCCCTGCTTTGGGCTCCATGCTGGGCTTGGAGCCTGCTTAAGATTCTCTCTCTCTCTCTGCCTCTGCATCTCTGCCCTCCAACCACCCCCTCATGTGTGTGCACGCTCTCTCTCTCTTTCTCAAAAAAAAAAAAAAAAAAAAAAAGGACATATAAATATAGCAAAGTACTGACACTTGGAAGTGGAGAATCTACCCAAATGGAGAATATAATCCAAGTGTTACTGTACTAGTCTTTCCATTTTTCTCTCAAAATTTCTACTTGAAATTTTTCTAAGTAAAAGCTGGAAATACTAAGAAAAACAGAATAAAAATATCTGAATGTCCTTGGGAAAATAGTCCTGGGGGCCTAAAATCTCTAAGGAATCAACTTTCTTATAGGAAGCCAGATACTTACATGGTCTTTAAGCAAGTTAGACCACAGATCATTTGCATTTTTGCATATTTGCTCTGCCTGCAAAGAAGAGTAATGACCAATCTATGCAAAGCCTCTGACTGATACTCTTTAGGAAATCTGCCAGAGTGGATTAGGAAGGCACCTGTTCTGCTGTATCTCTAATGAAGCAAAGAAAGTTATAATGGGATTTCATGGGTGTGGGTCATAATTGGATTTGGTGGAGGACATAATTAAATTTCACCAAGGGCCTACAACCTCTGCCCCAGGAAAATAATGAAAGGGTCAGAGGACCTTTCGTCTTACTTAAAGGGAAATATGTAAAGCCTGCAGAAACTCGATAGTGCATGCCTGCTCTTTCCCCCTCTCCTCAATCATGGGACAGCAGTACTACCACTTTGAAGATCACTAGAGTCTCAACATGGGGCAAAGGGTTGAAAGCACTATAGGTAACACTGGAATACTATGAAATTCACTGACCAGTTTCTGCTGTCCCCTAGTCTCCTTAATTTTCTATCTCTGCGTCAGGAAGTACAATTGAAGCAAAGTCCAGCCCAGAGAAAGGAAGCCTCCCCAGTATGGTCAGATTCCAACACTCACGTAGAAGGCCAGGTTGACCACTGCAGGCAGCCAGAGCCACCTTTCCTAACTCTGTGTGATGCCAGGTGCCCTGAAAGCTCTAGGTACAAAACAGGACCTGTCATCTGACAGGTTTCCTGTAGGGTGTGTCAACTGGTGGCAAGCAGGCAGGCTGACCCTCTCCCCAGCACAAAGCTAATGTGCTGAGAGGTCTTGGTCTCTCACCCAAGGAAACCAAGGCCTCCCTCGGCAGGCTATCAAGTGTCCTTTTCCAAAGCAGTTTCCAGAGCTGTGGCAGATGCTACAAGTGTAGTCAAGGGTTCTGATGTAGGAGCCCAGCCATCCTGCTGCTAGGCAGGGCTTGACAGAGATGCCTGGTTCTCTGCCCCAGTCCCTCTCCTGCTCTCAACCCTTGTGACTCAGTGTCTTTTCAGAGATAACCCAGAGTAACAACCCTCACCTCCAGCCCTCTCCACTTGGGTTGACCCATCATTTCCATCCCATCTGCTGTCCATTCTCCAGAAAGAAGTCACGTTCCTTGGTCCTCTGATGGCTCCTCTTCCACTGCCAGTCCTCCTGCAGATCTGTTCTTTTCTATTTTTTTCTTCCAGCTACTTCAATGGGATTTGAGGAGGGAGGAGCAGTAATATGGGTGTTCATGTCATCCTCCTTAACCAGAAGTCCTTCCTTGGGTTTCCAGTCCTCTTATTTATGCTGTAGTGTCTAAATATCTTCTTTCTTCCTAATTTTGGATGCCTTTGGATCACTTCCCCACCCACCACATCTTTAATCTTCCTTCTTCCTAGCAATGAAATCAGGAAGGGCATCTTATGGTACCACTGCAGAAAGGAGTTAGCACAGCAGGCCAAAGACTGCTATTCCTGGAAAGTCCTGCTTGCAAGGATGGCCCTTGGCTAACATCTGGGAACTGGGATTTGGGGAGAGTTCCCACCATTTCCTGACTAATAAGTATGGCTTGCTGTGCCTGAACTATTTATGCAAACAATATGGTTTATGCTGCCCACCTGTTTTCCTCCTGAAAGTCTGGAATTTTGAGGTACGCTATGTAGAGAGAACCTACATGACCAGCCCCCGACAAAAACCTTATATGCTGAGTGTCCAACGAACTTTCCTGCTAAGCAGTAGTTCACATACACTGTCACGGTTATTGCCCGAAGAGTTAAGTATGTCCTGTGTAACTCCAGTGGGAGATGAGTCTTAGAAACTCATGTCTGGTTTCCTTCAGACTTTGCCCCATGTGCCTTTTATCTCTGCTGATTTCGTATTTTATCATTTTGCTACAATAAATCCTAACCATGATCATGGTGACATGCTGGGTCATATGAGTCCAAGAGAACACCCCAAACCCGAGGGTGATCTGGGGACTCCTGACACATACTACTTATAAAACAAGTCTTTCTGCCTAAGAATAAACTTCAGTCATGGCTTAAGATTGTGTTTGTCTAGCACGTGTCTGAGTGATGTCTGTCTGGAAAACTGGCCAAAGAAGGTCATTGCCATCTGGTTTTAAGGTTGCTGATTATCTCCTCTCTGGCAGACTGAGCCATTGCTGGCTTCTTTCCTCAGCCTGGGCATGAAGTCCTTACATGGGCTCTTACTGCAGCGATGCTCTGTCTCTTTGTCCTGGCACATGTCCACCTGAGCAGGGGCTCAGCCTCCCTCTTGCCCAGCATCCCTCCATTAGGGCCCCACCATGGTCCGCAGTCCCTCCCTCTCAGTGCCCATTCTCTCATTTACATGACAAATAGCAAGTAGTCCCCGTCTCTGCCTAGGCTTCCATGTTCATTCATAGTTAGAAACTGTGACCATCCCCTAAGTAGATTAAACCATCTGTCTATCTTGCCCACAAGCTAAAGCTTTGCAATTAAAGCGCTAAATCATAATTTCAGACTCAGATGATGCCGAACCACATGCTAACGTTTAAAACATACTCCCAGAGGAGGAGAAAGTTGTTGAAAAACCTCACACACTTGGATCACCAGCTGGAATGGAGAATGTGAATTAGTACAATGTCTGATTACTGAGTATTCTTTTTTTTTTTTAATAAAATATTTATTTATTTTAGGGAGAGCGAGAGCGTGAGAATGTGCTCGTATGAGCAGGAGAGGCAGAAGAAGAGGGAGAGAGAATCTCAAGCAGACTCCATGCCAAGGGTAGAGCCCAATGCAGGGCTCAGACTCAGGATCCCAAGATCATGACCTGAGCTGAACCCAAGAATCTGACCTTAACCAACTGTGCTCCCCAAGTGTCCCTCTGATTACCGAATATTCTTAAGGAGAGGTTTTTTTTAAAGCAACATTTAGGGGGGAGACCAAAGAGCAGGCAACTATTAATCTAGCCCAAATTAAATAATTCCCCCTAAATTATTTACTTAACTATAGATATCCCTAAAGCTAAAATAATAAGGGGGCAAGAGAGAGCTGCCACCTAACATTTTAGTTTTCAGTGGACTAAACTTATAACTGAATACCATTCTAAAAATGTCTGTATTATTCTTTAAGTTAGCCAATTTTTCATAAAAATTTTTCCATTATAAAAAATTCATTTCAATATCAATCTTTTCAAGCATCCAGAGTCTTTACCTCATAAAAATAACAATCTCCAGTATTTTAATATATCTTTAATATATTTTTTAAACTTATCAATGCAAATGCTCATTTTTCTTTTTTTTTAATTTTATTTTTATGCAAGTTTAAGAATGCAGATGTAAGAAATGATTCAGAGATATCTCATGTACCCTCTACCATAGCATCTTCCAAAACACAGCACTGTTTCAATATCTCCACCAGGAAAAATGGTGCTGGTATAATCCACAGAGCTCATTCAGTTTTTGCTAGTTTTACATGCAGTTATGTGTGTATGCATGTGTGCATGTGTGTGCACAGTTCTGTTCAGTTTTATCACATGCATACCTCTATGTGACCACCACCACAAGCAAGATATCGAACAGTTCCATCCCAAGGATCCCTCATGCTACCTTTGTATAATCACGGCCCCTTCCCTCTTTTTTCCCTCCCTCACTCCTGACGACGCTGACCCCGTTCTCCATCACCATGATTTTGTTATTTCTAGAATGCTATATAAATGCAATTGTACAGTATGGGACTTTTTAAGATTGGTTTCTCTCACTCAGCATCCAGGTTGCTGAGAGTCAACAGGTGTTTGTGTTTTACTGGTGAGTGTGGTATGGACGTCAGTCAGGCCACCCCGTCACCAAGGGAAGGACATTTAGGTTGTTTCCAGCTTGGGGTTGTGTCAAATGCACTGACTATGAACATTCATGTGCAGGTTTTGGCACAAGTACACGTTTTCATTTCTCTGAGAATAAGTGTCCAAGAGTATAATTGCTGAGTTTTATGGTAAGCACATGCTTAGTTTTTTAAGAAACTGAATACTTTTTTCTAGAGTGGCTGTAACATTTTATCCACCCACTAGTAATGTATGAGTAATACAGTTTCTCTGCTTCCTTTGGCATAATAAAAATATTATTAATATTTTTAAAATTTTAGCATTTTGATAGGTTTGTGGTAGTATCACAATGTGGTTTAAATTTGTAGTTCCCTAACAGCTAAGGATGTTGCTTATCTTTTTATGTTCACATTTGCCATTGGAATGTCCTCTTCAGGGAAATGTCTGTTCATGACTTTTGCCTATTTCATAATTGGATGGTTTTTTACTGTTGAGTTTTGAGAATTCTTTATATCTTCTGGACCCAAGGACTTTGTCAGATACATGGTTTGCAATTATTTTCTCCCAGTTTTTAGCTTGTCTTTTCATCTCTCTTCATGGTCTTTCACAAAGAAGAAGGTTTTAATTTTGGTAAAGTCTAGTTTTCCAATTTTTTCTTTTATGAATTGTGCTTTTGATATCAAATCTAAAATTTTTTTTCTAGTCCATGCTTTCAAAGATTTTCTCTTAAAATTTTTTTGTGAAAGTTTTTATGATTTTATGTTCTATATTTAAGTAGTTAATTTTGAGTTAAAACTTTTATAAGGAAACTTAGGTCAAGGTTTATTTTTTGAAGTACCTCCCATACTGTTTTCTATATTGGCTGTACCAATTTACAATCTCACTGACATTGCACAAGGGTTCCCTTTTCTCTGAATCCTTGCTAATATGTTTTATCTTTTGGTTTTGTTCTGTTTTTACAAAAGCCATCCTAACAGGTGTGAGGTGATATCTCATGGTGGTTTTCAACTGTATTTCCTTGGTGATTAGTAATGTTAAGCACCTTTTCATGTATCTGTTGGCCATTTTCAGTTCTTCTTTGGAAAGAAGGTCTTTTGTTCATTTTTAACTTGGTTTATTTTCTTTTTTGCCAATGAGTTGTATAATTTCCTTATATATTTTGTATATTAACCCATTATCAGATATATGGTTTGCAAATATTCCCTTCCATTCCATACTAGGAACTTTCCCCCTGTTTTCTTTTGGAAGTGTTACAATTTCAAGTCTTATGTTTATGTGTCTAATCCATTTCAAGTTAATTTCTGTGAGTGGTGTAAGACAGGGGTCCAATTTCATTTTTTTGCATGTCAACATCCAGTTTTCCCAGCACCATGGATTGAAGAGATTATCCTTTCTCCATTGAGTATTCTTAGCTCCTCTGCCAAATATTAGTTGACTGGACATGCATGGATTTATTTCTGGGTTCTTCATTCTGTTCCTTTGGTCCATATGTCCTTCTTCATGCCAGTACCACCAGTACCACACTGTTTGGATTATTATAACTTTGTAATATAGTTTGAAATCAGAGTAATGCCTTCAGCTTTGTTATTTCTCAGGATTGCTTTGGTTACTCAGGGTCCTTTACAGTTCCATACAAATTTTAGGATTCTTTTTTCTATCTGTGATAAATGCCATTGGAATTTTTATAGGAATTACATTGAATCTATAGATTCAGTATGAACATCTTACAATATTAATTCTTCCAATCTATGAGCATGGAATTTTTTTTTTGTACCTTCTTTAAATTCTTTCATCAACGTCATATAGTTATCAGTGTTCAGATTTTTTATTTATTTCTAGGTATTTTATTGTCTTTGGTGCTATTATAAACAGGATTGCTTTCTTTACTTCTTTTTCAGATATTTTGTTGTTAGCGTACAAAAATGCAGCTGGATTGTTTATGTTGATTTTGTAGCCAGTAACTTTACTAAATACATTTATTGGTTCTAGCAACTTTTGGCAGATTCTGTAGATTTCTATATACAAGATCACATCAACTGCAAACAGAAACATTATTTCTTCCTTTCCAATTTATATGCCTTTTCTTTTTCTTGCCTAATTTCTCTGGCAAGGACTTCCAGCGCTATGAAGAGTAAGAGTAGTGACAGTGGGCACCTTGCCTTGTTCCCAATCTTAGAGGAAAAGCTTTCAACCTTTCACTGTTGGGTATGTTACTGGTTTTTAGTCTCATAAAATTGGTTTTTAGTCTCATATAAAAAATATACAATTGGAAAAGATAGATGGTAGGATTTTGATCTTCTGAAATGTGCAAAGATTTGTTTTGTGGCCTAACACACAATCTATTCTGGAGAATATTCCATGTGCATATGTAAAGATTGCACATTCTGCTATTATTGGATGGAATGTTCTGTATATGTTACGTCCATTTGGTCTAAAGTATATTTCAAGTCTAAAGTTTCCCTATCACTTTTCCATCTGGATGATCTATCCATTACTGAAAGTGAGATATTAAAGTCGCCTACAAATATTGCACTATTTCTCCTTTCAGATCTATTAGTATTTGTTTAATATACTTAAGTAGTCCAATGTTGGGTGCATCATATATATAATTATTATAACCTTTTCATAAATTGACCCATTTATCATTATATAATGACCTTCTTTGTCTCTTGTTAGATTTTCTGACTTAAATTCTATTTTGTCTGATGTAAGTGTAGCTACCCTTGATCCCTTTTGGTTTCCATTTGGATGGAGAATCTTTTCCATCCCTTCATTGTGAGCCTGTATGTGTCCTTAAAGCTGAAGTCAGTCTCTTATATACAGCATATAGTTGGGTATTGTTTTGTTTTTATTTTTATTCCATTTAGCCACTTTATGCCTTTTGACTAGAGAATTTAATCTATTTACATTTAAATAATTATTTATATGTAAGGATTTATTTATACCATCTTATTGTTTTCTGGCTCTTCTGTAGTTCCCTTGTTCCTTTTTCCCCTCTTGCCCTCTTCTTTTGTGATTTGATGATTTTCCATAAACATACACTTTGATTGTCTCTCCTTACTTTTTGTGTCCACTACAGTTTTTTGCTTTGTAATTATCACCGGTCTTACAGAAAATACTGTTAAGATATAACAGTCTATTTTGAACTCCATCACATAAAAAATTCTACGTCTCTACTCCTCCCCATTTTGTTTTTGAGGTCATAATTTACATCTTTTTATTTTGTGTATCCCTTAAAAATTATTATAATTATTTTTAATAATTTGTCCTTTAACTTTTAACTAGGGTTGAATGTTTAACATATCACCATATTCCAGTATTAGGATATTCTAAATCTGGTTATATGCTTACTTTTACTATTGTGTTTTATATTTTCATATGCTTTCATGTTACTAATTAGCATCCTTTCATTTCAGCTTGAAGAACTCCTTTCATCATTTCTTGCAAGGCAGGTCTAGTGGTGATGAATTCCCTCAGCTTTTATTGCTTGAGAAAGTCTGTAATTCTCCTTCATTTTTGGAGAACAACTTTTTTTTTTTTTAAGATCTATTTATTTATTTATTTATTTGACAGAGAGAGAGAGAGCACAAGTAGGCAGAGAGAGGAGGAAACAGGCTCCCTGTCAGGGAGAGACCCTGATGCTCGATCCCAGGACCCTGACACCATGACCTAAGCCAAAGGTAGAGGTTTATTTAACCCACTGAGCCAACCAGGTGCCCCTGGAGAACAACTTTTTCAGGTTAAATATTTTTGTTTAGCAGGGTTTTTTTTCTTTTCTTTTCAGCATTTGAATATATCTTCTCACTCTCTACTGGCCTACAAAGTTTCTACTGAAAAATCCACTGATACCATTATTGGAGGTTTTCTTGTATTTGAGGAATTTTTCTCTCTTGCTGCTTTTAAAATTCCCTGTCTTTTATTTTAGACAATTTTATTATAATATACACTGAAGAAGATCTTTTTGAGTTGAAAGGTTTGGAGGGCTTATGAGCTTGATGAAGTTGGATATCCAAATCTCTCCCCAGAGTTGGGACATTCTCAACCATTATTTCTTTAATAAACTTTCTACTCCTTTCTCCCTCTCTCCTCCTTCTGAGATTCCAACATGCATAGGTTACTTTTCTTATTGGTGTCCCATAGTTCAGAGAGGCTTTCTTCACTCTTTTTCCTTCATTTTTCCTTTGTCCTCTGACTGGATAATTTAAATGACCTGGGTTTTTTTTTTTCCTCCTTCACAAATTCTTTTTCTGCTCAGTCAGGACTGCTGTTAATGTTCTCTACTGCATCTTTCATTTCATTCACCATGTTCCCCAACTCCATAATTCCTATTTGATTCTTTTTTTAAAAAAGATTTTATTTATTTATTTGAGAGAGAGAGAGAGAAATAGAGAGAGATAGCAAGAGAGAGAGCATGAACAGGAGGAGAGAGAGAGAAGCAGACTCCCTGCTGAGCAGGGAGCCCAACCTGGGGCTGGATCCCAGGACCCTGGGATCATGACCTGAGCCAAAGGCAGATGGTCCACTGACTGAGCCTAGGTGGTGCCCCTATTTGAGTCTTTTTAACGATTTCTATTTCTTTGTGAAATTTCTCATTTTTAAAGTGTATTGTTTTCCTGCTTTTATTGAATTATCTTTCTGGGTTTTCTTATAGTTCACTGAGCTTCCTTAAAACAACTATTTTGAAGAACTTATCAGGAAAATTGCAGATCTCCATTTCTTAGGCGTCAGTTGCTAGAAAATCATTTTTTCCCTTTTGTGGTGTCACATATCTTTCATTTCTCATGTTCCTTGAAGTCTTGCATTGCTGTCTTCACACTGAAGAATTCACCTCCTCTAGTCTTTACTGACTGGCTTTGAGAGAGAAATCCCTTCCGTCAGCCCTGTATGAATTCTGAGGCTTTCTCAGACCTTCTATGGATACACATGTTCCACACATCTTATTCCCTCTTCAGGAATAGTTTCTAAGATTGTATGACTTCTTTTGATCCTACAAAAGCAGGATTAGTGCTTAAAGCTTTCTGTTTACTTCCCCCTGGGTGGTAGTGACTGCTCAAGTTTGTGTGCTTTCTTCCAATCCCACAGAGTCAGATTGGCTTTCTGTATGTGCTCACTAGCTGATGTATGTGTTCACCAGCTGACTGCGAAGGCTGGCTCTGGCTGCCCTTGGGAATGAACCCTGATAACTGACCATGGTGTAGTGACGTGTGTGACCGAGGCATGTAGAGCACTGTGGGAGCCTGTGGACCAACACGGAGATCTATAAGTGAGGTGTCCCCAGTGGCTCATAAGTGGGTTTCCTGAAGGAGTCTGCAAAGCAGTTAGGAGGATCCATGTCCAATCACTATCCTCTGAGAGCTGTGGCTGCTATTCTCCCAGCTGCTCCTTGCACTCTATGTCATGTAACACACCTCAGAAGTCTCAGTGAGAGGAGAAAGAAATGGGCCTCTTGGGCAGTGCCCCCACACAACTGGGTAAGCTGGATGTTCACTCACATGCTCCCCACTCCTCCTGTGGGAGAAATTGCATGCCAAAAGGTCTCTCTTCTCACTGAGCTGTGCTGTCTTAAGGGAGGGCTGACACAGGTGAAGTGAAACTGTTCCTTTTACCCTCTTCAATGCATCCAATCTCAAACTTTTTGCTCAAACGGTGTGCTGGAACCTCACTGGACTTGGGACTTACACAGAGGCACTATCATCCTTGAATGATTATCAGAATTGGTGTTCTTTGGGCATAAGATGGCAGAAAACTCCTATTTCACCATTTTGATAATGTCTTAGAATAAGCTTGTGTCTACAGAAAACTTTGTTGTGATTTTGATGGGAATTTCATTAAGTGTATAGATCAGTTTGGGCAGAATTGACATTTTCCTACACAGAGTCACCCAACTGATGAATACAGTATGTCTCTCCATTTATCTAGGATTTTTTTTTTAATTTCTTTGAAGCATTTTGTAATTATCAGCACATAGATCTTATGCATGTCTATTGGATTTACACTTAAGTATGTCCTTTTCTTTGGAGCAATTGTAAATGATATTGTGTGTTTAATTTAAGTTTTCACATCTGTTATTAGTACACAGAAATGAGATTCACTTTTGTGTATTGATCTTATATCCTGGAGTCTTATGAGCTCAGTTCTAGAGTTTTGGGGTAGATTCCATGGATTTTTCTATGTAGATAATCACATAATGTGCAAACAGGGAAAGTTTTTATTTCTTTCCTTCTATTATCTATGTCTTTAATTTCTTTTTCTTGCCTTATTATACTGATATAACTTCTAGGTCTATGTTGAATAACAGTAGTGCCAGTGGACATCCTTGATTTAATCCTGCTTTTAGGAGGAAAGTATTCAGTATTTCACCAGTCAGCATGATGTTAGCTACATTTTTTGTACATATTCTTTATCAAGTTCAAAAATTCCCTCCTATTCCAGTTTGGTAAGATTTTGCATCAACACGTTGTCAAAAGCTTTAGGTGTATAAACGAATATGATCATGTGATTTTTTTTCTCCTGTAGTCTGATGATATTATGAACTACATCAACTGATTTTTGAATGCTGAAGCAGTCTTGCCTATCAGGAATAAATACCATTTGGCTGTGGTGTATAATTATTTTTATACATTGTCAGATTCAATTTGTTAATATGTTGTTGAAGATTCCTACATCTAAACTTGTAAGAGTTATTGATATGTAGTCTTCCCTTTTTTGTAGTATCTATTTTTGGTATCAGAGTAATACAAACTATATAAAATGAATTGGGGGGACCTTGGTGGTTCAGCTGGTTAAACATTCCACTGTTTTTAAAAAAATATTTTATTTATTTATTTATTTGTCAGAGAAAGAATGAGAGTGAGCACAGGCAGACAGAGCAGCAGAGGGAGAAACAGGCTCCCTGCAGAGCAAGGAGCCCGATGCAGAACTCAATCCCAGGACTCAATCTCCACTCTTGATTTAGGCTCAGGTCATGGTATCATGGCCATTAAATTGAGTACCGCATTGGGCTCTGTGCTGGGCATGGAGCCTGCTTAAGATACTCTCTCTCCCTCTGCCCCTTCCCCAGCTCATGCATGCTCTCTGTCTATAAAAAAAATAATAATAAAATAAAATTAAAAAATGAGTTGGGAAGTGTTTTCTTCTCTTCTATTTTCTGGGAGAGACTGCATAAAATTTTTCCTTAAGTGTTTGATAAATTCTCCAATGAAACCTTGGCCCAGAGATTTTTGGGGGGAAAGCATTTTATTATTATTAAAAATTCAATTTCTGTAAGATTATAGGACTATTCAGGTTGACTATTCAAGTTGGTTAGATCTGGGTGTTTGCGATTTTGGGGAATTGGTCAATCTGACTAAGTCATCAAATTTATTAACATAAAGTTATTTTCTAGTGTTCCTTCATCATTTTCTTAGTTCCTCCAAGATAACTAATGATATACCCATTCTCATTCCTAATATCGGTGACTCTTCTCATTTTTTTTTATCAGACCTCCTGGGTCAATCTAGTTGATGACCTTCATTCTAGTTGTGGAGGTGGGGGCTCAACTCTCCACTGGATCATGCTGACACTGGGGTAAGGGTTAAGGGTACTGGTAATCTATTTCACCTTACAACAGTCTTGTTGCTGCTAAGTAGAAATGGAGGCTTAGCTTACCAATGGGCCCTGCTGACATTACCCTGATGAAAATCAAAGTTCTACTTGCTTCCACTAGGCAGGGGTAGAAGATTAGTTCCCTGCTCAGCCCCACCAATAGCACCACATTGAGTAATGGGAGTGTTACCACCGGCTACCAGTGTCTGACTCCGGCCATGGATCAGAAGTCAGGTGAGAGATCAGTTTCTGCCAGGTCCTGCTGAAATTGGTATATGTATGTGTGTGTTCAGTTTTTCCATTTTGTTTGACTGATGTACAGAGAATATAGCTAGAAAGGTTTTTGTTTGGTTTGGTTTTTTTAAATCATTAGGCCACCATCTTCCCTATCCTTTAGGTAGGGAGAACAAGGTTTTTCTTGGTTTGTCTCTACCTATTAGAGATTCAGGGCATACATATATGCCCTTACCCAGGATATATGGAAGGCAATAAGGAAACCCAGACAACTTGCTGCCTTTCCTTTCCTCCAGTTCCAAGCTCCCTAGGCAGCCTGCCTTCGACTTTCTCCCTTTCAGAGGTTTCCTATGCTCATTTGTTGTGTTATGTCCAGAGTGTTCGTTTATTAAGAGGGAGGACCTGGGAGGAATAGGGCCATTCCCTCATAGCAGAATCAGGAGTCCCTGTTTTCTTTTTGTAAAAATACCAAATTGTAATCCCATTGTATATATAGTTTTATATCATTTTTACTTATCATATCATAAGTTTTTAATTTCTGTAATAAACCCTTGTAAGTACAATTTTAAAAGCTATATAATTCCCCATTGAGTGGCCAGAACATGATTTACATAATCATTTTCATATTGTTGAAAATTTAGATTCCAACATTATTGCTATAATAAATAATGTACTAATGAAAACGTTTATGTCCTGAAGTTCTTCTGTACTTAGGATTATTATCTTAGATAGTCCCAGACGTGGAATCACGCACAGCCTAATAGCAACATGGAAGAGTGCCTCTTTTGTTCTCACCAACACTGGGACTTCAACGTGCTCTTAAACATGAGCTGATTGGTTGGAGAAAACAGCAGTGTGGTACGCCTCACGTGCATGTCTCTGATCACCAGGAAGCTTGGTCAATTGTTCTCCTTTTATAACCTGCCTTTTCATGCCTTTCTCCTGTTCATCTCCTGGGTCCTCAAGTATTCTTTTGGAATAGACTTCCAGCAGAAGGATCTGACTGAAACTGGTTGAAGTTTTCTTCAACCAAGAAAGATATAGGGCAATGTCAAAGATAAGCTAGGAGAGAAATAATTTAATCCTCTGTTGAATTACTGCAAAAATCAAGGGCTTAACAGGAAAACACCTGCCAATTAAATGAAGATATCAGATGAAGATAAAACATATGAAACACTTCAGATTTCTGGATAACTCTTGATCTTGAAAAGTATGCCGTTTAAGAAGAATAAACATTTCCTGAATCTTACCTGCAGCATAACAACATTGTCACCTTCAAAAGTCACAAACACATCTGTGTCGCATTTTAGGCCAGAGATTCGGTTTTCCATCATGTAACCCTTTTGCAGAAAAAAGAAAAGAAACATATTTCAAATTTCCAATTCCACCATTATAAAGGATGAACATTTTCTTTGAAATTAAACAAAAACACAGAAAATGGAAAAGAATAAAATAACTATAGTTTTTCTGCCCAGAATAACCATTCTAAGGATTTTGAGCCATCACACTTGCTTTTGATCCAGAAACATTTTTGTGGATTTGTCTTCACTAGTAGTAACCATTTGAAAACGGTCATGTAGCATTTTTCCGAAATAGTTCAACAAATTGTGCTGATTTTTTTTTCTCTCTTCCAAATCTTGTGAATTCTAATAAATGTCAAGAAATTAGTGATTTCGTCCTAAAATACGCAGGAGAATGATGCCTTCTCAACCCCATTCCTATCAAAATTAGCACATGTACCTGGTTCTTGGGACACAACATAAAAATCTTAAATTGCCACTCTGCATGTTAATATCATTAAACACTTTGCATCATAAATTCACACTCTAGTTTCCAACTAGGTTTTTCTTTCTTTCTTTCTTTTTTTTTTTTTTTACTTCCTGAAATCCTTATTTAAATGGCAGTAGCCTGCTGCTCATTTTCAAAGTGTTGACAGTATTTCTGCACACAAACTGGGAGAAGCAGCTGCTCAAGGGAAAGTCGATCGGCCCCAGGCAAAATGTGGAGCAGCAAAGTTTGCCTTTGTTTGGCCTCAGGCCTTCCCCTTCTGAAGGCCCCAGCGCTGTTATTTCTTCCAGTTCTTTCTTCCAGTTCGTTGCTCTCCCCATTAAATTCCCAGAATCTTTCCCACTCTCGAAATCTGCTTCCACAAATCAATCCTGCCTAAGTAAGTTATAGCAGAGGTGACTGTCACGCTACTTCTCCCAGGAGTATTTGCAGTTAGCACTGCAGCTCTGAAGAAGAAAAGACAAGATTTAGCCCCTGCTGAAATCCTCAAGCCACACAGAGCCTCACAGAAGGGTGCTCCCATGGGCAGCCAGAAACTCCTATCTCAAGACACCTTAATGCCCTGGGGGACCACCTTTATTTCTGAAAATGGCCATTTGAGTCAGAAAAACCAGCACTTCCAGGGACCTGCTGCCTGCGGAGCCCTGAAGTCCCCAAGCATCAGTGCTTTGTGGCCCAAGAGCCTTCCTCTGAGGTCCCTACTTTTCCTCCCCATTCCCCCCAAGTCATGGCGGCCAACTGGGCAGGCCAAACCGAGCATTCTCATCTGCGGTAATACTTAATTACTTTCGTAAATGTAAACAGGGTGTATGTATGGAAAAATAAATCAGTAGCATTTCCAACCTCCCCCAATCTAGTGCCATAACCACAGGGTTAAACCCACCCCACAGGCAGACCATGTGAAATCAGGTTCTGACTGTATGTGACCAGAGCCCAGAGTGCTTCACGGCCACAAGGCCATAGCTGACTCATTTTCATCATTGTTATTCTACCATTGATTGAGTGCCACCACAAGCCAGATTCTGGACTGAGGGTTTTACCAAAAGAAACCTCACCTGTTAATCCACGTAATCCCCTTCATTCTGACAACAGCTATGTGAGGTAGACATGACCCCATTTTACAGGCGAAGAAAGGGAGGCTTGAGAGCTATGTCGGAATGATCTTGAATCTATCAAGTTCTGGTATGGAAAATATTAACACTACAGATACCACCTCAGTGTTAGGAAGAACCTTCGTACTTAAGGGGCATAGCGGCTAAGTGCTCAAAATAAGGATTTTGAAGAAACAAAATACTTTTTTCTTTTGGCGCTTTGCTCTGGTCTTCCCGAGTATGGATGGAAGTGCCTGGTTCTTCGTTGTTCTCTGACTCTTCCGAATTTGTACACACTCTGTCCTGGGGGAAACCAGGACCACCAGGACTTTAAAATGACTTGAAAGATAATTTACTTAAAATGCAGCAAAATCAGCAAACAAATAACAACAGTCTCTCAGGGAATGGGCAAGGGAGTCCTATGAACATACAGATGCTCTATCTTAGGTTGGTTCTTCCAATACAGTGTAATTGATTTCTCTTCTAGATGGCGAAACTCAACCTTGAACCCTTCTTCATGTTTGAAAATCGAGTAAAACCACATGATTGCTTTCATGAAGATTCCAGACTCTCCAGGGCCCAGACCCAGAAGAGGTTCAAGTCACACAGCCTTTGCAGAGCTTGCAAACAGCTGAAAACAAAACAGCCAAGAGAAAACCAAAGCCAACCACGTGCAAGGCATGGCTGTGGCTGGCACGTGGCTTCCAATCTCCCGAAACCACCAAGGGCATAGTTATGATCTAATTTCCTTAGAAAAGGCCAGAGAGGGCTATCCTCATAAAAATCTAAAACTTTGAAATATCTGGGGTGACCCGTTGAGGAACTAACAATGCTCAAGTCCTAGGTATCTGAGTTCTGTATGAATGTGCACACAAGTTTAGAGGAAAGACACACAACCCAGAGAGTTACTGAATACAGACCTGCAGCCATCTTCTTGAGGGACTTGAATTCCAAATTCGGATCCCTGAACTCTTTGGGGGGGGGGTACAAATGATTATAAACAGTGTGTGTGTATATGTCTGTGTGTGTGTGTGTGTGTGTGTGTGTGTGTGTGATTTTCTAATTAAAAATGAACTTGGGTTTTTAAATTAATTACTAAAAGCAGTACAAAAGCATTATTTTAAGGTATTTTTTAAGACTTTGTTTATTTATTTGACAGAGAGAAATCAGAAGTAGGCAGAGAGGCAGGCAGAGAGAAAGGAGGAAGCAGGCTTCCGCCAAGCGGAGAGCCCAATGCAGGGCTCGATCCCAAGATCCTGAGATCATGACCTGAGCTGAAGACAGAGGCCTAAATCACTGAGCCACCCAGGAGCCCCACAAAAGTATTATTTTAAAAAACGAGAACAGAGAGGAAAAACCCACAAAAAAAGAAAAAAATAAAGTCATTTGTAATCTCATGATGTAGGATATGAAAGGGTGCCTGGCAAAGAAAGACCCCGGAAAGAGGCTTGGAATAGGAGCTGAGATTACAAGGACCGAGGTAAGTGTTGAGAAGAGAAAGGTGAGGAGGGACCGGGAAACCAGAAGGGCAGATCTGGGTAAAGGGAACCATGGAGTATTCCGGAGGGAGGAGGATATTGATTGAACATGTTGGAGTTAGAGAAGACTGAGGAATGATTCAGGTGTGAGGAAAGCCAGAATCAGGTGAGCAAGACAGGAAAGTGAGAGTGCTAGATTTAGGGAAAGAGGAAATCTGTTAACCTCATAGGTACCCACAGCACTCATGGATGGCAAGCTGGGGGGCAATCCTGATTTCTGCAGCCTGAGACGTTTCCATGTCAGGTCACAGCCCAGCAGTTGTTACCTCCATAACGCTTTATAAACCAGCACCACAGGATGTGCCAAGAAAAGGGACAGTCACGGTCATTACTGAGAACCAATTCTATGTTCTGTGTTACATCCAATATTTCATTTCCACCCTTCACAATGACATCTCAGCACCCCTGTTTGGGGATGAGAAAGTTGAGAGTCAGTGAGGTTTTCTGACCCTGCTCCTGCCACAGCGGCTCCTGGCCCACCCCCTGGGGTTTTGCAGTGTTGTTCCCGTGTCTGGAGCAATGCCCTCAGATCTCCATGGGGGCTCTCTTTCCTCTCATTTCTGTCTCTGGTCCAAAGTTCCCACTGCCAGGAGGCCATCCCTGGTCCTTCTGTCCAAAACAGCTGCCCCCACCTGCCACCTTTTCTCCCTATCACTTCACCTCAATTAATTTTTTTTTTATAGCATTTCCAGGTATCTTTCTAAGCAGAGGACATTGGTGCACAGACACACAACTAAGGAAGACCATGTAAAGACACAGGGAGGAGAAGACAATCACAAACCAAACAGAGAAGCCTCAGAAGCAACACACCCTGCCAACACCGATGTTGGACTTTTAGCCTCTAGGACTGTGAGAAAATAAATTTCTGTTTTTCAAGGCCCTCAGTTGGAGGTATTTTGTGATGGCAGTTGGCGTGGACTAACTTGGAGCGCAGCCGCACGTGTGCATACACACACAGAGATAAATCAATGCGAACAGCTTCTCTAACAGGAGTAAATCCTCTGGAGTCTAAGGAAATCCTCCTCTAAGCCATTATCTCAATGGGCTCAACAGCCCCTTGGGAAATGGAATGGCAGTCCCATAAGCTTTCTTTTTTCTACACTGGACTCCTAAGGAAGGGCATTTGCTTATACATTTCTGGCTAGGGTAGGGGAGCAGATGGGGAAAAAAGAGGGACGTGAGGGAAGAAACAGGTTTCATCCCCCCGAAAGTGAATAATATTTTCCATTAGCTTATTTCACTCTTAATTAAAAAAAGAAACATAGAATAGACAGAGGGAACTCTAAACTGCACGCTCCCAAAGCCAGCAGAATCCTCAGGGGGTCATGCAGCCCAGAATCTGGTCTCCCCGAAGAAAGAGCACACCGGGTAGATGTGTTACTCTATCTCTGCCTTCTGGGTTACATCGAGCCTCTTAGCAAGTAATTGTGAATGTCATTAAGGTTGTGTCCCATTTCAGTAAGAGCTCCATGCAACATATTTTATGATTCAAGCTTTGTACATTGAAAGTTTAATATTTTCCTGCTGTTTTTAACATCTCTGAATTTTTTTTTTACTGTATGATTACATTTAATAAATGGATCAGAACAAATTAGAAACAGGCTTTCTTCCCTCCTTTTAAGCAAATTGAGGGTAAATTTTGTTAATTTGAAGAAGAAGAAACTGACAAAATCAATCTTATCTTCAATTTGTTAGGGAAGGGCCGATCGGAAATACAGACACTGACCCACTCAGCAGGAAGGATTGTGTCTTAGAGTTGTGTTAATTTATACCTGTGTATCTCCACCACCCCAAATGTGGTAGAGCCTGTACACATGGGCAGCTGACATGTGTGAGATTCACTGCACCCTTTCCTGAGACAGCTGTGGTCTGAGTGGAGTCTTCTGACAGCCAAAGTTCAAGCCCGAACAGATGATGGATGTTCTTATGGAAGTGATGACAAGTTGTCCTGCCCTGCCCTGTTTGCTTTGAGGTGACCCTGCATTGTCAGGGCTTATGAACTGGGGAGAGTGGGTGGGAGGAAATTCATTCGTGGGTCCTGTCACCAAATGTATAGTGAGAGTCTCAAGCCTCAGGTACTATACTATGCACTGCAACCAAAGACACAATCCTGTCCTCAGAAGACAGATAGGTGTTGCTCAGGTAGACAAATAAAATAGGTAATTAAAAAATCTTTGGTAAGTGCCAAAAAGGAGACAATCAGGGTTCCATAGGAAAAATGTAACAAGAAAGAATTCTTCTAACTTATATGCCAAAGAATGTTTTCAGAGGCTTGTTTAACTTGGAACCTTAAAGAAGAAAAGTCAGCAAAGCTGTGGGAGAAGTGGGAGAAAGCTTGCACCCTGAGGCCACGAAGGAGCACAGAAAGTTCGGGGAGTGGAAAGAAGGCTGAGTTGGAGGTGGTTAAGTTGTGGGAGAGTGGCCCAAAGATAAGGTGGAAGAGGTAGATAGGGTTCCAGTGACTCAGGAGGCTTTTGGGTATTCATTTAAGTTAGCAGAGGTACAAAGTAATAAAAGAATTTTGAGCTTTGGAGTAAGATGACCTGTGATTTTAAAAGAAGACGATAGCACTGAGTGAGCACAGCCCATAGCAGGCAAGAGAGAAGTTGGACAATTGGTGGCAGAGACATGGCGGCATGGAGGTAGAGGGAGAGAGCCTCAGAGGGTTGAGTATGTGCATGAGAAGGAGGAAGTCTGGGCCACATGAATGGTATGTGTATGGTGGGGTGTCTACTGAGTTAGAGAACCCTAGAGCAGGAGGATGTTTGAGCGAAAGACCAAACATTCCTATCTGTCAATTTTCGGTATGAGAGAGTCCGTGAGCTATCCAAGAAGACTGGTCTAAGTGAAAGTTGGATACGAGACTCTGGACATGTGAAAAGATGTCTGGAATGGAGATGTAAATTAGAAAGCCCTCACCATACAGGTAGTATTTAGAACCTCAGGAAAAGACAGAATTATCAAGAGTATGAATACACAGAGGAGAGAGAACTTAGGCTCACGTTCTAGAAAATGCCAAATTCAGAAGCACACAAAGGCATAGTGGCAGAGGACACTAAGAAGAAGTCAGAGAGTATGACATGTGTGAGATTCACTGGAAGAAGGTCAGAGAGTATGGTGTCCCAAAGGCTGAGAGAGAATGTGTCTGTGAGGGAGACATCTGTTGTGAAGAGTGCTTCTGAGTACTCAGGCAAGTGAGGACTGAGGAGTCCTTAGGACTGAGCCACAGGGAATCAACAGCAACTGGACTAAAACTGTTTAGGTAGCATGGAGCGGGGGAAGCCAGATATCCGGCAATATGGCAGACTAGATATTCTTTTTAAAAACTCTCCAGTGGAAGGGCGCCTGGGTAACTCAGTTGGTTAAAACTCTGACTCTTGGTTTTGGCTCAGGTCGTGATCTCAGGGTCTTAAGATTGAGCCCCATGTGGGGGTCTGTGCCCAGCACAGAGTCTGTCTCTGTCCCTCTGCCCCTCCCGCTGCTCTCTCTCAAATAAATAAATAAATAAACAAATAAAATATCTTTTAAAAACCCTCTCTGGTAGAAATAAAAAAAAATGTGCTCATAAAATATTTTTTAAAAATCGTTTTGAATACACAGTTAAACTAATAAAGAGAAGTACTCCCAGGCTGAACACATTGAGAAAGCATGGACTCTGAAAGCGTAGCAGGTGTTGAAGCCAGATAAGAGGTTATATAAAGACACCTACACAAATATGGTCTCCTGGAAAATAGTGCCTACCATGGGTAAAGTAAGAAAACATCACCCCTCAACCAAGAACATAACAAGGAAGATGGGTAGTCTCAGCTCTGGCTGTAGGTAGAAAGAAACATCTTTCTTAGAGTTTTCAACTATGTATGCATTTAGGTGACTCTGGGACCAGAATCAGGAGCCAACTTAAAGTGGGTTGTTTATACAAACGACTAACAGACACATGAAAAGATGTTCATCATCACTAGCCATCAGGGAGATTCAAATCAAAACCACACTGAGATACCACTTTACACCAGTTAGAATGGCCAAAATTAACAAGACAGTAAGCAAGTGTTGGAGAGGATGTGGAAAAAGGGAACCCTCTTCCACTGTTGGTGGGAATGCAAGTTGGTACAGCCACTTTGGAAGACAGTGTGGAGATTCCTTAAGAAATTAAAAATAGAACTACCCTATGACCTTGCAATTGCACTACTGTGTATTTACCCCAAAGATACAGATGTAGTGAAAAAAAGGGCCATCTGTACTCCAATGTTCACAGCAGCAATGGCCACAGTCACCAAACTGTGGAAAGGACCAAGATGCCTTTCAATGGACGAATGGATAAGGAAGATGTGGTCCATATATACAATGGAGTATTATGCCTCCATCAGAAAGGCTGAATACCCAACTTTTGTTTCAACATGGATGGGACGGGAGGAGATTATGCTGAGTGAAAGAAGTCAAGCAAAGAGAGTCAATTATCATATGGTTTTGCTTATTTGTGGAGCAAAAGGAATAACACAAAGGACATTGGGTGAAGGAGAGAAGTGATTTGGGGGAAATCGGAGGGGGAGATGAACTATGAGAGACGTGGACTCTGAAAAACAATCTGAGGGTTTTGGAGGGGTGGGGGATGGGAGGTTGGGTGAGCTTGGTGGTGGGTATTATGGAGGGCACATATTGCATCGAGCACTGGGTGCAGTGCATAAAAAATGAATTCTGGAACACTGAAAAGAAATAAAAAAAAATAAAATTTTTTTAAAAATAAATAAAAATAAAGTGGGTTGTTTAAAGCTGGTATCTTCAGGCCACTGGCAAAGGTAAATGCAGATCCTTGCTGGCCTGAAAGAACTATCAAGATAAAGTTCCAAATATCATGAGCTCAATTAAAAAAAATTCAAGGAAAAATAAAAAAATATCAGAAGAGATAGACAACAATATTGTCAGACCTGCAAAGGTGGCATATACTCATATTAGCCTAAAATACCTACAAGTAGATAAAATCAAGGACATAGAGAGACAGTATACAAAATAACAATGACCTAAAATTTTCCAAAATGACCAAGTGACATAAATCCACATATCAGAAACTCAACCTCAAATAGGGAAAACATAAAAACAAATTAATACTTAGGCACATTATAGTAAAACCATAAATCACCAAAAAATAAAATATCTTAAAAGAGGCAGAGACCCTCCCCCCAATAGACTGCCACGAAAAATTACAATTAGACAGACGGTTGATTCCTCAACAACCAGGGAATCCAGAATAATATTTAAAATTTTAAAGTACTAAGAGATATAGCTGTCAATCATGAATTCTCTACTTAACAGTACTTCATCTTTTAAGACTGAGCATAAAATAAAGACATACTCAGACAAATAAAACTTAGGTTTACCACTACAAACCCAGACTAAATGGTATTCTGACAAAGGTACTCCAGGAATAAGGACAATGGCTAAAGAGATGCCAGAGGAATTGTAAGCAAAGATGCCAGTAGAAGGCAGTAGTTCTAAAGAAACCCTGGTTCCACATAATAATAAGTACAAAGGCTAATTGGTATAATTAAAATATGCAGTACTGAAGTAATGGAAATGGTAGCACAGAGGGTAAGAGTTGGGTAGGGAAAGCAATCTAAGCCCTGTGTTGTTTGAAGAAAGGAAAGATGATCATTAACTTCAGACTTTGTATGATAAATGTGCATATTAAAATTAGAGTGCCCAGAGTCGGGGCACACGGGTGGCTCTGTTGGTTAAGCATCCAACTCTTGATTTCAGCTCAGGTCATGATCTCAGGGTTGTGGGACTGAACCTACCATAACAGAGGGAGAGTTTAGCCCATGCAATAATTGATAGATCAGACACACCAGAACCTCAGTAAGAATAGAGAATATTTGAATAATGCCATTAATAAACTTGCTTATTGGTTACATTTAAAACCCTACATCCAATTACTGAACACACATTCCCTTGAGGCATACAACAGAGTTGAGCCCATGATATTTGGAACTTTATCTTGATAGTTCTTTCAGGCCAGTAAGGATCTGTGCTTCCATGTGTGCTTCAAGGGAAGTAGGTCATAATGAAATTCAAAGAAATGTATCCCATTGGCCATTTTCTCTGACTACTATGGAATTAAGTGGAGAAAATTTAGTAATAATTATTATTATCACAAAAAAAAAAAAAAACAAAGAGAACTGTTATTAAGAAGGCACTATTGCACAGTGGTTATATCCTGTGGCCAAACTAGCTGGGTTTAAATCTTGGCTCTGCCAGTGCAGGAGCTGTGTAATTTGGAGTCAATTGCTTACATTCTTAGGGCCCCATTCTTCACATACATAATATTGAGGCTATAATGTACAACTTTGTGGGGTTGTTGTGAGGATTATATATGTTAATCAATTTAAATGTGAAGACTGGGGCTTGACACATAGGAAGAATTCATCAGAGTTAGCTATTCTTTTTTAAAAAAGTACTAGACATTAGGAAATTTTAAAACATACTTGATTCCTGGGTCAAATAAGTCAGAATCCTAGAGGAGAACATAGGCAGTAATCTCTTCAATATCAGCCACAGCAACTTCTTTCAAGATATGTCTCCAAAGGCAAAGGAAACAAGAGTGAAAATAAACTTTTGGGACTTCACCAAAATCAAAAGCTTCTGCACAGCAAAGGAAACAGTCAAAAAACAAAGAGGCAACCCACGGAATGGGAGAAGATATTTGCAAATGACAATACAGACAAAAGGTTGAATCCAGGATCTATAAAGAACTCCTCAAACTCAACCCACACAAGACAGACAATCATATCAAAAAGTAGGCAGAAGATATGAACAGACACTTCTCCAATGAAGACATACAAATGGCTGTCAGACACATGGAAAAATGTTCATCATCACTAGCCCTCAGGGAGATTTGAATTAAAACCACATTGGGATATCACCTTACACCAGTTAGAATGGCCAAAATTAGCAAGACAGGAAATAACATGTGTTGGAGAGGATGTGGAGAAAGGGAAACCCTCTTACACTGTTGGTGGGAATGCAAGTTGGTGTAGCCACTTTGGAGAACAGTGTGGAGATTCCTCAAGAAATTAAAAATAGAACTTCCCTATGACCCTACCATTGCACTATTGGGTATTTACCCCAAAGATACAGATGTAGTGAAAAGAAGGGCCATCTGTACCCCAATGTTTATAGCAGCAATGGCCACGGTCGCCAAACTGTGGAAAGAACTAAGATGCCCTTCAACGGATGAATGGATAAGGAAGATGTGGTCCATAGACACTATGGAGTATTATGCCTCCATCAGAAAGGATGAATACCCAACTTTTGTAGCAACATGGACGGAACTGGAGGAGATTATGCTGAGTGAAATAAGTCAAGCAGAGAGAGTCAATTATCATATGGTTTCACTTATTTGTGGAGCATAACAAATAGCATGGAGGACATGGGGAGTTAAAGAGGAGAAGGGAGTTGGGGGAAATTGGAAGGGGAGGTGAACCATGAGAAACTATGGACTCTGAAAAACAATCTGAGGGGTTTGAAGTGGTGGGGGGGTGAGAGGTTCAGGTACCAGGTGGTGGGTATTATAGAGGGCACAAATTGCATAGAGTACTGGGTGTGGTGCAAAAATAATGAATACTGTTATGCTGAAAATAAATTAACAAAATAAGATACTAAGTAGCTAAAAAAAAATACAACTGATCAACAGAAAACCTTATTTATAAAATTGTGGTTGAACCAGTCAAAGCAGTATTTAAAAAGTAATGTTACAACTTAAAATGTTTATAACAGAAAAGGAGAAACCATAAAAATTAATGAGATAATATCCAAGATAATATCCAATACCCAAACTAAAGTACTAGAAGAACTGCAGGAAAATACACACAAAAAAAGTAGAGTAAAATTAATAAGAAAGATAAAAATCAATTAAATAGAAAAACCAGATACAATCTGGACAGGATCAACAGAACCAAAATTTATTATTTGAAAAAAATACAAAAATAAAACACAAGATAGGAGTTGGGAGAAAGAAAGAATATTAGGAATAGCAAAGGGAACATAGCTGGAGATACAGTAGGGATGGAAAAGATAAAAGAATATTATGAACCTCCACCAATAATTTTTAAAACTAAGAATAAATGGAAAAATTTCTGGAAAAATATAAATCATAAAAACAGTCTCAAGAGGAAAAGAAGATCTTAGTAGCTGTAACCACTAAAGAAAGAGAATCAATCATTTAAAATATTCCCAGAGAAAAACCACTGACTCTATACAGCTTTACAGGTATTAGTACCAAATATTTGAGGAAGAGATAATTCAGTTTTACACAAACTCTTTGAGAAAATAGAAAACAAGGAACACCCCTTCCCACCAACAGTGTAAGAGGGTTTCCCTTTCTCCACATCCTCTCCAACACCACTTCCCACGAAAGTGATATAACTTTAACATTCAGATTGGACAGGAGCACTACTAGACAGGAAAGATACAAGCCAACCTCACTTATTACTATAGATGAAAAAATCCTAAATGAATTTCAGCAGACAGAACCAACAGTGTATTAAACACACACACACACACACACACACACACACACACACCCACCATGAATAAGTTTATATCCCCAACTCAAGATTTGTTAAACATTAGAAAATCTATAATGTAAATCTACTACATTAACAGGTTAAAAGGAAGAAAAGGTACAATTATTTCAATAAAATAAATGCACATAATTCCCTCAAAGTCAAGTCTATTCATAATGTTAAAACCAATAAACCCACACACACACACAAAAGTCTCTTCAGAAATTAAGGGTAAAACAGACCTTCTTTGACATGACAAAGAATATCTGCAACTATAAACAACTCTATGCCAACAAACTGAACATGAAAAAGAAATGGAAAAGTTCTTAGAAACATACGAGTTATTAAGACTGAATCAGGAAGAAATAGAAAATCTGAATAGATCAATTACTAATAAGGAGATTGAGTCAGTAATCAAAAATCTCCCAATTAAAAAAAAAAAAAAACAACAACTCAGGAACAAATGGTTTCTTTGGCGAATTTTACCAAACATTTGGAGAAGAATTAACACCAACACTTCTTAAATTCTTCCAAACATATCAAAGAGGAGGGAACAGTCCTAAACTCATTTTACAAAGCCAGTATTGCCCATACCAAAACCAGCAAAAGGACATTACTAGAAAAGAAAACCAAAAGCCAATATCCTGATGAATACGGATCTAAAAATTCTCAGTAAAATACTAGCAGACTGAATTCAGCACACATTAAAAGGACCATTCACCATAATCAAATGGGACTTGTTCCTGGGATGCAAGGATGATTCAACATAGGCAAATCAATCAGCATAATATGTCAATTAATAGAATAAAAGAAAAGAATCATATGGTCATTTCAATAGATGCAGAAAAATCATTTGACAACATTCATTCATGATAAAACTCTTTTAACAAATTAACCATAAAAGGAACATATATTAACATAATAAAGGCTGTATATGACAAGCCCATTGTTCACATCATACTTAGTGTATGATAAAAGGATGGAAGCTTTTTCTCTAAGACAGGAACAAGACAGTGTGCCCACCCTCATCACTCCTATCCAACATAGTACTAGAAGTCCTAGTTAGAGCAATCAGGCAAGAAAAAGAAATTAAAAATATCAGAATTGGAAAAGAAGAAATAAAATTGTCTCTATTTGCAGAAAACAGGATTTTATATATAGAAAATTCTAATAGTCAACCAAAAAACTGTTAGATCTAATCAGTGGATTCAGTAAAGTTGTAGGATACAAAATTAACATATAAAAATCAGTAATATTTCTATATACCAACCACCAAATTTCTAAAAAAGAAATAAAATGTGACCCAGCAATTACACTACTAGGTATTTACCCCAAAGATACAGATGTAGTGAAAAGAAGGAGCACCTGTACCCCAATGTTCATAGCAGCAATGTCCACAACAGCCAAACTGTGGCAGGAGCTGAGATGTCCTTCAATAGAAGAATGGATAAAGAAGATGTGGTTCATATATACAGCAGAATATTACCCAGACATCAGAAAAGATGAATATCTACCATTTACATTGACATGGATAAAACTGGAGGATATTATACTAAGTGAAATAAGTCACACAGGGAAAGACAATCATCATATGGTTTCACTCATATGTGGAACATAAGAAATATTGCAGAGGATCATAGGAGAGAAGGGAAGGAAAACTGAATGGGAAGAAATCAGAGAGGGAGACAAACCATGAGAGGCTCTTGACTCTGGGAAACAAACTGAGGGTTGTGGAAAGGGAGGTGGGTGGGGGATAGGGCATGTGATGTGATGAGCACTGGGTGTTATACGTAACTAATGAATCATTGAATATACATGAGTAAGTAATGATGTACTATATGGTAGATAATTGAGAGAGAGAGCGCCGAATCCTAACCACTAGACCACGAAGGAGTGTCAGATAATTGAATTTAAATAAAAATCAATCAATCAATCAATCAATCACATTTACAATAGCACCAAAAACAATAAAATACCTAGGAACAAATTTAACTCAGGGGGTAAAAGTTTTCTATACTGAAATTATAAGACACTGATGACAGAAATCAAAGAACATACAAATAAAATGGTATCCTATGTTCGTGGATTGGAAAAGTTAATATTGTTAAAATGTCAATACTACCAAAATCCATCTATAGATTCAATGCAATCCCTAACAAACTTCCAGTGGCATTTTTTTAAAAAGCAGAAAAAGCACTTCTTTTATACAGAACAAGAAAAGACCCCAAATAATCAAAGAAACCCTGAGGAAGAAGAACAAGGCAAGAGGTATCATACTTCCTGACTTCAAGCTATACTATAAAGTTAGAGTCACCAAAACAGTAGGGTACTGTCATAAAAACATATAAAGAGATCAACAGAACAGAAATAAACCCAAATATATACAGTCAACTAATATCTGACAAGGGAGCAAAGAATACTCAATGGAGAAAACATAGTCTTTTCCATAAATGGTGCTGCCATAATTGGATATTCACATATAACGAATGAAACTGGACCTACTGCTCTTACACCATTCACAAAAATTAACTCAAAACAGACTAAAGACTTAAATGTCAGAGCACAGACCATGATACTTCTAGAAGAAAACGAAGGAACAAAGCTCCTTGACATGGGTCTTGGTAAAGATTTTTGGACATGACACCAAAGCCCAAGCAACAAAATAAAAAATAAAGGGAGGCTACATCAAACTAAAAAGATTCTGTGCCATAAAAGAAACCATCAACAAAATGAAAAGACAACTTATAGAATGGGTAAAGAATATTTGCAAACCATATATCTGATAAGCTGCTAATACCTGACATATAAAAGATAAGGAACTCATACTCAATAGCAAACAAACAAACAAACGAAAACCCAAAAACAAATAACACAATTAAAAATGGGCAAAAGTCCTGGCGACTCACAGACCTGTACCCCTGGGGATAAAAGTACATTATATATTATTAAAAAAATAAAAAAATTAATTTAAAAAAATGGGCAAAAGATTTAAGTAGGCATTTCACCAGAGAAGACATATGACAGGCCAACAAGTAAATGAAAAGTGCTCAATATCACTAGTCATTAGAGAAATGTGAGTTAAAATCATAATGAGATATCATCACCTCATGCTAGTTAGAATGGCCATCACCAAAAAGACAAGAAATAACAAATGCCAATGTGGATGGTAGAGAAAAGGGCCATGCATTCCTGGTGGAATTATAAATTGGTACTGCCACTAAGAAAACAGTATGGAGGATCCTCAAAAAATTAAAAATAGGGGCACCTGCGTGGCTCAGTGGATTAAAGCCTCTGCCTTCGGCTCAGGTCATGATCCCAGAGTCCGGGGATCGAGCCCCGCATCGAGCTTTCTGCTCAGCAGAGAGCCTGCTTCCCCCTCTCTTACTCTGCCTGCCTCTCTGCCTACTTGTGATCTCTGCCTGTCAAATAAATAAATAAAATCTTTTAAAAAACTTAAAAATAAAAGTACCACATGATCCGGAATTCCTCTTCTGGGAATATATCCAAAGATAATGATAACATTAACTTGAAAAGATATCTGCACCCTCATGCTCATAGCAACATTATTTACAATAGCCAAGCTATGAAAACAGTCAACGAATGGATGACTGGATAAAGAAGTTGTATACACACATGCACACACATACACACACAGAGATGAATATTATTCAGCCATAAAAAACAAGGAAGTTCTACCATTTGCAGAACATGAATGGACCCTGAAGGCATTATGCTAAGTGAAATAAGTCAGAGAGAGAAACACAAATACTGTATGATCTCAATTATACATGGAGTCTTAAAAAAAAAAAAGTCACAGAAAAAAGAGGTGAGACTTGGCATTAGCAGAGGCAGGGAGGGAGAATTGGAGGAAGGTCGCCAAAAGGTACAAACTTCCAGTTATAAAATAAATTAGTACTAGGGATATGATATACAACATGACAAATACAGGGGCGCCTGGGTGGCTCAGTGGTTAAAGCCTCTGCCTTCGGCTCAGGTCATGATCTCAGGGTCCTGGGATCAAGCCCCACATTGGGCTCTCTGCTCAGAAGGGAGCCTGCTTCCCCCTCTCTCTCTGCCTGCCTCTCTGCCTGCTTGGATCTCTGTCTGTCAAATAAATAAAACTAAAACTAAAACACACACACACACACACAAACATGACAAATACAGGTAAAACTGTTATATGATATATAGGAAAGGAGTTAAGAGTATAAAATTCTAAGAATTCTCATCACAAGGAGAAATTTTTTTCCTTTATTATTTTCTTCTTTTCTTTTTATTGTATCTACATGAGAAGATGGACATTAGCTGTACCTATTGTGGTACTCATTTCATAGCATATGTAAATGAAACCAACAGGCTATATGCCTTAAATGTATACAGTGATGTATGTCAATTATTTCTCAATAAAACTGGGGAGAAAAGGATATCTGCAACATACCCACATCAAATAACATCCTTAATGGTGAAACAGGAAGTACAGGTCCTTTAAAGTCAAGAATAAAATTTAGGTGCTTATTATCAACCACTTCTTTCAACCATTGCACTGGAGGTTCTTGTTACTTATTTGTCATAATATGACAAATAAATAAATATAAATAATTGTAAAGGAAGAAACAAGCCATCACTTGTCACCAGTGATATGACTGTCTACACAGGAAATGGAAAAAACTATAAACAGATTATTAGAATTATTATGGCAGTTCACAGTTTGCTGGATATAAGATCAACATAAATAGTTGAGTTCCATATCTATAAACAAGCATGAAAGGATTAGTTAGAAAATATTTTGAAAGCTATCACATATACTATAATATATATATCTGTTCCATGTCTGTCTTACTACCCATACTAGTGAAGCATCGGGAGGCATGTTCATGATATGCAACACCATTCCTGAGCCAAAAATGACTAAGTTGGGAAGTATTACAACCCAAACTGAGCCAGGGATTCAGGGCTAGATTTTTGAGACACCATCTTGGAGTAGAGCCGGAATGGAGATGCTCTAAACTTCATAGCCAAAGGGCAGCCACAAAGGCAGAGGAACAAGAATGAGCAGACACTCCACAAAGGCTGAGACTATCGGACCCAAGAGAAGTTGCTGCCCCACCTCCAGACCCTTTCCCAGTTCCTGGTCCTTGTGGGACCCAGATTCCAGAACACATCTCATCTCTTGGCTCTCTGTCTCTCTCTCTCAATCTGTACTCTCCTTTCTTGACTGAGCAAGTCTGAAATGAGTCTCTCTAACTCACACCCAAAAGGATTTTAACTAAGATGATCATAACATGAGAAAGTCAACCTGTGAAGCTTCATTTTTTCCCCCTCTTTATTTTCTTGGTGTGATAGGTGAATCCTTCTGGAGTGTTCTGGACCATCTCAAGGGAGGGTAAAATGAGAATACAGTAGATTAAAAATTTGGCACGTTGGCCTAGGATCAATGCCAGCTTTATCCATTATCTTCTCATATGTCTGAATGTTATCCATGCCAAATAAAATTTATAATCGCCTTCTTTATGTCCTTAAGAAATTTAGGCTGAGATCTTCAAAAGAATGTTACCAATAAAATGGATTGTGCTTGGGTCATTTTGGTAATCTCTCTTTTCTTTATCAGTGATGAGGGTCAGTTTTACTGCCTGCTACTCTCCCACTCTAATTTACCTGATGAGATAAGACCTACTAACATAAGACATGCACAAATATGACATTTGGATTTTCTCACAGGGAAATTATTTTTTCCAGAGACCACAGGTTGACAGCAAAACACAAAGGTTTGTTTTAAAATCATGGATTATGTTAAATGAAGGGCCTCAACATAGGACACTGATTCACAAGGAAGCCAGGGGCCAGAAACAAAGCCGTCATCCCACACCCCCAAAAAAGTAAGCTCCTGAATCAAGGACAAGAGTCTTGGATTTGGGAGACTTGAATCAGAACCTGCCTCCATCTTCTACAAGCTCTGGAGAAACAGCATCTCACCTCTGGCCTTAGTTCTTCAATCCATGGGAAAATAGTAAGGATAATAATTCTTGCTCATAGGGCTGTTGGGAGTATTACAGGTGTTAACACCTATACAGGTCCTGACACTTTACCTAGCAGAGACTCAGAATGTCAGGGAGTCAAAAACAGAGAGCTTTTTTTTTTTTTTTTTTTGAAAAAAAGAGAGCTGATTCCTCTAATCTTGAGCAAGGTTCTTTCAACGTTGGGAAATAATTTATCATCATAAAGTATTTTTACTGTGCTGTTTTTCTAAATCCCTACAATCAAACTGGTTGTTGTCTGCATAATGACCAGAAAGTGACAGCAGAAATGGGGAGAAACGTAGGATTTACTCCACAGTCCCAAAATGTTGAGATTGTTCTTGAAGGTCCTAATTCTGTCCAGAGAAAGGGTCCTCTGATCAATGAAATGGAAAGGGAAGAAGTTGATCACAGACCCACTGGTGGTCTAGAAAAATCAGGTCAGGGATGAACAAAGACTCTGACTGAAGAAGGTGTCATAGCAGCCACAGAGAGGGCCTTTCTACTGAGGTCAGCACTTGGATCCCAGCCAGTCTCTTCTTAGGAGGTCTGCCAGACCCTGGGACCCCTTCTGAGTATGGGCCATACATGAACCCCTTACAGGGACTTGGCATGACCCAGTAAAGTTGCCCAGTTACTTGGTATTAAGATGAAGCCCAGCTCATGCTTACCCCACCCACACACGCAACACTAGCCAGCTGGATCCATGACCTCCATACCTAGAATCCTCCACCAGCACAGCAAGCTCCACATGACCCAGGGACCAGCCAGGATTTTTCTTGGCTCTGTCTCTTCTTAAGAAATTGGATGGGTCAACAAGACAAAGAGGCAACCCACAGAATGGGAGAAGATATTTGTAAATGACAGTACAGACAAAAGTTTGATATCCAGAATCTATAAAGAACTTCTCAAACTCAACACACACAAAACAGATAATCATGTCAAAAAATGGGCAGAAGACATGAACAGACACTTCTCCAATGAAGACATACAAATGGCTGTCAGACACATGAAAAAATGTTCAACATCACTAGCCATCAGGGAGATTCAAATTAAAATCACATTGAGATACCACCTTACACCAGTTAGAACGGCCAAAATTAGCAAGACAGGAAACAATGTGTGTTGGAGAGGATGTGGAGAAAGGGAAACCCTCTTACACTGTTGGTGGGAATGCAACTTGGTGCAGCCACTTTGGAGAAGAGTGTGGAGATTCCTTAAGAAATTAAAAATAGAGCTTCCCTATGATCCTGCAATTGCACTACTGGATATTTACCCCAAAGATACAGATGTAGTGAAAAGAAGGGCCAACTGTACCCCAATGTTTATAGCAGCAATGGCCACAGTAGCCAAACTGTGGAAAGAACCAAGATGCCCTTCAACAGACAAATGGATAAGGAAGATGTGGTCCATATACACTATGGAGTATTATGCTTCCATCAGAAAGGATGAATACCCAACTTTTGTATCAAAATGGACGGAACTGGAGGAGATTATGCTGAGTGAAATAAGTCAAGCAGAGAGAGTCAATTATCATATGGTTTCACTTATTTGTGGAGCGTAACAAATAAAATAGAGGACATGGGGAGATGGAGAGGAGAAGGGAGTTGAGGGAAATTGGAAGGGGAGGTGAACCATGAGAGACTATGGACTCTGAAAAGCAAACTGAGGGTTTTGAAGGGGTGGGGGGTGGGAGGTTGGGGGAGCCAGGTGGTGGGTATTATGGAGGGCACGTATTGCATGGAGCATTGGGTGTGGTGCATAAACAATGAATTCTGTTATGCTGAAAAAAAAGAAAAGAAAAAGAAAAAGAAATTGGATGGGTAGCAAAATGGTCTCTACCATACTAGATGCAAGTCAGGTTGACCCCCTTATCTGTTTCGAGAGTTACACATCCAGGGGATTGCTATGAAAAGCTGGTCAGTGAAAGAAATGCTTTCTCTCTCATTCCAGGGATAGTAAATCTGCAGCACAGGACAGAGGGGTGACCCTCAAATGACTATCCTCCTTGCACCAGCCTGCCTTCCAGCACAGAGCCCACTCTGCCCAGAGGACCTCATGTTCCACCAGACTTGATTCTTCCTTGGCCCATGGCACTCTTGGATTTTTGAGTCTGGTTTTTCTCATTTTTATGGCTCTTCTTTGGTCACCAGCACTCTTAACTGCTTGCATGCAGAGTCCCTCTAGCCTTACTACTCTGCAGCAGCACCTCAGGAAACCAGGAACCAAGTGTGAGAGTCAACAAGCATGACCAAGCCCCAGAGGAAGCTGGCTGGGCTCCTTCAGGAATGAGTAAGGGTTTGAGCTTCAGCTCGCGGACCTCACGTCATCTCTCTGGGATTCCCAGAGTTCTGTTTTGCTTATTTCAGGCCTTGGCTCTGTTCCAAGAAGTGGTCAATGCCAGATAAATGAGGTCGTGTTGAATCTCCCTGAAAAATTAGTTTTAGGATTAAGTCTACTAAATAACTGAGGGGCTCCGCATCATATCACTTTTTTTTTTTTTAATTTACAGACACTTGTAATTGTTTTAATGTTCTCTTATGCAATCTTTAAAATATAATGACTCAGTCATGGCCCAGCTGGATGACATCTCCAAACAGCAAACAGCAGCTCTGTGTCTAACATGAAAGGAATGGTCAGTGCATGTTTGCTGATAACCTTATCATCAGGCTGGGTCATAGATCTCTTCTGAGACTTGCCCTTGCTCCAATTTTGTATAGCAATTTCTTTATTCTGCTTCAGCCAGTTCTGCTCTCCCATAGAGGATTCTGAAACAGAATGGAGCAGCCAGGGGCTGAAATGAGAAGGCTCTCACAGAGGGACCCTGATGGAGAGGAGCCTGAAATCCTGTTGTGGAGGCCAATCCTCAGGGCCCAGTGAGCCCAGGAGTGGTATCTCCCAGTCTTGATATCAAGGGGGACAACATAAACAGCATGGCTCCTGGCCATGGGCATTCAGGTACAGGGAACGTGCAAGGGCAAAAGGATACTGTAACAGGTCCCTGTGAAGAATTTGGCTGTGCAGGGTCAAGGTCAACAGCTAGAGCTTCTGTTAAGTTCTACTGCAGTGACAGGAGTAGCAGGAACCATGCAGCCTATCCTCATCCCAAGCCCATTTTTGCAGACCCCGATGATTTGGAGACAGATCTGTTGAGGATGTGACTTGCTTCTACTCTCCAAACCTGCACCCCGAGGAGCACTAGCCAGGCAGCTCCCACATGAGTCTAATGGGTTGAGGTGGATCCTTCAGTGCAATCACACCCAGGAAAAAAGACGAGGACATTCTAGCATTTACTGAGAGACTATCATGGGCAAGGCTTTAAAAGATAAGGAAACTGAGGCTCCCAGTGGGAAGATCCAGGGTCACAGAGCCCTGACCAAGAGATCCCACCCCTTTGGTGATGAGTGCTCTCCACCCCACCTATCACCCTGCCCCTCTTCATGATGCAGCCCCATAAGACCATTCTGTCATTCGGGGTTCTGCTGCCCTATTCCTCTCTCAGACAACGTAGGAAATTCAATGTGAGTTTGCTTGGGTATGGAGAAAAGAGACAATGTACAAGTAAGTTAAATGGCAACAGTCCTAAGAACTTGGTTGACTCCATCAATCTTTAAAGAAATAAGGTGGAAGCAAAGACAAGCAGCCGCGGCCCGGGTCATGTGACCACTCAGAGCTTGCAGAATTCACTCCCAGCATTCCCATGTGGGCAGGTGAAGGCTTTTCTTTGTGTCCAAATGAGGCCAGTTGGATTCTTCACTTACACACTGAGATTAAAAGCCAAAATGCAGAACATGTGTAAGCACACAGTACTCGCCATTGGGAACAGTGCCGGCCGGCTGTGTGCCAGGATTAGGCTTTGCTATCCCAGCTCCTGTCCCAGCCTCTCCCTGACTTACCAAAGAAGTATGGGGTGAGTAATGTAACCTCATCCCGCCTTACTTCCCTCAGCCCTACACTAAAGGGCAGGAGCCAGGAATCACCTGAGGGTCTGAGAGGAAAGGGGTCTGGTCCTGCCTATCAACCTCCCCCATTACAGGAGGATCCAACTTCATGTTAACTTCTGAGCAGCTCAGCAAGACTCATTAGAGGCTCAGGCATGGAAGAGACCTGCCCAAGGTCCCACAGCTGCAAAGTGGCATGCTGGATTCAGACTGTGCCCACCCCATTAACATGAACCCCGCTATTTTCTGGAACATAGGACACACTGGTTTGCATATGGCACAGTGGCTAGGTGCATGGCCTCTGGAGACAGATTCTCTGCATTTAAAGCGTGGTTCTGCCACTTTTTAGCCCCTTAACCTTAGGCCAGTTATTTAATCTCTTTTTGGCCTCAGTTTCCTCCTTTGAAAAATCAGTCTGATAATAGTACTCACCTAACTTGAGAGATAGCTAAGTTACTATATATAAAGCACTTACAAAGATGCCTACATATATAGAAAATGCTTAATGAGTATTAACTAATTAGAGCCAATAAAAAGCAAAGAGGACCCCGCAGCCCCTGGATCCTGGGCCCCCACATATGCTGTGTCTGACATGGGAAGAGGCTGCCTTTCATCAGCATGAAGAATCACTTGGAAGGGCAGGTCTGGAGTTCCAGAGGCACTAAGTGCCCCGGAGTTCAGACCTCGTCTTTGGTTAAGTGTGGGGGCAGGGGGCACTGGGGTCCCATTCACCCAGTGCTATCTGTTCATTCTACCCAGTAAAGGTGAGATTACTTCCTTGGAGAGCCTCCCAAACACCTCAGTGTGATTTCCCACTCTGCCTTGGGGCATAGCTTCACCATACCGACATGGACTCTGGAGTCAGATGAATCAGGCCTTAAATCCTCAGGCAACACGTGGAAGCTTGGGCAAGTCCAACTGCTTGGAGCCCCTGTTTCCTCACGGCAAAGTGGGGATGACCAAAGAAGCTAAGGTTGTTAGTAACCTGCTTATTGTTAGCCTGCTAAAGTTGTTATTAGGTTTAGGATTGTTATATCCTCTTGAATTGGCCCTTTTGTCATTATGAAATGGACTTATTTATCCCTGGCAATATTCTTGGCTCTGAAATCTGCTTTGTCTGATATTAATAGTCATTCCAGTTTTCTTTTGATGAGTGTGAGCATGACATATCTTTTTTCATCCTTTTACTTTTAACCTCTTGAGACCTTTCTATTCAAAATGTATTTCTCATATGCATATAGTTGGGTCTTGCTTTTTTATCCAATCTGGCAATCTCTGCCTTTTAATTGGGGTATTTGCATTTAAAGTGTTTAGGAACATGGTTTGGTTTACATCTACCATATGGCTATTTGTTTTATATTTCAACAATCTCTTCATTCTCCCCTACTTCATCTTCTCTCCTCTTCTTTTGGACTTAGTACTGAATTCCATTTTAACTTCTATGTTGGCTTATAAGCTATGACTCTTCATTGTATTATTTTAGTGGTAGCTTTGGGGTTTAGAATAGAAATCTTCAACTTCCCACAGTCTACTTTCAGGTGATATCATACCACCTCAGATATAGCATAAGAACCTTACAATTGTGTACTTCCTTTTATCCCCTTCTGGCCTTTATGTGATTTTGCCATACATTTTACTTTTATATATGTTATAAAACTCACTCGACATTGCTATTATTTTTGTTAAGAGAGTCAGTTACCTAACATTTTAAAGATTTATTTATTTAATTAGAGAGAGTGTGTGTGTGCATCAGTGGGGGGGTACAGAGGGAGAGGGAGACTCTCAAGCAGATACTTCCTGAGCACACAATTCACCTTGAAGCTCCATTTCACAACGCTGAGATCATGACTTGAGCTGAAATGAAGAGCCAGACACTAACCAACTGAGCCACCCAGGCGTACCTCAATTACATTTTAAAGAGATTCAAATACTAAGAAAAATCTTATATATTAAGAAAGTTATGGAGCACCTGGGTAGTTCAGTCAGTTAAGCAACTGACCATTGATTTGGACTCAGGTCATGATCTCGGGATCATGAGATCGAGCCCCAAATTGGGCTCCCCACTCAGTGCGGAATCTGCCTGAAATTCTCTCTCTCCCTCTGTCCCTATCTCCTACTTGTGTGCTTTCTTTCCCTAAAATAAATAAGTAAAATCTTAAAAAAAAAAAAAGAAAGAAAGAAAGTTACTATTTTGGGTACTTCTCATTGCTTTGTGCAGATCCATAGTTTTATCCAATATCATTTTCTCTCTGTGTGAAGAATTTCATTCAATATTTCTTATAATGAAAGTCTACAGGCGATGAATCCTTTTAACTTTGGTAAGTCCAAACACATCTTTGTTATAATGGTTTTGTTTTTGAAACATAATTTTTCAGAGTATAGAATTTTAACTTCATGTTTTCCCTTCAGTACTTCTTAAAATGTCGCTCCACTTCTTGTTTTTATTTTTTTTCCAATGAGAAATCTGCTGTCATCCTTAACTTTGTTCTTTTATACATAACATTTCTTTTTTTCTCAGGCTGAGTCTTAAAGTATTCCAGGCTGGCTTATGAGAAAAGGCACTGTTCCCATTCCCATGTGAGGACATGATCCTGTTCCCTCCAGACCTTCCAGGTGATTCTTTCCCTCACACACATGCAATAATCAGCGCTCAGCTGAATGTTTGAAGGGAAACCCTGCAGATGCTTGAGTTCTCTCTCTGACCAACAACTTCTCTTCTGTCTTCTACTCTATCCCATGAATTCCAGATGCTTTTGTCTCCCTCAACTCTCAGCATGGTGTCTTCAAATCAGGGAGTCCCCTGGGCTCTGTCTTGGTTGCCCCTCTGAAGGCATGGTGTAGAAACTCTTGAGGTAGTAAACTGGGACAAATATAAGTCTCATTTAATTTAATTTAATTTAATTTAATTTAATTTAATTTAATTTTATTTTATTTCCTCACTCTCATCGCCTGATGTCGGGTGTCTTGCTGCTTTAATCAGGAGAGTAACTTCATGTAACTTCAACCTGGTTTGAGTGGGAGTCCCCGAAAACTCATTTGACTGAAATCTTAGGGCCACGCAGTTCAGTGTCCCGCCTTGCATTACCTGGCCCTCAGGACAGGGAGCATGTACCTTGTACACCATTCTACACACAGACAGAAATTAGAAATATTGGGGGCACCTAGGTGGCTCAATGGGTAAAAGCCTCTGCCTTCGGCTCAGGTCATGATCCCAGGGTCCTGGGATTGAGTCCCGCATCGGGCTCTCTGCTGAGCGGGGAGCCTGCTTCCCCCTCTCTCTCTGCCTGCCTCTCTGCCTACTTGTGATCTCTCTGTCAAATAAATAACTAAAATCTTAAAAAAAAAAAAAAAAAGAAATATTGAACAATGACTCTTAATCAGAAGACATTAAGGCAATGACATGCTTGCATGAACATAAATTATGTAACTTCCAACCAGTATCATGCATTTGATGATCTAATTTTGGAAAAAAAATTGTATGAGATCTTATTTATCCCAGGCTTTCTGCACAAAAAGTGACAGACTATGCTTCTCTTAGCAGTATGTTCTTTTAGCAACTAAATGTCACTCTTGCAACATTCAACCTATCACCCAAAGAAAGCAACAATTGCTGAGACTTCTGCAGAAAGAGCCAACCTAAGACTTTCTCCTGGTTTCCTGATGCACAATGATAATATTATTAAAATAGACCACCAACTGGTATGGAAACATTCAATATGGAGGGAAAGAACCTCAGAATCCAAAGGTTTGTACAGAACAGTTTAAGAGCAACAATGCTGGGATGTTGAACTCTTGCCTAGACCAAACGCTGGAGGCTGCTGTGTCTTGAATCTTTCCCTCGGGCACGAGGTAAGCTAAGCAGACAGGAAGAACTGATTGCTTTTTTAAGTGTCAATGCCTGTAAGACATATAACAGCCTTTTTCCCTTTTCCATTTTCAAATACATAGTCTTAAATCCCAAAGAGCCAAATTAGTAACATTCCAGTGAAACTAAATTATCAGAGATAATGAATGCACGGGGCAATAATTCAATCAACCAATCTATCCACCATCCTATTTCCATCAGTCCATCTGTCCACCATCCTGTCTGTCCATCAGGTCATCTGGGAGGATATGAAGGTCCAGGGGCAGGAAACCACTGGGCACATCAGCCCATGAAATGCATCACAAGGAATGAGCCAAGGGAGGAAGATGAGAAGACCACAGGGCTTTTGAGCACACCCTTGGGTTGAGTCACCTGTCAGAAGCCACAATATCTGCATCTCTCAGCACTCCTAGCAGAGTCCCAACCCCCTATAGGTGGGCTACCCCTGCCAGAGGGGTCACTTCCGGTCTTAACTCCCATCTGTTAAGCTCAACTTTCTTGCTGTGCCCAGAAGAGTCCTGTTCCTAACTGCTGCCAGCAAACTCCTGTTCCAAGAGATGGCCACGTCCCTGGAGCTACACCTGGAAACCAGCCATGTGGCAAGAGCCTCCTACCTTGTCAGGGCACTGAGGAAAGTCACAATGAGCCATGGCACCTCTCTGCCTCAGAGGACCTCAGCGCCTGGTCCAGCTGTGCCCCAGTGCCAGCTGTTACTTTGTTCTGCATTCTCTTTCCTTTCATGTGGACTCACATGCAACATCCATGGGCACAAAGCAGGCATGTCCACCACTATCGCCCCCACCATTGTCACGGACATAGAGTGTACACCTAACTAACTGAGGCCTCCTTGCCTCATGGGCACATCTTTATTCAGCCACCTTAAGAGAAATGATCACTCTGGCTTCCGCAGGAGGCCCTCATTTCCATCCGTATTGTTCACGTGGGAGAAACTCTCAGGCTGTGCCTATTGTGAAGGTCCAGCCCTTCCTTACTCCTTGCCCTTCATCCCTCACTCCTCACCCCTCCATTGGTCTTGGCTCTGATACAGAGCATCAGGGCAGCAGACTTTCTGGAAACTTATCCTTCCCCTTTTCTTTTCTACCCTTGCCTTTAACTTGCTCTTGATCCCTTCTCACTGAGGCTAAACTTCGTCATCCTCCTCTGTAGGTTTGGGGCCACTGTTAATAGGATAATATTTAGCCAAGTTCAGATCAAGCTCAGGCCAAAAACCCAATAGGGGCTCCTCCCCTCCTTCCTCCAGGAAATGTCTCTTGGAGGCTCCAGCAGAACCTGCATCCATCCCAACACAGCTAATCCCCGTAGCCTTACCATGCCACAGTATTACAGGTCTGCAAACCCCACATCCAACCTGCCATGCCCTCACAGACCCTACGTGGGTTCCCCTTCTTACCAGCTCCAAGCCCCCATAAGGATACATAGACTCCCCAGATCCTAAAAGGGACCCCTGCCCTCAGGTTGTGGTGGAATCGGGCACAGATTTCAGCTGTTCTCAGAGTTCCCCTCAACTCTTCAATAACTCAAACAGATTTCTCATACCTTCTGCCCCGCACTGCACAATCCAGTCTGAGGCCAAGGGCTGGGGACACACGAAGCAGTCTCCAGATGCTTGGCACATCCCTTTCTGCCTTCTTCTGGGGCTAATCACCCTTCTCCATCCCCCCACCCCGGGGTCATTTCTTGCATTCTTCCCAAGGGATTCAAACACTGGAGAATCGGTTTCATCATCTGACCCCACTGGACCTTCTCCAAACTGTCAATGACAGCCACCACCAAGTTAATGACATTTACTGCAGGCCTCCATGGGCCAGGCCATGGGGGCTAGCATTTTACAAATGCAGGGGTCCCCCATCAGCCTACGCAGCATGGTAGGAGGTAGATGTACAGATTGCAAGACTGGTTGGTGCACCCAGGGTCACGAAGACAATGGGTTTCCCCCTGAAGCTGATGCCCTGCTCACAGGCGCAGAGTGCTGACATCACCCGAGCTACAGCAGGGGCACCTGGGGGCGTGGGGCTGGCACCTCTGGGGCCTGCAGGGCTCACCATGCCTCCTGTGCACTCGCGGCAGTCCTGCAGGCAGCTGACGTTCTCCCAGGTGCTGTAGGCCTTCAGCCCTGCCACCAGCGCCTGCAGCGGGCGACTGTCCACAAACTCCTTCCCATGGAAGATGTCCTCATCCAGGAGGAATCCTGCATACCTGCGAGAGGAGTGCAGACCCGTGAGGGACTCAGCAGCGCCCCCTCTCCCACTCTCAGGGAACCACAGCACAGGCACATCTGAGGCAAGCCCACTGTGACACCTGCTCCTTCCTCAGATGCTACCAAAGTCTCCATGTGCCCTTCAGAACTGTCACTCTACACCCTGCCTCTGTGAGGCTCTACCACGCCATTGTCCTCTTGGAAAACTTCTCCCTTGCTTCTTGTTCAGGCTTACTTTTCTGCCAGTTCCTCAGAGACCCCATTGCTCACATCGGCAACTGTCTTCATACCCCTTGACCCCACGAGAAATGGGCGCTCGGTGTAACTAACTCTCTCCCTGCTGTAGTCTACCATGTAAGATCATATTCCAAATTATCTCCTTCTTCCCTTCACACAGAAATGCCTTACATGTTCCTCATATTTTTAATTTTTCTAATTCTACTTCCATTGAAAATGTGCTAAGCAGAATAATGGCCTCCAAAGATGACCAGGTCTTCATTCCTGAAACCTGAGAATATGTTACACCACATGGCAGAAGGGATTTTTAGATATGATTAAATCAAGGTTCTCATGATTGGGAGATTATCCTGGAATAACCAGAAGCCCAAATGTACTCATGAGGGTCCTTATAAGTGACAGAGAGGCAGGAGAAGGAGACGTGACAAAAAAATAGTCAGGAAAATGCAGCATGAGACTCAACCAGCCATTGCTGCCTTTGAAATGGATGAACAGGCCTCAAGCCAAGTCATGAGGGAGCCTCCAGAAGCTAGAAAAGGCAAGGAAGTTAATTCTCCCCTAGAGCCTCCAAAAGGAATGCAGCCTTATTGACAATGATATTTCATCACTGAGACCTGTTTCGGACCTCTGATTTCCAGAACTATAAGATAACAAATTTGTGTTATTTTAAGCCACCAAGATTGTGGCAATTACTTATAGCACCAATAGAAATGTATACAGGTAGGAATAATTTCTTTCTTCAAAGTGGTAAGTCACCATTTTCCATCAACTCTTGGCCACCTGTGGCCATGACTACTGTGCAACACAATGTCTATGGGCCTCCGTCCAACTGTACCCCCCGCCCTCAGCTCTGGCTTTCTTCTTTGCCATGTTTCAAAACACTATAACGGAAGGTACAGGTTTCACTCTTGTTCCCTTCTTTTGAACACCCTATAGACCTTGTTTTTAAGCTCTCTTAAAATGTTATTGTTTATAACAACTGCTAGGATTAAAAGCTTTAGTGAACTCTTTCTTTTTATGCTCTACCAAACTCCAGGACTTGTCTTTAATCAAGGGTGGTAAACACACTGAGCTTTCCCTTAAGCACCTCAAACTCATGGTAAGTACCATAAAGTATGACCTTTCTGGTCTTCTCAACTGAAGCTTCAGACTCTGGAGATTGGTAAGAGTGACGGCAGTTAGAGGTGTTGATTCATTGACTGTTCTCTATCAATGGAGTGTCATCTCCTGAGATGATTATATGATGTTTCTCCTTTATAATGTTCATAGGGCAAATCATATAGATTGACTTCCAAATGTCACACAAGCCTAACATTCCTGGGATAAATACTACTTGATCACTGTACATTATTTTATAGTAAAATATACTGTATGTGATTCCCCAAGATTTTGTTCTCAAGGGATATTGTTCTCATAATGTCTTTGTCTGGTTTTTGGTGTCAAGGTAATGTTCCTAAAATGAGTTAGAAAGTTTTCCCTTCTCCTTCATTTTATGGAAGAGTTTGTGTCAAGTTGGTATGTCTTCTTAAGTATTTGGTAGATTTCACCAGCAATGTGAGATGAAGCTATTCAGATTTTCCAGTTCTTTTTCAGTCACTTTTAGGAGCATATGTCTTTCAATAATTTTTCTATTTCATAAATATTGTCAAACCTATTGACATTACATTGATATGACACTAGTAATAATAACCATAATATTTAATTTTATCCTTTCAATGTCTATAGGATCTGTAGTGATGTCCTCTCATTTATTCCAGATGCTGATCATTTGTGCCTATTTTTTTCTTAATTAATCTAGCTGAAGGTTTATCAATTTATCTATTTTTTGAAAGAAAAAAATTGGGGGCTTAATTATGTTTATTTTTTGGCTATTTCTTGTTCCAGTGATTTCTGCTTTCATCCTGCTTGATTTCAATTTGATTTGTTCCTTCTTTCTAGTTTCTTAAAATGGAAATTAACACCCTTGATTTTCTATTTTTCTTCTTTTCAAATGTAAGTATTTTAACTTCTCCTCTAAGCACTGCTTTAGGTGTACACGACAAATTCTGAAATGTTCTATTTCATTTTCATTTTGTTCAAAATATTTTCTAATTTCCCTTGTGACTTCTCCTTTGACCTATAAATTATGTGTCTTGTCTAGTTTCCTAATATATAGATTATTCCAGATGTGACTGTTACTAATTTCTAATTTTATTCTAATCAGAAAACATACTTTGTATGAATTCAATCCTTTAAATTTACATGGTCTGTCTTGATAAATGTTCTATGTGCACTTGAAAAGAACAGACATTTTCCCAAAGAAGACATTCAGATGGCTAGCACACATATGAGAAGACACTCAACATCAAAAATCATCAGGGATATGGAAATCACAACAACAGTGAGATATCACTATACACCTATCACTATAATTTTAGATTTGTAAATTTTAAATTTAGATTTGTTAATTTTTCCTTTCAATACTTTCCATTTTTGCTTCATGTATTTTGAGCTATTTTGTGAGTCCATACACATTTAAAAAAATTTTTTTTAAATATCTTTATTTATTTATTTATCAGAGAGAGAGAGAGAGAGAGAGCACACGCAGGGGTGAACAGTAAGCAGAGGGAGAAGCAGGATCCCAGTTGAACAAGAAGCTTGATGCAGGATTCATCCCAGGATGCTGGGATCACGACCTGAACTAAAGGAAGATGCATAATTGACTGAGCCACCCAGGTCTCCTGAGTCCATACATATTTAGATTGCTGTGACCTTTTGATGAGTGGACTTCTTTATCATTATGAAGTGTTCCTCTTTATCTCTGGTAATATTCTATTTTCTGAAGTCTATTTTACCTAATATTAATATATACACTCCAGCTCTCTTATGGTTAATGTTTGCAGGTGTAAATGTTTTATTTTCACACTTTTAATCTATTTGTCGTTATATTTTAACTGGGTTTCTTACAGCAAGCATCTAGTTCAGTCTTTTTTTTTTTTTTTATCACATCTGACAATCAGCAAATTAAATAGGAGTGTTTAAACCATTTACACCTAAGGTAATTATCAACATGATTGAGTTTGGAACTATTATCTTGCAATTTTTCCCTCTATTTGTGCCATATGTTCTTTCTTCTCTTTTTCCTCTGGTCTCTTCTTCTTTTGATTAATTGCCTAGGTTTTAGTATTCCACTGTTAGAGTTTTAACTGTTATTTTTATTTTATAGGGATTTTTATTTTTATGGTCTAAAATATGCATCTTGCCCCTAACATATTCTTCCCTCAATAATGTTATACCACTTCTCAGAGAATCGAAGAACCTGATAATAATAAATGATACTTCCATTTCATTCTCACGCCCATTGCGCTACTGTTGAGATTATATAACATCTATCTATCCATCTATCGATATCTTCTACCTATGTTATAAAATTCATTGCTATTTTTGCTTTAAATAAACAATTTATCTTTTTTCCTTATCAGTATTACTGAGGATAATTTATTTTACAACAGACTACATTCATTTAAAGCATGCCATTTAATGAATTTTGACAACTGTACATACCCATGAGAATAACACCAGAATCAAGCTACAGAACATTTCCAACACCTTCCAGAAAATGTCTGATGCCTTTTACAGTCCCTCCCTTCCTTGATGGATCCTCACCTCCAGTCAACCACTAATGTGCTATTTGTTACTAGAGATTAGTTTACATTTTATGGAAATAAGATCATACAGTATGTTATGTCTTGCTTCTTCCCATCAACACATTGTTTTAAGATTCATCCATACTGTAGCATAGATTAGTTGCTGTTCCTTTTTATTGCTGACTAGAATTCCATTCTATGCAATGCATATATTTAACTTCATTTTTGCATTCACTGTTGATGAACATTTTGCTTGTTTCCAGTTTAGGGCTATTACAAAGAAAACACTATGGAAATTCATGTAAAAATCTTGGAGGAGACATATGTCTTTATTTCCCTTCAGTAAATATGTAGGAGAGAAGTGACTGGGTCATATGGTAGATATATTTTTAACTTTTAAGAGACTGCCAAACAGTTTTCCCGAGTGGTTGTGCAGTTTTACATCCCTACCTGCAATGTAGGAGGTTTCTAGTTGTTCCATGTCTGCCAATGACTGGTCTTTTCTGTCTTTTTAACATTAGCCAATCTAGTGGATACGTAATGGTGTATCCTCATGGTTTGAATTTGCATCTCCCTAATAACTAGCATCTTTTCATGTGTGCATTGGCTGATCATATATTTCTTGTCAAGTGTCCATCCAAACCTTTTGTGCATATTCTATTGGCTTGCTTCATCTAATTTTTAGTTGAATTATTTTTTCAGTGTTACTACCTATTCTAAATAACATCCATTGTCAGATACACATATTGCAAACATTTCCTCCCATTCTGTGGCTTGCCTTTTCATTTCTTTAACAACAAAATCAGTTTTGGCTCAAGATATTTATTTACCTGTTTCCATCCATAGAATAATCTTACAATGTCTGAATATCCTTGTTTGCTCAGTGAAACCTGAACATGCAAACGATGTTGCATTGGGCCTCATGCTATAGCAAATAGACAAGTCTACTACCAAACCTCATAAGAGAAACCACTGAGCTGGGACAAATGGAAAAACAGGGAAACCGTCATTTGTTTAATCGGCACTAGATGAAGAAAAACACAATTGTATTGAACAATTTCAATAAGCAAAGAGCTTCTGTATTTATCTTCTAATTTCATTTTTTTTGACAACCCCATGAAATAGAAAAGCATATCCCCACTTTACAGATGGGAAAACAGAGGTCCAGTTGAGGTTACCTAGCTAAGTCAAGGTCTCCCAGAGCAGGACAGAACTAGGATTCAAACCCAGTACTCTGTAGTCCTAAACGTCATGCTCTTTTCATGATAAGTAATGTCCACGCCAATGCCCTAAGAAAGTTTAACGCATTCTCAATCTACGCTATATATCCATCACCTGCATCCTGGGCTTTGACTGCCATACCATAATTCTCAGAGAATCCCAGAGCACCATTTAAATCAGCACCCTGCTAATTTCCCTAAAACACACACACACACACACACACACACAAACACACAGCCCTAGACATTCCCTAGGGACGAAATGGGTGTGAAATGAGAAAGAAATAGGCTTTAAGAAAAGAAAGACTTATGAGACTCTCCCCTAGCAGAAGGCTGGTAAGATTTTTCTGCAGTGCTGGCTGGTGATTTTACTTAAAACTCACAGGACATGGGCCCTGCTGAGGGACAGACAGACAGGTGCCTCCTGTGACTCTTATTCTTTATCATACCCCCATGTCTGCTTGCAAAGAGGAACTGAGAAGCCTTCTGTAGGCAGGTATGTTAGAGTCTAGAAGGTACATATCTTGTGAAAATCTGATAGAAGAAACTGAGACTGACCCAGAAGATAAATGAAGATTTAAGGGATTCTGTGGAAAGATTATTCCTCATTTCTAAATATGTTGATTTTATAAGCAATGGTTCTAGAAATGTGAGGTATTTGTTTACAGGTAATATTCACTGGAATTATTGGAACCCATCCTCAGGGTAAGATTCAGAAGAACTGCAGATAGAGTGTCTCTAAAACTATTAAGTCAGTGAGAGGGCAGGATTCAATTCACAAAAGTCTGCTTTACATAAAACCAGCAAGCAAGACTTTGGCGCAACAAGATTTCAGGAATATATTAAAAACACAGTTCAATGCACAAATAGTGGTGGTCATTTGCTCAGGAGTATCTGCAGTCCTTACTTACCCTGAACTCCGTTCTTTGATAAGGACAGTATTTTGGTGAGTTTTTTGAAATCAGGAGGTGTCATTCCGCCCATTCATTGATTCCACAAATATGAGTGAAATCTTACTTTGTGTGGGGCACAGTTCTAGGTGTTATGGAAACATCAATTACAAACAGAGAAACTTGGTGAGTTGTCTTGTGGTGTTAAAAAAGTGACTAAGGATAGTGTGTGATACATGATAAGCAACTGAGTATGTGTTCGTTATTGGAATTTTATTCTTAAAGGTATTGAGTAAAAAGAGATCGCCAGAGATAATGACTGAATCCAGTTGAACGCTAACAGCGATGAAGCTGTGGCCTCGCCTGGCCGGGAACCCAGCCTGGACTGCCTAAGCTACTCATTTGGCCTAAAAGAATTTAAGAGGCAAGGCAGACCCAAAATACTCCATTTGGCTGGTACACTTAAAATACTGATATTGAAAGCTAGGAAATTCATTGTTGTAGCAAATTCCTCTAAATAATACCCAAGAGAGATATCAGCTACCAGCCATCCTGGCCAGCTAGCTCTTGGACCAACTCCTTCACATCATAGAACTTCTGCTTCAGGGACTAACAGAAAGTTTGAAAGCAAAGTTCCAAACAGCTTCATGGCCAAGTGTGATGTAATGACATAAGGCAATTTCATTCAGGTCAGTTGAAGCAACCTGTGCAGAGAGCCAGGCACTCTCAGAGGGAGAGATGCCAAATGAAGGATCCACAATTTTTATGTGCGAAGAACTCACAACCGCAAACCAAGAGTGATGGTACATTAAGAGGGGTCTGGCTGCTCCAAGAAGCTTATCGGGGGCCCCTTATTCAAGGAGAGACTCAGAGGTGTCCTGTAGGAGAGGACAGCCTGAACTAGATCTCAAAAGATGACTATGAACAGGCAAGGAAAGGAAGACAAAGATGTGAGATGAATGTGGAGACAAGGTGGGCAGGTGGCTTGTGAGGAAGCCCAGAGGAGGGCAGGGGTGAGTACGGAGCCTCAACGTGGAGAAGAGAAGGCACAGGGGTGGGGTGGAGGTTGGCAGGGTCCAGGCAGAGGAATGAGCGTCAAAGTGACGGGAAGGAGCTTAAGTTTATCCAGTACAGAATTTACTGGGAGGCCCTGGGAGGGTCCCAGCAGTCAAGTATTTAGGTGTGGTCATTGGTGGAGGATGGATTTGATGAGGGACCAGGCTGCATGTGAGGGGCAGGGCACAAGAAAGGGAGCTGGGGAGGGCCCAAGTGAGGTAATAAGGAAGGAGGGCCTTGAGTAATTTCCCAATGGGAGGCACAGTCGCCAGAATGTGGTAATTGGTGGGGGGAGGACACTTGAGTCTCAGGGGCGAAGGCAGGCGACAATAGCTGACACTTCCTGAGCAGTAATGGCCACCGCGGGAAGTATTCTGCCATCACAGTCAGTGGATAGAACACAGAAGGCCTGAGAGGGGCAGTGCAACATACATGTCCAGCAAGACCCTCACCCCAAGTGCCCGCCAGGGTGTCCCCAAGCCAGGAAGCATGCAGGGCACCATCAGCACTCAGCAGTGGGGAAGAGGCCTTGGATGTCCCAGGTCCCATAGGAAGACGTTAATAAGAAACCTAAGGATGGTACCCATGGCCAAAGACAGAAAACAGGAATCCTACCCAGTCACACGGGCCACTCAGGCAGGGAAGTTGGCTGCTGAGTCCTCAAGGCCTGGAAAGATCCCTGACACACTAGTCATGTAATGAAGGGAGGAGGAGACATGTCTACCAGTTCTGGAGAGAGTAGGTAAGGAGAAAAGTCCTGGCAGGAGGAGCCCATCATATTTTTCAGAGGCCCTCATCATGCCAACCCTTACTGCATCAAGTTAGCCCTGCTACTCAGCATCTGAGCAGCCAATGGGGAGAAGGGCATCAAGTTTCCTTCCCCTCCTTGTTAAAGGCAGGAGAATGTGAGTGATGCAGGGTGGGGGCAGCTGGGCTCACTAAGGGCTAGACAGGTCCCCCCTGTCTCCAGGCCTATGGAAGCAATTGGGAAGAAAGGGGATCCCAGCAAGGAGCTTGCCAACTGCTACTGCCAAATCCCAGAGAAGGAAGGCGCTGCCTGCTCCGTGTGGCAGGGACTGTGTCTGATTTCAGCACTAGCCTCAAAAGCAAGGTTGCCAGATTTAATAGACCGAAGCAGAGGATACCCATTTAAATATGAATTTCAAATAAACAATGCATAACTGTCAGTTTAAGTATTGGGATATACTTAGACTAAAAAATTACACATTGGATATTTAAAATTCACATTGGGATGACTATATTTTATTTTATTTTTTAAAGATTTTATTTATTTATTTGACAGACAGATCACAAGTAGGCAGAGAGGCAGGCAAAGAGAGGGAAGCAGGCTCCCTGCTGAGCAGAGAGCCCAATGCGGGACTCAATCCCAGGACCCTGGGATCATGACCTGAGCTGAAAACAGAGGCTTTAACCCACTCAGCCACCCAGGCACCCAGGGGTGTATTTTAGCTGGTAAACCTACTGGCAAGAGACCGTGTATTTACTGAGTACATAAATACATACGTACTGGAAGAAGCCATCCCCCACGTTTCTCTTACCTGCCTTTAACTGTGAAGTGAAGCTCTAACTATTCATGTCTTGTCACATTAGAAGGGAGGAGAGGCAGGGCCAGCTGCCTAGCTGGTGGTTTGTTTTTTCTGCTCACCAAACTCCAGAACCATACACTTAAGTTCTAGAATACTCTCACGAGAGTTTCTCTATGCTTAAGGATGACCTAACACACTGAATAAACATCTGATTCAACAAACTTGAGGTTACCCAGCCCCTGAACCTGAAGCCAATTAATTGGCAGCACAGTGATACCCACGGGAATTTGGAGACAGGGTCTAGAAACAAGGTTTGATAACCTTTTTAAAAAACAATAGGTGTGAAGTGGGGAGAGGTATACTTAGTATAAGATTTTGCCATGTTACAATCAGCTTCACTGAACTGCTTCCTCATAAGTCAGAGAAAGGGATATAAGGGCTACAAACTAGAGAGAAACAGGAAAGCCAGAATATTTCACAGAAAACACTAACTTCTCTCTGGGCTTGTTTCAAAACACAGACCATCTCTTTCTCTCCAGATGAAGCATTTCTTCTAGAAGATCCCAATAACCAGATTTTCAGTGGGTCAACCCCTTGCTACAATGGGGGATAGAGAGAGAGAAACAAAAAGGAAGCAGCAACAGAACCACAATGGGGACCCTGAACAAGGCCAAGAACCACAGAGGATGCAAAGGAGGTGAAGGTCAGGAAAATCTGGTATGTCCTGGGGTCAGTTAGATTGACAGCTTGATAGGACGTGGACCTAACCCTTATTCAGTACTGTGCCCTGCATGGTATGTGGTAAGGATTCTGTATTTTTTTTTTTTGAGGATTCCATAGTTTTTTATTGATTAATTTCTATTAATCACCTTTCATTTCTCCCACTGAAACCTTAAGCTAGAATTGTGACCTCGGCTGTTGGCATTTGGAGGGTATTTCCCTAAAATCAAGAGAAACTTTGGTGTTTACTAATACTAGCAATATAGCACTTATAAAATCAAGGTAAATTAAGCTTAAATCAAGCTAAAAAATAAAGAGCTGAAGAAAAACGAAACATGCTGTACATACCGCACTTCAGTTGTACATAAAGATGCAAGTATATATGTGTGTATATATAAACTTATAAATGTGGAATATATGGCAACTCTTTGTTATGTGGTCTATTAACTTCCTGTGTCATGGATTGTGAATAGTGGAGAAAGAAGTCAATGTGTAGAACACTTGCCTCTCTGTAATAGTTACAAATACCACCGGGTAAAAAATTAAAAGAAGAAATTTATTTTCCTTTGCCATGCTTGTGAAGAATCATCAGGTTTCATATCAGGTTATTTTGATCCATTTTAAGTTTTCATAATAATTTAATACTGCTGCTTTTTATTTGTTAGTGAAGTTTATTTCCAGGTCACACTAAGAAGCTTCCCAAAAAAGCTCCTGTAGTTCTCAACTCTCTCTGCGCACTAGAATCATCTAAGGAGCTTAAATACATACACTTCAGATTCTTGGGGAAAAGGAAAAGAAAAGAAATACAGGTAAAAGCTGAGAAGAGATAAAATGAAATACTAAAAAAAAATAATCAATAACCTCCCCCAAAAGAAAGAATTATAGTCTTACAAGTTTTCATTACATATAAAGTGGTAAAATACCTATTCAAGGTGGGTACTGGCAAGATACAGATACATGTCATGATACTTAATGTACCCACCTTGGAAAAACAAAGAGGGAATGAAGAACCGAGAAAAGACAGAACAGAGCAAGTGGCAAAATGGTAGACTTATTGGGAATTACAGTAAATAAAAATGAGTTTAGCATTCCAAATTAAAAGATTACCAAATTGGATAAAAACCAGGACCTCACCATATGTTGTTTATAAAAATCTCACAATGGCACATGTAGGTTGATATAATGACAGATTGGTTAAAATAAAAGGGTGGGTAGAGATAGACCAGGAAAACACTCGGCATCAGAAAACTGGTATGGTTATAACAATAGCAAAGAAAGTAGACTTTAAGACAAAAAAAATTTACCAGAAACCAAGAGAAACATTTAATGATTATAACAGGCTTAATTCCTCTAGAAGATGTAATAACCCAAAATCTGTATGTGCTAAATATAAATAACAAAGCTTAAAATACACTAAACAAAGTTAGCAGAAATTTTTTAACAATACATTTTTATTTTATAAAGAAAGGTTTTAGATCAATGAGCTAGAAGAAGCTAGAAAAAGAAAGCAAATTAATTCCCAACTAAATTGAAGAGAGAAAATAATAAAGAAATTAAATCAATAACAGAAAATGGACAAAAATGCAAGAAAAGCACTCAAGACAAAAGCATATTATTTGAAAAGATTATCAAAACCAATAAACATCTAGAAAAATCAACCCCTAAAAAAAGCCAAAAGCTATATTAGGAATAAGAAGGGTCATCACTACAGATCCTATAGACATTAATATTATAATAAGAAAATATTAACAATTTAGATATATTTTACAAATTAGAGTAAAAGGACAAATTCCTGGAAAAGCACAAATTAATAAAACTGACAGAGAAGAACTTGCTAATCTTAAGATTCATATTTGTTAAGGAAGTTAACCAGGTAATCAAAAATCCTCCTATTAAAAAAAAAAAGTCCAGATGGCTTCTTAGTAAAGACTACCAAATTTAAGAAATAATACGAATCTTATAAAAACTCCTTGAGAAATATAGGAGAAGGGACCACTTTCTAGTCACATTATGAGCACAGTATAACCCTTATACCAAAACCTAATAAGGACATCTCAAAGGAAAGAAAATTACATTCTTCACAAGAAACACACAAATCCTTATATAAATATTACCAATTTGTATCTAATAATATAAAAGCATTATAATACAGCATGACAAAGTATTTCAAAGAGTGCAAATCAGGCTCAGCATTTGAAAAGTAATCAATGTAACTCATTTCATTAATAGAATGAAGAAATCTCAAAATGGATGAAAGATCTCAATGTAAGATAGGAATCTACTGAAATCCTAGAGGAGAACATAAGCAGTAATCTCTTTGACCTCAACCACAATAATTTCTTTCAAGACACATCTCCAAAGGCAAGTGAAACAAAAGCAAAAATCAACTTTTGGGACTTCATCAAGATAAAAAGCTTCTACACAGCAAAGGAAAGTCAACAAAAACTAAGAGACAGCCCACAGAATGGGAGAAGATCTTTGCAAATGACATTACAGTTAAAGGGCTGATATCCAAGATCTATAAAGAACTTGTCAAACTCAACACAAAAAACTAATAACCCAGTCAAAAAATGGGCAGAAGACATGAACAGATACTTCTCCAAAAAAGACATACAAATGGCTAACAGAACCATGAAAAAATGCCCAACATTAGCCATCAGGGAACTACAAATCAAAACCACAATGAGATCCACCTTATACCAATTAGAATGGCAAAAATTAACAAAACAGGAAACAACAAATGTTGGGGAGGATATGGGGAAAGGGAAACCCTATTACTCTTTTGGTGGGGATGCAAACTGGTACAGTCACTCTGGAAAACAGTAGAGAGGTTCCTCAAGATGTTAAGAATAGAGCTTCCCTATGACCCAACAATTGCACTACTGGGTATTTACCTCAAAGATGCAGATGTAGTGAAAAGAAGGGGTATATGTGTAAGGAGGTGAGATGCCCTTTAACAGATAAAAGGATAAAGAAGATGTGGTACATATACACAATGGAATATTATCCAGCCATCAGAAAGGATGAATACCCACCATTTGCATCAACTTGGATGGAACTGGAGGGGATCATGCTAAGTGAAGTAAGTCAAGCAGAGAAAGACAATTACCATAGGGTTTCACTCATATGTGGAACATAAGCAATAGCACAGAGGACCACAGCGGAAGGGAGGAAAACCCAAAGAGGGAGAAAGCAGAGAGAGAGATGAATCATGAGAGAATATGGACCCTAAGAAACAATCTGGGGGTTTCAGAGGGGAGGAGCATGGGAGGAGGAGTAAGAGGGTGATGGGTATTGAGAAGGGCATGTGCTGTGATGAGCACTGGGTGTTATAATTAACTGATGAATCATTGGACATTACATCAAAAACTTTTTTTTGTGCACTATACAGTAGCTAACTGAACATAATAAACAAAAAGAAAAAAAAAGAAATTTCACATGATCAGCTAAGTGAATAGAGGAAAAAATTAAGTCAAAATCCAACATCCATGATAAAAATACTCAGCCAACTAGGAGTGGAAGGGAACACCTCAGTCTAATAAAAGACACCCACAAAAAATTCAATTACATTTCTATATAATATTAAGAACAATTGATAATTAAATTTTAAGAAGAAATATCATTTGAATAAATTTAGAAAAAATGTGAAAGATCTCTACACTGTAAATTAGAAAATATGCTAAGAAAAATTAAATTCCTATATAAATACAGAGATAAATCATCTTAGATTTGAAAGACCCAGCACTGCCCAAATTGCTTAATAGATTCCATGTAATCACAAACAAATACAATCAGGCTTTTTGTTTTAAAAAAAAAATCTGGGGCACCTGGGTGGCTCAGTGGGTTAAAGCCTCTGCCTTTGGCTCAGGTCATGATCTCAGTGTCTTGGGATAGAGCCCCACGTCGGGCTCTCTGCTTAGCAGAGAGCCTGCTTCCCCCACTCTCTCTCTCTCTCTGCCTGCCTCTCTGCCTGCTTGTGATCTCTATCTGTCAAATAAATAAATTAAAAAAAAATCTGATAAGCAGGTCCAAAATTGTACATAGAAATGCAAAGTCCCAGACAAGTCAAAACAGCCAAGACAATTTTGAGTAAGAACAGACTTAGACAACTCTTACAACCTGATTTTTTTGGTAACAGTTTTGAGACACTTGAAATATTTCAGGATATACAGTAACCAGAACCCGCATGCATTGCTCAAATGAATATAAAATGGCAGTTGCTATAAAGAAAAATGGCAGTTTCTATAAAGTTAGACATACACATATCCATCATCCAGCAAGTCCTCTCTAGGCATTTACTCTAAGAAAAAAGAAAGACTTGTACCAGAATATTCACCGTGTCTTATTCATTGCAGCTAAAAGTCTAGATGCAAACCAAATGTTCAACCCTGGGAGAATGGATTAAAAAATTGTGTTTATTCACTTAATGTTACTACTCAGCACTAAAAATGAAAAAACTATCAACAACGTTGAGGAATATTAAGACATCATGTTGAATGAAAGAAACTGGACGCACAACAACTACACACTGTATGTTTCCATTTACATGAAGTTCAAGAACTGACAAAATTTAGCTATGGGGATAGAACTCACGAAGGTGGTTGTCTCTCCTGTGGTGTAAGGTGAGAGCCAACTGCAAAGGTGGAAATGTTTTATATTTGGTTTGAGTGTTCATTACACAAGAGTATATGCTTGTCATTGAACCCTAAAATGACATAATATATAAAATGACAAATGACACAAAATGACAAATACCTTAAAATCTGTATATTTTACCATATGCAAATTGAATCTCAGAAAGCATTCAAAAATATTTTAAGTAAGGTGTTGGATGTGTGTGGTTCATATTTTCCTCTGGGTGGCTTTGATTGATCTTTCATGTTACCTGAAGCTCAGTCTGCAGGATTTGGTGTCTGAGAGTCCTGGAATCCCAGGCTTGAGCATAGAGGTACGCCCACCCAAGCCCCTCCCAGCCAGGCCGGCAGAAGCCCGGCAGCCCCACAAGCCAGCAGCACACCAGATTTGCAGGCCTTCCTGATTACCTTCCTCTTATAAACCCTGGCACCAGCTTGGCCATCAGTGCAGTAAATTTTGAACACAATTCTAAATTACTCTGAAAATAATACCCTAAGTAGCGGGATTGTATAAGGAAGAACACAGCATAAGGATCCAGGCTTGGAGGTAAATTCCCAGGGCATCTACTCCCAGACCCTGTAATCTTAGGCAAATCCCCAATTTTCTGTTCATTAGAAGGTGGGGATGACATACATCTGTTCAGGCAACATCCCGGGGCTTTGAGGAGCTATAGCCGAGAAGCATAGGGGGAGGCCTCCTGTAAATGCAAGGCTCCGGGTGAATTTATAGTACTATTAGCACTGTTTTATGCAATAGCCTGACTCCTCCCTCCCTCCCCACATAATGCACACACTTTGACCTATTTTTTAAAACTTTACATTAGAACCTTTGTCAGAGGTTGAGAAATTTTAACAGCCAAGTATGTTTCTTTCAGAAAATGGAGAAATGCTGGTTCAAGGCTTCTCACATTCTCTGTGGATCCCATGCCCCCCAGATATACAGACAATCAAGATTCAGACATCACTTTTAACCTGAGCGTCAGGTTTTCACCACAGACTCTTACCTGCTTCCAGTTAGAAGATGAAGCCCCTGTCTGCCTCTCCCCTCACTCCTTACCAATGCCAGGCAGGATCTCACACTCACCTTTAGAGAGCAAACCCTGACAGCCAACTCACCTGCTGACGAAGGTCAAGGCCAAGGCTGTGGCCAGATGAGGCATCAGCCGAAGGGTCTGTGTTTGGTGCTCAATGATCTTTACTTCTTCCTTGGCCTTAGGCCCAAACTGCCTCCGGCTAGAGAGAATTAAGCAGAAACAATTTTTACCAAAATTCAATAGGTAATGCCATTTCCCAAGCCAAATGTGTCAAGTAGCCTTTCAAATCCTTCAGGATACAGAATGCCTGAGTCTCCTAAAATGTGGTTGAGATAATTAGATATTGAAAGTTTCTTAGGACAGTCCAACAAAAACCTTTTCAGCTCTTCTGGAAATTAATCTTCCCACCATGGAATATTTTTTAAAGCAGCCTATCTATTTAATTAACACACAGAGTAATTTTTACTCCTTAACATTTACATGGCATTTTACAGTTCCAAGTGCCCCGTGATCATTAATTATTCAGCTTTACTAAGTTTGTGACATAATTAATAGGATGGGAGCAACATCCGAGAACATATTTCAAAAGGACATTCTCAACAAGGAGGCAACCCTGACCCTGGTGCTCCTGTCAGATTCCCAGACGGGTCATTACTTTCGGCCCACCTCCATCCCCCCTGCAGCTCCGCAAGGAAAGGTGCTCACATCCTGCCTCAAATCCTGTGCTTTATGAACAGCAGTCACATTTTGCTCTGAGGCAGTGGTATCGGGGCCAACGGGGGACCTCCTCAGAGCGACGCATGAAGTGGCCTGAGATTATCCCCACAGGCAACACCCACGGACTAATCCTCTGAATCCCTCAGCAGTGGGCGGCAGAGAGCCGGGCCTGACCGAACTCACCTCCTCCCCAGCCCCGTGATGCTCTGGGCTTGGCAGCCTCCTTGTCTTCGAACGTCTCTGACCTGCATGCCGATTTATGAAAGAACATTTCGCACGCACATGCCTGCACACATGAGCACAGGTGCACGCACACCTGGGCATATGCACACAAGTGCACGCGGTGCTCTGTTACCAAAAAGGCCAAGCAGGCTTGTGCTTCAGGCAAAGTGAAGTGAGGATATCTATCTATCCATCACAAGGAGAGAAGGAAAACAGCAGGGAGAGAAGGGAAACAGCAATGTTTAAAAATGTCTATATTTGATAGACTTTCTTAAACACAAGTTGATGCTTTAATATTGTCTTTATTTATTCTTAAAAGAAGGATACAATGATCTTCTTAGTACGCACAGTGTCTAGAATTCATGGTCCCTGCTGCGTGTGTGGGAGGGGGTAAGGACACACATGGCCAGAGGGGCATCTAGGGGCAGCTGCTTTCCAGCCTTATGAGTGCAAGCTTGTTGTCTATGTGCAGACTTCTCCAGATACAGTCTAACTGCCTCACCGTTGGCTATCCGAAGTTCACCCCCCAGCTCTGCCCTTGGTCCATCCTAGCGCACTCCAACACCAGCGGGGGGGCATGGTGCCAGATGAGGCCTGACAGCCTATAGGGAAACCTCTCGGCTGCGAACAGTGCGAAGCCAGTAGGAAAATCACAGATCCAACAATGGCATATCATGACATCAGGTCATTGAAAATTCCGTTTGTCCCCACTCTCTCAATTTCCTTTCTCAGATGCTATGATTAGACTAGCTTTTTCTATGGTTGCTGTAGCTAAAATTTTCTGTACTGAAGGCATTCACTGCCACACGAGACTCACTCCCCTGAGGGACATCTAGGCACCTGCTCTGTGGCGACACCACTTTAGGTGCCGGGTGTCCACCAGGGTCAAGGAGGTAGAGGACCCGCTGTTGAGCTCAGAGCCCTGGACTCAGAGAGAATGAGACCACGTGACGTGGTCAGGAGAGACTTGCCTGTACCCCCCAGCCCAGTCTGTCAATCACCAGTATTTTCTACTGTGTTGCTAGAGGGAACTTCAACCACACGGCACTGGGAAAAGATGCCCCTGATCACAACACCTTTTAGCTTTTGTTTTGCTATAAAATCATTACAGTAGCAACACGACTTTAGATAGCGTCCCATCAGATTTTCTGTTTTGGTGTGAAGTATCTGTCTTAGCCCCACACACAGTGTGAATGAATGAATGAATGGATTTTGCCAATGAGGAAATGCAGATGAAGCGCCACCAAGATGTCCACTCAAGACTTCAGGGAAGGTCTTTGGAAGCCAGATCTGACTCCTGACCCGGTATGCCTCAGTTTCCCAATGTAGCCACACCTTAAAACTGTCCCATTTCCTCTTTGACCCTCACAGTTCAATTAGGATGACAGATGCAGAGTAGAAAGAGGCCCACAGGATCCCATGTGGCAGGGCTCAGGCCTTTTGTTGTGCTGTTAGGGACGAAAGAGTTTCATTAGTGAGCCACCATAGACTTCTCAGGTAATTTCACTTAACTTGGGAGGTTACACAAGACTCTGAATTTCCAGCTTTTCTTGAAAACTAGGAAGATCTGGCAATTCAGGACCCCCTCTCCATGATTTGATCCACTGGAGCTCGGAGGCTACTGCCCTCTCCGTCTGGGGCATGGCTATTACCCAGGGTACCAAGAGCCCTTTCTGCTTGCTGACATTACCTGCAGGCCTGGAAGGCACTGTGTCTTCAACTCCTCCCACAGGGGATTTCTTTTTCTCATCCACAATCAATTTACATCAGCATCCTAACCTGTTAATTAAGTTCTGGGTTTATGATATATGGCCAGATGTCGGCATTCTCTACGAATCTATGAATTCATTAACAGAATTAGAGAGTGAAACAGAGCAGCTCTGGCCAGCTCAGACAGCATGAAATCCAAATGCTTCAGCTTGGCATTCAAGAGTCTAGTTTGGCCTTACTTGAGTGTCCCAACTGTTTTTCCTGCTAAGCCCCTTCTGAAGCTTCCTGTCCCGGGCCTCTGTCCAGGCAAGGCACTCATCCAACCTCACTTGGCTGCCACACATCCTATTTTTGGTGGCTTAGCCAACTGCCCTCTACTCCCATTGATACTTTTCTCGCATTTGTGACATGCCCCTTCAAAAACCAAACCAAACCAATCAAAGCAGGAAGCTACTTCTCAGAACACCCTGAGCATTTCACCTGTGATACCTCCCAGATGGGAGCACTTCTACCTTTCATGCTGGGGTCATGTGCAACCTGTACTGACCACATGTTTTGATGCACTGACTTCTAAAGCCTTCTTTCCTGACCCTTGAGGGATTGGTCCTCCCAGGGCTGGCCAGTGTCTGCAATGAGCAAGGGACCACTCTGCCTATCCATCTTTCCCATGCAAACTCACCAATCCAGAGCCCACAACCCCAACCATCTCCTTTACTCTTACTCTAGGCCACTAACCCTCAGACTCTAAAGCGACTCTTACTCTGGGCCACTAACCCCCAGGGCCAGGTATCAGACCACAAAAGACAGTCCCAGAAACTTCTGAAATTATTCAAACCAGCCAATCCTAAACCTGCTTAGCCTGCTTGCCCTTCCTTCTCCATCCTTTCTCACAGAAACCACAATAAAGGCTCTTGTCCATGTTTCCCCTTTGCTCCTCCTGCCTCTTAACCATCCATGGTGCGTCCCCATATGGCCTTGCATGGCATGGCACACCCCCTCCTCTTGGAAACTGTAACAAGCTATCTTTTTAATGGCAGTCATCCCCTGATCTGTTGGCCTCACCATACCTGAACAATATTAAAACTTATGGGGCCAGCCTTTTCTGTCTTGATGTGCCCCAGCTTGGCCAGATGTGAGTACTCAGGAAAGAGAAAGCAAGATGACAGAAGGAATGTCCCACCATCTCTTAGGAGGTCCAATTCAACTCCTCCACCCATCCACCCTTCCATGTCTCCTTGGAATGTTCACTTGTGACGAGATGTCCCAAAAAAGGCCAATGGTCAGACACTGGAGTGCTGAGTGGAAGCCAGCAGGGAGTTAGGATGGGGATGGAAGATGCAAAAAAGATGAGGAATCCACCCCGCCCTTGTTCCCCACAGCCCACCCACCACTGGTTTGTTTAGCTTTACTGTTTGTTTTAGTTTTTGTTTTTTTTCCAGGGACCAGACAAAATAGGTGGGCAGAAGGTGTACAGCACCACCCACTTTCCCTCCTCCTCTCTGGTCCAAGACAGTGACAATCCCCAAAGCACTGAGCTGAGGGTTCCCTCTGGTTCCTCACCCATCAGATGTGTTCTTTGGCTTCCTTAAGACAAAAGTGATACTGAAGTCTAGTGACCCTTCTCCTACCCAGAGATGTAGCCAGAGGTCATCCCTACCACTATTAGCCTCCAAACTGGCAGCTTAGCTCCAACGGAGGCAGCAGAGGGAGAGGGCCTCAAATCCCTGTGCTCTGAGAGGGTGTGGCCAGTGCAGGCACCCTGCCCTGCTGCTGTGTGGTCACCCTCCTGTTTACACTCTGGAGCGCAGCAACGGCACTGTGGGTCAGGATGGTCCCGGCCCGACTTCTGGTTGCCAGCATCCTGGCAGGGTGCCCTGAACGCAGCTCACAGGGCTGTAATCCCTGCAGCTGGCCAGCAATTACTGCCGGCCAGACCTTTTTACTGCTCCGGTTTATGATCTATATGGGCACAAGATTCTTCCTGTCCTTTTCCGCTGCTAGGTTACTATTTTTCTTTAAAAACATATGTAAAGGCTATATTTTTCTCTATAATCATCATTTTTATTTCAGTGCCGAAAAAACCTCAAGACACTGAGCTCAAATTTTTCATGCTCTTTAAAAACGAAAAGGGATGCTTGTGCATACAGCAATATCCATGCAAAAAGAAAGCCGCGGCTCTGAGAATGCTGTGAATGATGCCATTTAAAATTATAGATTTGAAAAGCTATTTCTGGATTCCAGCAACTCATAAGGCATAGAGGAAACATCTATTTTGGGTTGTTTTATTTCATTCCCACTCAATTTTGAACACGGCTGCTTAAAGCAACATTCATGGAAAGTGACACGCTATTAATCACCAATGCAGCTACTGCGCGCGCAGCCTCTGGGGGAGGCCGCACTGCCTGCCTTCCCATCTCCCTCTGGTCTCTTCTCCCAAAGGAGGCCAATGACCTACTAAAAAGATAATTGCTTTGCATGTTTCCTGCTCTGCAACATCATTGCATCAGTCTACTCTGAATGACATCCAGTCAAATTGGAAGCAGGAGAGGAGCTTTGTGGCTGGGCCTTGTCCTTGACCCTGAGACTTCTTGGTGCAAACTGGTTCACAGGCATCCCTGCTGCCAGTGGGAGGAAGGACAAAACCTTCCTCCTCCACTGTCAAAGTGCTGACCTCTGCAGACAAAAGCTGAGCAAATTCCTGGGCCTAGGCCACACTCCCTGTGGCCACCTTTCCTCATTAATCTCAGCCACAGACAGGCTTCCAGGGAACCTGCGAATGCCCCCACTGATGGACGACTGCACCCCATTCCCATTGACCCCCAACAGATGCCCTCCAACCACTCAGAGAGCCCACAGGCCATCTATCCCTGTTTCTCCCCTTCTCTGAGACGCTATTGGACAGAGAAACTCATAGGGAAACTATGTTACAAAGCAGGATACTTTAATGCCACAGGTCGGACCCAGAAGATTTGGTTCAGCCATCCAGCCAAGATGTAAAAACCTGGTTTCTTATTATCAAGTAATGTCAACAGACACCCTAATCCCAAGCCTCCCTGCACTCAATCCCAACCAACCCCACCCTGGGTTCAAGCTTGGAATCATAGAAGGGGCCTGGCTACACACAACTTGCCTTTTTTTTTTTTTTTTTTGGTATTTGACAGAGAGAGAGAGAGACAGTGGGAGGGGGAACACAAGCACAGGGAGTGGAAGAGGGAGAAGTAAGTCTCCCGCTGGGCAGGGAGCCCGATGCAGAGCTCAAACCCAGGACCCCGGGATCATGACCCAAGTTGAAGGCAGACGCCCAACGACTGAGCCACCCAGGCGCCCCTCCATTTTTTTTTTTAACTGAGCATTTAATGTGTCCTCGGGTTCTGACAAAGCAATCCTGCATTAAAAGATCAGGCTCTTTCCCCAATTTGGGATTTTCGTGGCAGGTTTGTTGTTGTTGTTCCTTGTTTTTGTTTTACACCTGAATTTTATTTATTTTTTTGAATTTAATTTTACCTTTCAGTGTCCTAAGATTCATTGTTTCTATACCACACCCAGTGCTCCCTGCAATATGTGCCCTCCTTAATACCCACCACCAGGATTTTCAGGGTTCTGATAAGGGTGTCGTGGTAACTTTCAATCCCCTGAGAACAGAAGATATTGAGAATCTCCTCATACGTGTCTTTCCCATCTGTTCGTGCCCTCTGGTGAAGTTTCTGTTCATACAGACTGCCCATTTTTGTTCTTTAGGTTTTAGGTTTTGAGAGCTCTGTGTACATGTTGGATACAAGTCCTCCATCAGATATGTGTCTTACAAATATTTTCAACCAGTCTGTGGCTTCCCTTTTTTTTCTCATAACAATGTCTTTTGTACAACAAGAGGATTTAATTTTAAACAATTCTAACTTATCATTTTTTCTTTCATGGGTGGTGTTTTTTTGTTTGTGTCTAAAAACACATCGCCAAACTCTAAGTCAGACATTATTTTTTCATTTTTTTTTTCTTTTGGAAATGTTAGACTTTTACATTTTACACCTAAGTCTGTCATCCATTTAGGATCAATTTTTGCGAAATGTGTAAATTCTATGGGTGGGTCTTTTTCTTTCTCTTCGCCTGTAATGTTCTGCTGTCCCAGCCTCATGAATAGCAAAGGTTATCCTTTCTCCATTGAACTGCCTTTGTGAATGCATCCAAAATCAGTTGAATATAACTGCAGAGGCCCATTCCTGGGCTCTCTCCTATGTTCCATGGATCTGTTACCATTCTTCCATTGGTATAGGGTACCATTGCTTTAGAATAAGCTTTGAGATCAGATGGAATCAGTCATGTGAGCCCCAACTATTTTTATGTTTCTTCAGTTTCGTGTTGACTATTTTCAGTTTATTGTCTTTCCATATAAACTTTAGAATAAACTTGTTGGTATATTTAAAAAAAAAAAAAGATCAGTCGCTCTCTTTTTTTTTCCTTTTCTCAAAGGCTAACAAAATCAAAACCCCCAAGAATATAAAGCCCTCCCAAATAGGAAACCTGTGGGTCTAAAGTCATGGACAGTACCAGGCAGGAACTAACATCCTGCTACCCGGACTGCAAAGACTGTCCACCTTATAAACGAGCACTGGAAGAGCAGTGCCAAATGCAGCAGGCTGCAGAACCATAAGGGATTAGAACCAGGCCATTTCTCCCAACAGTGGATGGCTGATCTCCAGTGGAAACACCAGAAACCCTTCAGATAAGGGACAACCTGCAGTGTTGTCTCCATATTTCCATTGAGTGGGCCACTTCTGGCCAACATTATAATCCAGGATAATAACCATGATACCCTGACTATGAAGGTCCAGTAGAGAGCGCCAGGTCTGGATCACTTTGAATCTGAAGATTGGCCAATTCCAGGTTCTTCTGTGAGGGCTCACAGAACAAACAAGAATGGATCTGACCCAACACACAAAAGTTCAAACTCCTTCACAATAAATACCAATGAACATGGCTGCCTCTCACTGAACTTGTTTTTATCCTCTTCTTGTACCTTATGCTTGTTATCTGGGGACCAGCTCAACACCACATCAACCCAGGCATCACAGGGGAGAGGGCAGGAGATAGGGGTTAAAACCCAGGCTTTGGAGCAGACAAACCTGGTTTGCCTACAGACTCTGACGTCTGCTATGTTAACCTGAACAAGTTACACAAACTCGCTGAACCCATAAAATGAGGCTGACAATGGTGCTAAGGACTAAGTGAGATAATGCCCATATGTGTTTAGCACCATGCCTGACACATAGTAGGTCTTCAAGGTATAGAAGGTGTCATCATCACAATTAATACCATCATCCAAGTCCCTAAAATAAATTTCTCTTCTATTCATCTTTGTTTTACAAAAATCATTTTAATATTCCCCCCCATCACTCTGTGCCCTTTAACCCAAAAAAAGCACCAATGTATTCTGCATCTGTTGTAAGAGAAAAGTCTCTTCCACCCAACCTTAAAGATAATGAAATTGCTGACAGAAGAGAAAATAAGCTATTTACTGATGTGTCTTTCTGTGTGTATTCATGTGTCTGTGCGTTGGAAAGCATATGAAGCTTTCTAAAAGCACCTGCCAATTTTATGTACCCAAGAACACCAGCCAATTTTCTTCTTCCCGAATTCCAGGGAAGGAAAACAAGGCGGACAAAATAAAACCAGAGAAGTTGGGGTGGGCAGGACCTTCCAGCACATCAGGTTGCCATAGAAGCAGCAGGTTCTTTCCAGAGTCAATCAGCCTACCCTAGAGAGGAATGTGAATATTATTCAGATGGTTCTCACACAAGGGAAATTAATTTACTTTTCAGAATAACAGCCTCAGTAATATCTATGAGTGACATGGTGGTTAATGTTAGTCGTCAGAACTGTGATTCCTTGAGATTGTCCTTAAAAAAAAAAAAAAATCCTATCCTAATGAATGCAAAACAAAATTACAATGGTGGGAGATGTGGAGCCATAAATTATAGCTGAGACCGCCTGGGGTGGGCTAATAATTTCACTGTTGAATTATTCTCATATTTAAAAAATTAGACATAGAGAGTCTTCCATCATCAGAACCACTGCTGAGATATTCTGGAAGCCTCCAGCACCTCCGCTAGTAGACTGAGGAAGCACGAGCGCCAGCCACTTTGGGAACAAGCCTTCCTCTCCATTGCACAGCAGGTGTAGGGTAGATGTGTGTCCTGCCTGCTCCAACAGCCATCCAGAGCCTGCTGTCATCCTGGAGGCAGCAAACTAGGCCACCATGAATGTGCAGTGAAAGAAAGGAGACAAATACTGAGCTAAGGATTCTTGTGTCAATATTCTGAGGGATATTGTTCTATAGTTTCCTTTTATTATATCATCTTAATTTGGTTTTGGGATCAGGATATGACTGGTTTCAAAAATGAATTGGAAAGTGTTTCTTCCTCTTCCATTTTCTAGAAGAGTTGTCTAGAATTATTGTTCATTCTTCTTTAAATGTTTGGTAGAATTCAATAAAATTGTCTGGCCTGGAGACTTTTTTTCCTTGAAAATTATAGGGTTATTCAAATTGTCTTACATACGAGGTAAAATGTGGCATTTTTTTTGAAACATTGATCCCTTTTATCAAAGTTTTCAGATTTATGTTTACAAAGCTATTCCTAGCATTCCCTTATTACCCTTTTGATGTTTTCAGTGTCTAGTGTAATAGCCCATTTCATTCCTAATATTAGTAATTTGTGTTTTCTCTCTTTTTTTTTCTTTGACAGTCTTGCTAGAAGTTTGTCAATGTTATTGATCTTTTCAAAAAACCATCTCTTTGCTTCATTGATATTCTCTTATTTTTCCATTTTCAATTTCACTGATTTCTGCTCTTAATTTATTATTGCACTCCTTCATCTTCCTTTCAGTTTATTTTATTCTTCCCAGGTTAAAAGGAGTGCTTGCATATTAATTTAAGGTGGAGTTTAGATATTGATTTCAGACTTTCCCTCTTTTCTTATGTATGCATTTAGCACTTCCCTCCCAGAACTGCTTTAGCTGTGTCACACAAATTTTGATATGTTGTATTTTCATTTCTATCTGGTTCAGTATATTTTTAAAAATTGTGCTTCAGAGTTCCTCTTTTCACTATAGTTACTTAGAAGTGTGCTGTTTAGTTTGCAAGTTTTAGAGCTCTTTCCTGTTATGTTTTTGTTACAAATTTCTATTTTGAATACTGTGGTCAGAAAACATACTCTGTATGACTTCAATGTTTAAAAATTTTTTGCAGTTTCTTTCATGGTACATCTTATATGATATATCTTGGTAATGTTAGGCACTTGAAAAGAATATGTACTCTACTTTTGTTTGATGAAGTGTTTTATAAATATCAATGTTTTCTATATCTTTGCTGATGTTCTGTCTAGTTGTCAGATGAATGTTGAAAGAAGGATGTTGAAATATCCCACTATAATTGTGGATTGGTCTATTTCTCCTTCCAGTCCTATCAGTTTTCACTTCTTGTATTTTTCAGCCTGTTGTGTTTTACATGCACTTATAGGATTGCTATATCTTCTTGAAAAATTGACTCTTTTTATCATTATTAAATGTCCTTCCTTGTTTTTGACAATATTAAATGTCCTTTCTTGTCTTTATAATTTTCTTTCATCTGAAGTCCACTTTTACGAAATTAATAGAGTCACTCCTGCTTTTCTTTGGTTAATCTTTGCATACTGTATCTTTTTTCATTCTTTCGCATTCAATTTGCATATATTATTATATTTGAAGTGAGTTTCTTACAGATGACATAGAGTTTGGTCATGTTTTTAAATCTACTTTGCAAAGTTCTGTTTTTAACTGAATTATTTAGACCATTTACATTTAATGTAATTATTAATATGTTAGAGCTTAAGTCTTGACTTTTTGTTGTTTGGTTCCCTCTGTTTTTCATTTCTCTGTTTTATTTTTCTTACTTTTCTTTTCTTTTTTAAAGATTATAATAAACTTACTTTATTGCTTGAATTACTGATAGGGTTGTGAGGCTAAAAACCAATCAGGACAAGTGAACATGTAGGCACTTATGTTATGCTCTGTTTTTGGTTTCTGGCTATTGTTTTTGAGGCCAAGGTTGATGATATTCTGGAAACTCTGTGCATGGTAACAGGGTCAACATTCGCATCCTAGTAAGTCCTACAAAGTCATCAAAAGCAAAGTGACTTGAGTCCATTGTAAAATGTCAGTGTAACAACACAGATTTTATGATTGCAGTAGAAAATAGGGAAATTTAGTATTTAGTTAGCTGATGCTGTCCCATTATGGGTATATATACCTTTCCTGTTGGCTTTTTGAAATGATTATCATGGCTCATCTACAGCTAAAGTAACTTTTTTTTTTTCTTTATTTCTTTTCAGTGTAACAGAATTCATTGTTTATGTACCACACCCAGTGCTCAATGCAATACGTGTCCTCCATAATACCTACCACCTGGCTCCCCCAACCTCCCACCCTGCCCGTTCAAAACCCTCAGATTGTTTTTTAGAATCCATAGTCTCTCATGGTTCATCTCCCCTTCCAGTTTCCCTCAACTCCCTTCTCCTCTCCATCTCCCCATGTCTTCCATGTTATTTGTTATGCTCCACAAATAAGTGAAACCATATGATAATTGACTCTCTCTGCTTGACTTATTTCACTCAGCATAATCTCTTCCAGTCGCGTCCATGTTGCTACAAAAGTTGGGTATTCATCCTTTCTCATGGGGGCATAATACTCCATAGTGTATATGGACCTCATCTTCCTTATCTATTCATCCATTGAAGGGCATCTTGGTTCTTTCCACAGTTTGGCGACCGTGGCCATTGCTGCTATGAACGTTGGGGTACAGAGGGCCCTTCTTTTCACTACATCTGTATCTTTGGGGTAAATACCCAGTAGTGCAATTGCAGGGTCATAGGGAAGCTCTATTTTTAATTTCTTAAGGAATCTCCACACTCTTCTCCAAAGTGACTACACCAACTTGCATTCCCACCAACAGTGGAAGAGGGTTTCCCTTTCTCCACATCCTCTCCAACACATGTTGTTTCCTATCTTGCTAATTTTGACTATTCTAACTGATGTAAGGTTGTATCTCAATGTGTTTTTAATTTGAATTTCCCTGATGGCTAGTGCTGTTGAACATTTTTTCATGTGTCTGATAGCCATTTGTATGTCTTCATTGGAGAAGTGTCTGTTCATGTCTTCTGCCCATTTTTTGACATGATTATCTGTTTTGTGCATGTTGAATTTAAGAAGTTCTTTGTAGATTTTGGATATCAACCTTTTTTTTAAAATATTTTATTTATTTGACAGACAGAGATTCACAAGTAGGCAGAGAGGTAGGCAGAGAGAGAGAGAGGGAGAAGCAGGCTCCCCACTGAGCAGAGAGCCTGACTCGGGGCTCGATCCCAGGACCCTGGGATCATGACCTGGGCCAAAGGCAGTGGCTTAACCCACTGAGCCACCCAGGCGCCCCTGGATATCAACCTTTTGTCTTTACTGTCATTTGTGAATATCTTCTCCCATTCTGTGGGTTGCCTCTTTGATTTGTTGACTGTTTCCTTTGCTGTGCAGAAGCTTTTGATCTTGATGAAGTCCCAAAAGTTCATTTTTGCTTTTGTTTCCTTTGCCTTTGGAGACATATCTTGAAAGAAGTTGCTGTGGTTGATATCGAAGAGGCTACCACCTGTGCACTCCTCTAGGATTCTGATGGATTCCTGTCTCACGTTGAGGTCTTTTATCCATTTCGAGTTTATCTTTGTGTACGGTGTAAGAGAATGGCCGAGTTTCATTCTTCTACATATAGCTGTCCAATTTTCCCAGCCCCATTTATTGAAGAAACTGTCTTTTTTCCACTGTATATTTTTTCCTGCTTTGTCGAAGATTACTTGACCATAGAGTTGAGGGTCCATATCTGGGCTCTCTACTCTGTTCCACTGGTCTATGTGTCTGTTTTTATGCCAGTACCATGCTGTCTTGGTGATCACAGCTTTGTAGTAAAGCTTGAAATCAGGTAACATGATGCCCCCAGTTTTATTCTTGTTTTTCAACATTTCCTTAGCGAGTCAGGGTCTCTTCTGATTCCATACAAATTTTAGGATTATTTGCTCCAGCTCTTTGAAAAATACTGGTGGAATTTTGATCAGAATGGCATTAAAAGTATAGATTGCTCTAGGCAGTATAGACATTTTAACAATGTTTATTCTTCTGATCCAAGAGCGTGGAATGGTCTTCCATCTTTTTGTGTCTTCTTCAATTTCTTTCATGAGTGTTCTGTAGTTCCACGAGTACAGATCCTTTACCTCTTTGGTTAGGTTTATTCCAAGGTATCTTATGGTTCTTGCTGCTATAGTAAATGGAATCGATTCTCTAATTTCCCTTTCTGTATTTTCATTGTTAGTGTATAAGAAAGCAACTGATTTCTGTACATTGACTCTGTATCCTGCCACATTACTGAATTGCTGTATGAGTTCTAGTAGTTTGGGGGTGGAGTCTTTTGGGTTTTCCATATAAAGTATCATGTCATCTGTGAAGAGAGAGAGTTTGGCTTCTTCATTGCCAATTTGGATACCTTTTATTTCTCTTTGTTGTCTGATTGCTGTTGCTAGGACTTCTAATACTATGTTGAATAAGAGTGGTGAGAGTGGGCATCCTTGTTGTGTTCCTGATCTCAATGGGAAGGCTATGAGCTTTTTCCCATTGAGGATGATTACTTTTCTTTAGATTACTTAAACATTTTAAAAAATTCATCCTTGAGTTATCGGTACAGTTTTCTTTTCTCCAGATTAGGTAATTTCCATTGCTTCATCTTCCAGTTCATCAATTCTTTGCCCCTTCCATTCTGCTGTTAAGACCATAGACTGGGTTTTTTACTTAGGTTATTATATTTTTCCATCCCAAAATTCCTACTTGGTTCTTCTTTATATCTTCTATTTCTTTACTTAGACTCTTCATTTCTTTGTCAAGACTTTTTTTCTCTTTCCATGTTTTAAGTGTGCTTGTAATTGCTGTTTGAAGCATTGTTATGATTGCTACTTCAAGATGTTTTTCAGATTATACTAACACCTTTGTCATCTCAGTGTTGTCATCTATCTATAACCTTTTGTCATTCAGTTTGAGATCTTCATGATTCTTGGTATGACAAGTAATTTTTTAAGAAAACTGGTACATTATGTTTTCATATTACATTGCCAGACTCCAGGTCTTATTTAAACCTCTGAATTTCTCTGGCCCTACTGTGGCAGGGAAAAGTCATTACTTATAGGTGGAGGTAGAAATTCAGCTTCCCCACATGGCATCCAAGGACACCTAAGTAAGGAAGTGAGTTCTTCTTTTTGTGTGGGAGTGGGAGTTCTAGCTTCCCATGTAGTCCACCGACATGGCAGTGGGTGAGATGTCATTATTGCTGAGTCATAGTGCAAGTTCTAACTCTGCACTCAGCCTCCTCTAACATCACCACAGCAAGAGGTAGAAAGATGGATAAAGATAGATATCTAGGCTCTCCACATGGTCTCTACTGAGGATTGGGACCTGTTTCCTTCCTATGAAATTCCCAGCTCCATGCTTGGCCTTCTCTGATACCACCATGGTGGCAGAGATGGTATGGTGAAACTCTAGGGCCCTCATTTAGCCCTTTTGGCATGTGTGGGGTGGGACCACAGTTCTTTCAGTGGTGTTTGATTGAAGTAGAACAGTTAACATCTAAAAGTTTTACCTTGTTAAATGTCCTTTTCCAGTCCTTTGGCTAAAGAAAGCAGACTTAGTTGGGCCTTTTTCTTTTGTTTGTTCTCATTGGTGTTACTGGGTTTTCAGCTTTATCAGTATGCAGTCTGGGATATATGAGGCAAAAAAGAACAAGGGAACACCCCACTTTGTCATTCCTCAGGTCTCAAGGTCTTAACTGATTTGCTTTCTTGTCTCCACCTCTCAAGGTCTTTGTATGTTCGTTTCTTATGTAATGTCCAGACTTTTCAGTCCTTAGTGGGAAGATTAGAGAGAAGTACATCTACTCCATCTACCAAGAAATGTAAAGTCCAATTTTAAGTCTCAAAACATGACTATTTATATTTGAATTTCAGTAAGTTTATCTGTTAGAAGTGTAATGATTGACTGATAACATTAGATTTATTTAGCTTCCATATACATAAAAAAGACAGAGAAAGATCATGCATAGATGTTAATATAAATATAAATGTCATATTTCCTCTAATAAAAAACCTCTTTTAAAGATGTATTGTTAATTTAAGAATTATCTATAAATAAAGAAATAGTATACAGTTAATGTGTGCCAAATTACAGATACATTAATGTCAGAAAAAAATAAAATGAACAGGTATGTTTGTTACAATCAAGGGATATCTCCAATGCATATTAATGTTTGATTAGTAATATATATGGAGTGTTTCATATCCTGATTTTCTGCTTTCCTAATATTTCACTGTATGCAACTTCTCATGCTATAAAATATCCTTGAAGTCACAATCTTTTTTTTTTAAGATTTTTTTAATTTATTAATTTGACAGAGAGAAATCACAAGTAGACGGAGAGGCAGCCAGAGAGAGAGAGAGAGGGAAGCAGGCTCCCTGCTGTGCAGAGAGCCCAATGCGGGACTCGATCCCAGGACCCTGAGATCATGACCTGAGCCGAAGGCAGCGGCTTAACCCACTGAGCCACCCAGGCGCCCCTGAAGTCACAATCTTAATGATTATTACCTTAGGGCAACTTTCTAAAAAAATTAGTACTGGACTGAAAAATGTGAACTTTTTTTAAAGCTCCTGTCACATATCACCAACTCATTTTCCAGAAGGGATGAATGAATTTTTATTCCTTCTCCCAGTGTATAAGCTTGTCCATCTTATACATTTCTTCGAGGTCTGGGTATTGTCCTCTCAAAGTCTTTGCTAATTTAATGAAGTAAAAAAATTATCTCATTTTAACATGGCTCTCTTTGATTACTAATGACTTAATTAGTTTATTTACATATTTATTTACTGGCTTTAGTTAGGTCTTCTTCAAATAGTTATAAATCATGTACCCATTTATATAGTTTGATATTAATATTTTTCTTATTTATTTATAAAGGCTTTTTATATATTAAGGAAATTAAGCCACTGTCAGTCATATTTGTTTAGCTATTTTTCTACTACGTCATATTCTTAACTTTGCTTTTTTTTTTTTTAAGATTTTATTTATTTATTTGATAGAGAGAGAGACAGAGAGACAGCAGACACCCCGCTGAGCAGGGAGCCCGATGCAGGGCTCAATCCCAGAACCCTGGGATCATGACCTGACCCAAAGGCAGACACTTAATGACTGAGCCACCCAGGCACTCCTTAACTTTGCTTTTGAAACACGAACATCTTTAAATTTTTATATAATCAACTTAGCACTTTTGCTTTGGGCTGGGTTTTTTTGTTGTTGTTTTTTTGTTTTTTGTTTTTTTTTTTTCCTATTTGGAAGGTTTTTTAAGACTACACAAATGAATGAGTCACCTTTTCCCTTCATCTATACTATTTTATGGTTTATTTCAACATTAGAAATAAGCAGAGGTGAGAGATGTAGGTCTACCCCAGTGGGACACAGGAATAAATCTACCAACATAGTTAACTGTAGCAAGTGCCACTATGCTGACCCAAGAAGGATCTATGAAGGTGAACTGACTCTTGTTCACATATGCTTAAAATAGCCATTCCCTGGTCCCAGACAATTCCCTTGATCTTCCTCCTTCCAACTGACTTGGCAGACAAGTCCTTGCTTTAACCTCTCTCCCACTTCAGTCTCTAATCTGCCAGGAAATTAATGCAAGGCCTGAGCCTCTTCTCTAAACACAGTGTTTTCCAGGCATCCTTTTTCATCTTCGATTCTAAAATTAAAATAATAAGTAAAAACAAACTTTGCTATTTTGCTGGCAACAAAATATGTGCCTTCAAGGAATATTTATTTAAGGGCAAAATATCTTTTTGAGTGGGTCTATATTGTAATAACCAACCACCCACCCCCTGCCACAAAACCTAAATAGTCCATTCTCCATCTCACCATTTCTCTCTGCCCAGTAATTGGGCCTCATTTATGTCCTGAATCTAGATGTCAGGTTTAGAACACATCAGAGCTTAGAACACAGCAATGAAAAGTATCCTCAGCTGGAGTTTTCCAAAGAATCCACTGGTTTGCTGCCTTTAGCCACAGATAGACCAGCATGGCACCAATTACATCTGCAGTTTCCCCAGGACTTCATTTCAGGACCCTCTTCCTTCACCACCCAGCTTTCTCTGCCATACTTTGCCCAGAAATGTCTGTCTAATCTGTTCCTTGGCTCCAATCCTATCCTGGACATTCCCAAAGGGCAGTGCCGTCATCCAGGTTATGACAAGTTTATCTCATTTCTTTGTACTGATATATCCTTGCACATAATTGAAATGAAAAAGAAAATAACCTGATGGTTGTTTTCTTTACAAAAAACATTTCCAAAATTAACAATTTATTATGCCTGTGACAAAAATAATTCATCTGTTTTGCAAGGAAACTGCCTGGAAATAAGCTTCCACAAGGTCATTTGAGTTTTTATGTATGATCTTAAGATACTGGAAATTATCCAAATCATGGGATGCCAAAGAATGCAATGCAAGGTGATGGTTGGGGTGAATGTGTTTCAAAGAGGTTCAGGGAGGCTACAAGAGGCTGGACAACAGAGATCCTGCCAGAAGTCAAGCGGTCAGGGTTCTTGTACCACTTCTTTCAGGACTGAACCTGAGATAACAGCACACTTCTAAACTTTGCTCAAAAAGTAAACTCAATTTTCATCCCTAACTGGATTCCACTACTTTTGCTGACTGCATACAATGGTACAGATATATAAATGCTTTTCATTTAGTCAGTAAAAATCATTTCATTTTTTAAAAATTTCTTTTTTTTAAAGATTTTATTTATTTATTTGACAGAGAGAGAGAGAGCCAGAGAGCACAAGCAGGGGAAACGCCAGAGGGAGAAGGAAAAGCAGACTCCCCCTTGAGCAGGAAGCCCAAGGTGGGGTTTGATCCCAGGACGCCGGGATCATGACCTGAGCCAAAGACAGGCACCTAACCATCTGAGGCACACAGGTGTCCCTGTAAAAATCATTTCTAAAACAACATTTAAAGTCTTTGGAAATTATCTGAAGGGTTTAAAGCAAATAGAGAAAGCTCAACTCAAGAATATCTCAACTTAAATCTCATTTGAGCCACAACTCACTTACATCCACCTCATCCTCCACCCCCAGTAGTTTAATATGATGGAAACGGTACTCTGGGCAGGCACAGCCAAGAAGATGGGGAACCCTCTTCCCCTAGCTTACAGCAGGGCTATGGTTTCATGAAGACCAGTGGCATCTTATTGCCTTCACCCCTTTACCTCCAGCTTCATATTACAGAAGCTCTGTTCCAGACAGTTACAGCCAACAGAACTGGGGGTTCCCTTTCCCCGCTCAGCCCCCAATCACAGGGCAGAGGCTCTACTCCAGACACAGCAGGTCAAGAATACTGGAACCTAAACATCCCTGTCCCAGCTTACTTCTAGAGTAGCGGTCTCATGTTAAAAAGGATAAACTGAGGGGTGCCTGGGTAGCTCAGTGGGTTAAGCCTCTGCCTTTGGCTCAGGTCATGACTTCAGGGTCCTGGGATCAAGCCCTGCATCGGGCTCTCTGCTCAGCGGGGAGTCTGCTTCCCCTTTCTCTCTGCTTGCCTCTCTGCCTACTTGTGATCTCTGTCTGTCAAATAAATAAATAAAATCTTTAAAAAAGGATAAACTGAGAAAATGAGGGAGCTTCTGAAGAGAAAGAGAAGCAGATCATAAGAACAGAGAGCTCTGCAGCTTTACCTGAGGAGTCTAACTTTATTTAGAACAAAGTGTGGAGAAGATCATGCCTCTGAGTGTTATTTAAAACAACGGAGATCTTGGAGATGAGAAATTAAGAGTTGCTATTAGTTCTACAATTCTTTTAGCAACAGACTAAAAGATAATAAGCTCAGCAAGATGGCAGATCAGTCAGAAGGTTAACAGAATGAGAGAAAAGGATTGTTAAGAAGGATCCTTGGTGGTTACAGCAGCCTTGAAGACTGGTAACATTGTCTCAGTTTACCCTTCTGTGATATAAAATATGCCCCTGGGTATTCTTAAAAGCAATATAACTATCAGATAATGATTAATTGGGGTTAATGATTGGTCTGATATTTAGAGAAAGAGATCATCCAAAAGCTTATGGGGGAGATGAGGAAAGGAGACAGTTAAACAGAGCTCAGCTAAAGCCACAGTCATCCAGGGCATTCAGGGAGACAGTCACATGCTCAAGGCTGTACCCTCTCAGGAGTGACATCAGAGACCACACACTGCAGAAAAATAGATTTCACATAAATGGTCCAGCCAAGTCACTAAACAAATGAATAAACAAACAACAACAAACCCTTGGAGGGGGAATCAATATTCAGTGTTGCTGCAATATTTATCTAATATGTCCAGTTTTCAAAAAAAAATTACAAAACATGCAAAGAAACAAGTACCTGTGACTAACATGCAGGGAAGAAGCAGGCAATAAAAACTGCCTTTGAGGTAACCCAGATATTGAACTTAGTAAACAAAGAATTCAAAGTAGTTATTATAAGTATGTTTAAAAAAAAACAAAGTAAAAATGTTTAAAAAGTTGAAGAGAAGTATGATGAGAATGTTTAATCAAATAGAGAATATCAGTGAAAAAGAAACAAATGGAAATTCTGTAGCTGAAAAATAAATAATTGAAATGAAAGTGTTCACCCGAGATGCTCGACAGTGGAAGAAAGAATCAGTGAGTTTGAATATAAATCAATGGAGATCATGCCATCAGAAAAACAGAGAAAAGAATGAAGAAAGTAAACAGAGCATGGAGTAATGAGAGAAGCCATTAAGCATACCAGTATACGCATAATGGAAGTACCAAAAGGAAAGGAAGGAAGAAGGAGCAGAAAAACTGTTCGAAGAAATAATGGCAGAAAAACTTAACCAAATCTGATTTTAAAAAGATAATCTCTACATTCAAGAAACTCAATGAACTTAAGTAGGACAGCTCAAAGAAATATACACCCAGACACATAGTAAACATGTTGAAGTCAAAGAAAAATCTTAACAAAGCAGGAGAAAAAAATGTTTCATCACATACAAGGGAATACCTTTGAGATTAACAGCTGACCTCTCATCAGAAACAATGGAGGCCCAGAAGCAGTTTATACTGCTGGAAAAAAAAATCAAAATAGAATCTTACATCCCATAAAACTATCTTTCAGAAATTAAAGTGAAATACAGACATTCCCAAATAAGCAAAAACTTAGAATCAATTGCTTGCAGACTCACCTTTTAAGAACTATTAAAGGAAGTTCTTCAGAGTGAAAACAAGTTCCACCAGACAGTAATTTAAATCCACATACAAAAAAACAAGGAGCTCCATTAAAGGTAATCACATAGACAACAATATATACACTTGAATATTTCTTCTCCTTTCATCATTGAACTGATTTTGAAAAATGTATGAATATGAACAAACAAAAAGCAGACATCAGACCTCTAAATACAGAGGACAAACCAATAGTTGCCAGAGGGACGGTGAGTTGGGGAGACAGGCAAAATGGGTTAAGGGGAGTAGGAAATAGAGGCTTCTGGTTATGGAAATGAATAAGTCATAGGAATAAAGGCCACAGTATAGGGAATATAGCCAATGATATTGTAATAGCATTGTATGGTGACAGATGGTAGATAAACTTGTGGTGAGCATAGTACAATGTTATAGAGATGTTGAATCATGATGCTGTACACCTGAAACTAATGCACATTATATACCAATTGTACTCAAATAAAAAATAAAATTAAAAAATCTAAATATGAAAGCCTGAACCCTAACAAAAAATAAGTACAAGAAACAAAAACAAAATAATTTTTAATAGTACATTGTGAATATAATAGTATTATATGTTGTAGAACATATAGAAATATAATATATTGGACAATAATGGCTTAAAAAGTAGGTGGGAACAAAGTTGTATTGGAGTAAAGAAATGACATCAACAATTTTATCATTAAAATTCACATTAATGATAATTAAGAAGGTTAATATAACAAAGTGTATTCTTGCTCTCATTCCTTCCATTATTTTCATAAAAGAAATAAAATAATATAAAATACACATAACAAAGTATTGTTGTGTTAGTAACATCTATAGATATAACATATATAAGAATAATAGAACAAAAAGGGAAGAAGGAAATAGAGCTATATAGAAGTAAAGTTTCTATATCTCACTGGAAGTAAGTTAGTATAAGTCAAAAGTAGATTCCAGTAAGTTAACATATACATCATAACATCTAGAACAACTGCTAGGGAAATAACACAAAAAATATGCTGTTAAAAATAACTGAAGGCATTAAAGTGTTGCACTAGAAAATGTCCACTTAATGCAAAAGAAGTCAGTAAGAGCATAGAAAACAAAAAGCAAATGGCAAATGTAAATCCAACTTCATCAATAACATTAAATTTAAATTGATTAAGCATCCAATAGAAAGAAATTATTCTAGATTTAAAAAACAAGACAATAATGTACTCTCTATAAGAGACACTTTAGATTAAAAAAAATTGTTTTTTGGGTTTTTGTTTTGTTTTGTTTTTGTAAATGACATATCAGATAAAGGGTTAGGACCAAGATCTATAAATAACTTATCAAACTCAACAATCAAAAAACAAATAATCCAGTCAAGAAATGGGCAGAAGACGTGAATATAGACATTTATCCAAAGAAGACATACTAATTAATGTCCAACAGACACATGAAAAGATGCTCAGATCACTCAGCATCAGTGAAATAAAAATCAAAACCACAGGGATATTACTCAGCCATCAAAAAGAATGAATACCCACCATTTGCAACAACATGGATGGAACTGGAGGGAATTATGCTAAGTGAAATAAGTCAAGCAGAGAAAGACAATGATCATATAGTTTCACTCATATGTGGAACATAAGGAATAGCACAGAGGACCACAAGGGAAGGAAGGGAAAATTGAATGGGAAGAAACCAGAGAGGGAGACAAAACATGAGAGACTCTGGACTCCAGGAAACAAACTGAGGGTTATAGAGGAGAGTAGGGTGGTGGGATAAGATAACCTGGTGACTGGGGAGAGCATGAACAATCATGAGCACTGGGTGTTACACACAACTAATGAATTGTTGAACACTACATCAAAAACTAATGATGCACTACTATATGCTGGCTAATGGAACATAATAAAAAATAAACTAATTTTTTAAAAAGCCACAATGAGATACCACCTCACACCAGTCAGAATGGCTAAAATTAACAAGTCAGGAAACAACAAATGTTTGGCGAGGATGTGGAGAAAGGGAAATACTCCTACACTATTGGTGGGAATGCAAGCTGGTATAGACACGCTAGAAAACAGTATGGAGGTTCCTCAAGAACTCAAAAATAGAGTTACCCTATGACCCAGCAATTTCACTAGTAGGTATTTACCCCAAAGATACAAAATGTAATGATATGAACAGGTACCTGCACCCCAATGTTTATAGCAGCAATGTCCACAATAAACAAATTATGGAAAAAGCCAAGATGTCCACTGACAGATGAATGGATAAAGATGTGATATATAGATACACACACACACACACACACACACTCTCTCTCTCTCTCTCTCTCTCTCTCACACACACACACACACACACACACACACACACAATGGAATATTACTCAGGCATCAGAAAGGATGAATAACCAACCTTTGCATTGACATGGACAGAACCAGAGAGTATTATGCTGAATGAAATAAGGCAATCAGAGAAATACAGTTATCATATGGTTTCACTCATATGTGGAATATAAGAAATAGCACAGAGGATCATAGGGGAAGGGAGGGGAAATGAAATGGGAAGAAATTAGAGAGGGAGACAAACCATGAGAAACTCTTAACTCTAGGAGACAAATTGACAGTTGCTGGAGGGGAAGTGGTTGGAGGGAAGGGGTAATTGGGTGATGGGCATTAAAGAGGGCATGTGACATGATTAGTACTGGTTGTTATATGCAACTAATAAACCACCAAACTACCTCTGAAACTAATGATGTACTGATACGTTGGCTAATCTAATTTAACTTTAAAAAAGAAAAAAAAACACAAATAAGTCTGAAGTAAAAAGACAGAAAAGGATATATCACGCAAGCTCAACCATGAGAGCTGAAGTGCATATACTAATATCAGAAAATAGACTTAAAAATAAAAATGTTACTAGGAATAAGGAGGAATATTTTATACTTTTCCTTTAGGTATCCAGACTGGAAAAGAAAATGGAAAGCTATCTCTATTTGCAGATGTCATTATTTTGTATCTAGAAAATCTTAAGAAACCTTCTAAAAATCTGTTAGAACTAACAACTTCAGCAATGTAGCAGGATACAAGATTAATATACAAAAATTCATCCTATTTCTAAACACTAACAATGAATAATCCAAAAGGAAATTAAAAATGCACTTATAGTAACACCAAAGAGAATAAAGTACTTAGGAAAAAAATTAACAAAAGAGGGGCGCCTGGGTGGCTCAGTGTGTTAAACCGCTGCCTTCAGCTCAGGTCATGATCTCAGGGTCTGGGATTGAGTCCCACATCGGGCTCTCTGCTCGGCAGGGAGCCTGCTTCCTCCTCTCTCTCTCTCTCTCTGCCTGCCTCTCTGCCTGTGTGTGCTCTCTCTCTGTCAAATAAATAAATAAAATCTTTTAAAAAAAAATTAACAAAAGAAATGCAAGATTCATACACTGAAATCTAAAAAATATTACAGAAAGAAATTTACAATAAATGAAAAGACATTCCATGCTCATAGGTTGGAGTATTTAATATCGTTAAGGTAGTAATACTCCCCAAACTGATCTACAGATTCAGTGAAATCTCCATTAGAATCCAAGCTGCCTTTCCCACCCACCCCCGAAATTGACATTATGCTTCTAAAATTCACACGGGAATAGAAGGACCCAGAAGAGCCAAAACAATGTTGAAAATGAAGAATAATGTTGTGGGACTTACATTTTCCATTTGAAAACTATTGCATAGCTATAGTCATCAAGACAGTAGGATATTGACATAGGATAGACATATAGATAAATGGAAAAGAATCGAGAGTCAATAAAAAATTTTTAATGTTTTAAAAAAAAAGAATTGAGAGCCAAAAAATAAATCTTTACATTTGTGTCCATTGAGGTTTTGACAAGCATGCCAAGATAAATTAGCAGTAAAAGAATGGTCTTTCAACAAATCGTATTGGGACAACTGGATACCCACACACAGGAAAATGGAGTTGGAGTCTGGACACCATGCACAGAAATCAATTCAAAATGAATCATGGACCTAAATCTAAGAGCTAAAATGATAACACTCTTAGAAGAAAGCAGAGAAGAGATTCTCTATGACCTTGGTTAAGACAATAGTTTCTTAGATATGATACTAAAAGCAAAAGCAACAACAACAAAAAAAATACAGATAAACTGGACTTCATCAAAAAACTTTGTGCTTCAAAGCATAGCATCAAGAACATGAAAAGACAATCCACAGAATGGGAGAAAATATTTTCAAATCACATATCTGATACAGGAATTTATCCATCATCCATAAAGAACTCTTGAAACTCACTAGTAAAACTACCAATAATCTAATTTTTTAAATCAGTTAAAGATCTGAAAGGACGTTTCCCCAAATAAGATACACAAATGGGCAATAATCACTTAGAAAACTGCTCAATATCACTAGTCATTAGAGAAACAAATCAAAAACCCTGATCAGATACCATTTCATACCCACTAATGGCTATAATAAAAATGACCGACAAGAACAAGTGTGGATGAGGCTGTGGAGAAATTGGAACCCTTATACACTGCTGGTAGGAATGTATAATCGCATAGTCACTTTGGGGAAAAGTCTGACAGTCCCTCGAAATGTTAAACATATAGTTACCAAATGATCCACTCCTAGGTAGAGAAATGAAAACATAAATCCACATAAAAATTTGTGTGTGACTGTTGATAGAAACATTATTCACAATAGCCAAGAAGTAGAAGCAGCTCTGGGTCCATTAGTTGTTGAATGGATAAATAAAATATTGTATATCCACACAAGGGACTATTATTTGGAATATAAAAAAGGAATGAAGTTCTGGTATGTACTGGGACATACATAAATCTGAAAAACATTATGCTAGGGGAATGACATCACTCAAAAAAAAAAAAAAAAACCACATACCATATTATTTCATTAGTATGAAATGGCCAGAAAAAGTAAATATGTAAGAGACAGAAAATAGACTAGTTCTTGCTTGTGGTTGAGAGTAAGGGTAACTGGAAATGACTGCTAATAGGCACAGGGTTTCTTCTGACAAAAATTTTGTAAACTTAGATTGCAGTGATAGATGCACAACTCTGTGAATTGAATTGGATACCTTAAATGGGCAATCCCATTTATGATTTTATTTTTTATTAGAGAGAGAGCACGAGCAGGGGGAGTGCCAGGCAGAAGGAGAAGCAGGCTCCCCGCTGATCAGGGAGCCTGATGCAGAACTCAATCCCAGGACCCTGGGATCACGACCTGAACCGAAAGCAAACGCTTAACCAACTGAGCCACCTGAGTGCCCCAAGGGCAAGTACATTTAAAAATGATTGCAATGCATACTTAAATGGGCAAATTTTATAACATGTGAATTGTATCTCAATAAAGCTGGTTTATGAGGTGTCTCGCTGGCTCAGCTGGAAGAGCATAGTCTCTGGATCTTGGGGTTGTGAGTTCAAGTCCCACATCGGGTATAGAGAATACTAAAAAATAATAATAATAATTAAAATAATATAAAATAAATCTATTTAAAAAAAATAACAGGGGCTCCTAGGTGGTGCACTGGGTTAAGGATCCAACTCTGGGTTTTGGATCAGGTTCATGATCTCGGGGTCATGAGATGGAGCCCCACAATGGGCTCCACTCTCGGCCCAGAGTCTGCTTAAGACTCTCTCTCCCTCTCCTGGCTCTCTCACTTTCTCTCTCTCTCTAAAATAAGTAAATACTTCTTTGAGGGGGGGGGAGCAGGTGGAGTGGCTCATTTTACTTCTCCAGGAGCTCTTAATTTCCAATCCTACACAATCTGAAGCTTGCTGCTACCGGCGAGGCACTGTCTGCCTCTTGTCATACACGTGGAGACGTCCTCGAGGCAGCTTGTGCAGCCATGTGGTCATGCACAAAGTACTCGAAGATCCCACAGAACTGACTGACTAAGAGCCTTCCAAATGTTCCCAGGTGTTCATTTTGATGATAAAATAGAAGGCTTCTGAAAGGTAAGACAAAACCCACTCCAGGAACACTCCACGCAGAAGATATTCTAAATTTAGCTGTCATATTAAGCGAATTTGTTGAACAAAAGCTACTGGGCTGGTGTCTTTGGCTTTCACTGCAATTCTCTTTAGACAGACAGGTTTGGTCTCCTAACTACGAATTTCCTTTTGCTCGTACATTATTCATAAGTTTTAAATGGCACCTTCTGTCACAGTTTTCCCCCAGACACTGAAAACTTCCTTCAAGCTCTATTATAATTTGAATCTACAATTGCCTCCTCATAAGCAAACCACTAAAATAACTGAAGTTGCCATGAGATCGTTCCTCTTCCTCCCTGTCCTGCCGACGCAGGCATGTCTGGCTACTTAGCATCCCAGGTAATGGGGAAGTAGAAGGACCCAAAACTGGCACAAGAACAACTTCTGGCACTGCGGTCACGAGAGATGATCTTGACCCCATTAGACTGTGGTCCCCTGAATTTCTCTTGGGGGCTGGGAAGGGAGGCAGTGGAGAAGATTCCGGTTATTATTGGATTGTGACGTGGAAGCACAGTAGGGGTAAAGGAAGGAAATTAGAATTTACAGAGCAATGTGCATTCACACGGGATACAGAAGTTAATCCAGAGAGGTATTGGTAAACTCAGATTTCAAGAAGAACCAAATCCCAGCAAAGCTGGGAAGCACATGTCTGAGACTTTAATGACTAAATAAAAAAGACACAGCCTGATGATTGTAAGGACACTAGATACTTATCAGCAGGTAAAGTCTTTGGGGAATAATTTTAAATATTTATTCATTCTGATTATTCAAATAGTCGTCCTTCTCTTCAAATGCATGTTGGGAATTTTTTGTGCCTATAAGGACAGTATTATAGGCAGATGCAAGTGAGCAAAACTTCCCATTATGAAAAAGAGACAAAGAGGAAACTTGGATATAATCCAAAAGGAGAATGGTGAACTTTTTGCCCAAACTAGAACAGCAATACATACTTTTAAAGTAGCAGTATATTAACTTCCCATGTTGGAATACCAAAAACAGCCCCTGATCATTGGTCAACACTGAGGATCCGTGCAGGAGGTGGGTACAAGGCTGGGGCCTAGGGCTGGGATTTTTGCTCTCCATTCTCATTGAAAGGTGGGGAAAATGATCAAAGGATGAGGAGAAACTGAGTCAGGGCCCTGCCTTTTCTATCAGCTGCCTGGTCCTGTACAAAAGCAGTTTGATGTATTTTACACAAGAGGCCCTATTTCCACTCCTCACCACAAGATCTGGAAATTCAGAACATGCTAACATATTCAACAATTTGACTTGCAGATCAAGGCTTACCCATTCCAGATCATCTTTAATTGGGGGTGGCAGGCCATCTTCCTGGAGAAGCATAAACAGTGGGACCTGTTCACCCTATGCCAGCATTTCCTAAACTGAATGCTGCAGCCCTCTTACAAAGCAGCAATATTCTTAGGACCGTGGTCAGGAAACACTGAAAAAAGTTTGGGGGTAAGTGCGATGGCAGGCCTGAATGAATAGATCCTGGGAGAAGCCAGCCCAGTGACTGGCAGATTTCGTGAGCGAGTGAAAGAAATGTTAACCAAAAACCAGTTTTCAGGAAATAGGCCTGGCCTGTAGTAGGGGCTCAATAAAAACCAGCTGAACGTCAAAGAGCAGTTCTGAGAGATGAGTCTGGGCCCAGAAGAAGTGCTTTCTGGGACACAAGTCTGAAATAGCAATGCATTCAGTTCTTCTGCAAGGGGAGAACCAGTTGGGGGCTGAAACACAGCATGCAGAAGGATCTTGGGGGAAAGTTCAGGCTGGTAGGGGAAGAGCCCTATGATACACAGTAATGGCCATACCTGCTCAATACTGCCAATCAATTGTTAAAAATACTAAACTAGAGTTTAATATTAAAGTATTATATGCACAGGGTTTAAAATTTGGTATAAAAAAGTCCTCCTCCTTCTCCATTCCTCCTCAAACCCTATAAATAACTACTGTTGACAATCTCTGATATATCTGATCAGATTGTGTGTGTGTGTGCGCGCGTGCGTACGTGTGTGTGTGTCTCCATCCTTTTCTTTTCACAAATAGGATCACATAGTACCTCCTATTCTGTAACTTGCTTTCTTCACTTCATAATGTGTCTTCGAGTTCTTTTCATATCAGTGCATATTACCATGCCACCTCATTCTTCATTCTTTGTAACAATCACATAGTATTTCATTACATAGATTAGCACTTTTTGTTTATCAATGTCCCTGGATAGATATTTAGATGTTTTCAGTATGTTTCTGTGACAAACCATGTTATCCCTTGATACACATTTTTGCTCTTCTACAAAGGATATGGAATCTTTATGTACATTATGGAGGAGAAATTTCTGCTACAGAAATTAACGTTCATTCAACTCCCCAAGAGAGTCCTAGTGCGTATTTAACAGCACATTATGCTCTGAGAATGGCTCTGAGAAGTACTGCAGTAAGGAAACCTGCTTAACCAAGAGTTTTCTTAAGTTACTTGAGCATCTAAACCATTTTTGCAGAGCATATTTCTAGCATTCTGGGACATCCCTTTTGGAAATGCCAGGTTGGATGGTGCCTAAGATCACTTTTATCCCAATCCTATATGTACAGCCAGTGGAACTCAAAGGGGCTGCCTTGAACAAGGCCTTGCATTTTTGGCAGGTGCAAGCAGAGATTGTGAACCTGCTTAAAAGTGGCTCCAGACTGTGAGGGATCTACCTCATTCCCACCTCAGAAGAACCAATGCTGGGCAATTCTCCTACCCTTTCTTGAACACAGAGGGGGACACCAGAGAAGAAGACTTCAGTTGGCTGAGGTAGCCTCTGAGAGTTTGGACGCTAAATGAATATTACTGAAATTAAAAGTTTTTATAGCAAGAAGTTCATGGGAATCTTGACCTGTTCAAGACCACGCCGGGGTGCTGCTAAGGATAAAGCAGGCCAGAGTTGGTGTGCAACCTCCTTCCTCTGTTTGAGAGAACATCACCAAAGCTCCAGCTACAGAAAGTGGGGAGAGTGGAGGGGTCCTGCAGAGGTGGGAAGTGTTCTTTCCAAAGAAATAAAAAGACAGAGGTCCATTAGCAGGAAAACTTTTTGACTGAATTGAGACATAAAACTTTTATGCATATCTTTCCATCTTTTGCCTCATTTGGAGAAAAGAAGTAGCTTTACCATTTCATCATTACATCTTTTACTCCACCAGTAAGTTTTTACCAAGAAGCTTCTATCTGCCTGGTACTTCTTTTGCTGAGGATATAGCAGTATGCAAACCATCTTTGCCCTCAAGAAGCTTGCAGTCTGTGGGAGGGAGTAAGAATATGCATGGAACAAACAAAGAATAAACAATGGGAGTATTCTTCTGGCTTGAATGGTTACTAAGAAGGCTCTTTTCAATTCATTTGAGGGTCCATCACCCCTCCAGCAGCTTGTTCTCCAGCTCAGTACAGTAGGATTGGGTGCAGATTTCTTTTTATTTATTCTCTTTGGGTTTGGGGCTTCTGACTCAGAATTTGTGTTCACCAATTCTGGCACATTCTTAACCAATGTTTCTTTTAATATTTCCTCCCCCACTTCTCTGTATTTACTGTTTCCAGAATATCAGTGAAATATGTGGGAAAACTTCTCACTCTTTCCTACATATGTCCTAACCCCTCTTGTATATTTTCCATTTCTTTGTCCCCTTGTAATGTATGATGCATTATTTCTTCAGATAAAACTTCTCATATACTAATTTTCTCTGTGGTTGTATTTAATTTATTTAACCAGTCTTTGCAGTTTCCATTTTTGATTATTATATTTTTCATTTCTAAAAGTTCTACTTGTTTATTTTTAATATTCTTGGTCATTTCTCCCATTTCTGATAGCTTCTTATTTCTTGATTATTGTTTTGATAACTTTTGTTCATTTACATGTATTAAACATACTTTATTTTCTATATCTGGTAATATCTGCAGCCTTCGCAGACCTGATACTATTATTTATTATCTCTGCTGACCTGTTCATTGTAGCTCATTTCCTCATGTGCTATGTGAGTTTAGATGGTGAGCCATGTGCTTTTGAAAATTATCTCCAGAAATCGAGGTTTGATGTGTTTTCTCCACAGAGGATCTCAGATTGGTTTCCAGGGCCTGGGGGTATTCTCAAACCAGGGTAATCTTAAACTAAATCAAGAGCACAGATATCTATCTCCAGACTCCATTTGGGTTTTCTGGCTCCTCCATCAGATCCAAGGTTAAGACAGGAAATTTCCCTATCAGTCCTATTTTTTAATCTAGTTCTGCTTTTCATTGACAACATCATTCTGCCAGGTCCCAGCTTTATGCACAATGCTCAGCCTGCCTCCTAATCTTGTGTTGGCCCTTGGTTTTGTATCCCATTCCCCAAGCACATGCCCTGGTAAAACTGGGATTAGTAGATAAGCCCAGGGCACCATCAGCTTCATTTTATAGCTCCTTTCCTGGAGTGATGTTTCCTTACCACTATACTTCACTTTATCTGGCACCTTAGTAAAGCATTAAAAATTGCTTTTTACATTTTATCCAGCATTTTTAGGTGTCCACTACATTCTGGGAGGGCTGTTTGAAGTCACCTGGTTTGCTATTTAGCCAAATGGAATTTGTTTTCAAAGGACAACACACAACCAAGAAAGAGAGTATTTAGCTCTGGGCATATATAGGGTCTGATATTAGTTCTCATATGGCCATCAACGAGGGTAAAATGGGCAAGTCAGTTACCTGTTTACATAAATATTGTTTTATTGAAGTCAGCCATGCTCATTTATTGATGTATTATCTCTGGCTAATGTTGAGCAATAACAGCAGGTATAAGTAGTTGTGACAGAGACCACAAACCTTCAAAACCTACAATACATTACAGAAAATGTATTTTTCTGGCCCATTACAGAAAAAGTTTATCAATCCCTAGACTAGAAAATGCCTGGAAAGTAAACACTTCCTCTGTTGCATATTTATTTTCCCAATCTGTGAAATGGGTATGTTGATCCTCTCTGCTGCTCTTCTCTCTCTTAGCAATGAAGGATAATTATAAAGAAGGCATTGGTAAAGGTTTTTGTTTTTTTAAATACAAGCTGAAACTATGTAAAAACTAGGTTTTTAAACTTTTGTTTAAAGCAGAAACTCAGGGGGAAAAAATCACGATTTTCATAAAGCAAGAAGACTTTTAAATTTTGACATAAGACATTGATGGCCTACATGAAATGAGTTTTTGTTTAACCCTTTGTCTGAGAAATAATCCAAATAATCCAAAAAGTTATCCTGCCTGGCTAGCTTCCTGGTTTTGCCACACTCAACATTTTAGTACCTGGCAGAAAACTTGGATCAAGGCCAAGTACCTGGGGGAGAACTCAGATCAAGAGCATGGAGCACATGCTTTAAAAGAAGGATCATTTCATAGCTGTGGGAGGCAGGGTTCTCCCCAGAAGGGCATCACCAGGCCAAGAAGCAAAATGATCACCACCAGTGGGTAAAACACCTGCTAGCACCCCTCCCATCATGTCTTTACCGTCTCAGTGGCCAGTCTTGTGCCAGGGGGACTTTCTGGCCTCCGGTGTTTTATCAAAGGAATGTGTAGTATCAATGTCAGTAGAAGGCCTGACCTTTGAAAAGACAAGATAACCTGGTAACATTTACTCTCTGTGGTGACCCAAGTGGTGTGGGAGTGTGTAGGAAAAGGAAATCCTGTGTGCTCGTAAGCTGTATCTACTTAGTGGTTATGTTCAAAGGGTTAAGTTCTGTTTTCAGCTAGAGGTACAGTGTTTGAAAAAACACAATCAAACAACAACCCATTTGTGCAGATCCACTAGAAATGTGATTTCTTATTAGATCAACATAAAAATCGACAGAAGTTACAGAACTTTCTACAAATATCTAGAAAGCCAGCATGTGGACCCCAGCAGAAGCCTGAGCTGACAGCAGTGATCTCAGAGTTGCTGAAGAGCCAAGGGCAGCCTGCATTAGATGATACCACTACTGGGTATTTGCCCAAAGAATACAAGAACATTAATTCAAAGGAATACGTACACCCCAGTGTTTATGGCAGCATGCTCTACAAGAGCCAAATTATGGAAACAGTCCAAGTGTCCATCTATAGATAAAGAAGGTATGGTGTATATACAATGGAATGTTGTGTGAGAGAGAGATATATATATCTATAGATATAGATATAGATAAAATGGAATATTATTCAGCCATTAAAAAAGAATGAAATCTTGCCATTTGCAATGACATGGGTGGAACTAGAGAGTATAATGTTAAGCACAATAAGTCAGTCAGAGAAAAACAAATACCATTTGGCCTCTTTCATATGTGGAATTTAAGAAACGAAACAAGGAAGCAAAGGAAAAAATAGAGAGAGAGACAAACCAAGAAACAGACTCGTAACTATAGAGAATAAACTGATGGTTACCAGGTGGGAGGAGGGTGGGGGGATGGGCTCAACAGGTGATGGGGATGAAGGAGGGCACTTGTGATGAGCCCTGGGGGGTGTACGGAAGTCTGAATCACTCTGTTGCACACCTGAAATTATGTTATCTAACTGGAATTAAAATAGTATCTTAAACATTTCTTTAATTAAAAAAAAAAAAAGATGTAGAGATGCCCTGCCTCCCTGAAGCAGAGCGCAGGCAAAAGCCAGGCCCAGACTGAGGAGGCCATGAGGAGGAGGCCTGAAAGAAGTTCCTATACAGCCGGCTTTGTCCTCTGTGTGCTTGGCCACTGTATCACCTTGCAGAGGCAGGACCAGAGAGGCAGACACGGCTGTGGCTGCTGGCCCCCCGGGAAGGCAAGAGGGTCCTTCTGCAGCGAACAACTGAACTCTCCTTATCATTCTTTCCTTCATTCACTTAACTGTCCCCTCAAGAGCACCTCTCGAGGCCCTGTGATGTGGGAGACCACAGAAGCACTGGCAGGCACAGCCTGAGGTGGTCACTCCCCTTAGGGGGAAGCGAGCTGGGTGTCATAGTTGCACCAAGAAGGGAGCCGTGGAGAGAACGAAGCTGAGAGCCTCCAGATGACTCCTGCCTCCCACTGGCAGTTTAAATGCCACTATATACAATTCCTACGTTACTTATCTCATTTTTGGTTTGCTGTGCTAGAATCCCGGCTCCGGAAGGCAGGCGTTTCCCACCAAGCTTGTTCCCCACTGAGTCCCTGCGTGCCTAGAATAAGGCCTGGCGCCCAGCAGGCCCTCAACACAGATTGCTGAGAGAACAGATGAATGGACTGAAAAATACTTCCAAAGCCTTGTCCTTCACTCTACCTTGTGGTGCCATTGTGTTAAATGTGTCAGCATGCTGTCACACAAATCACCCCACATTCAGCCACCAGGGCTGAGGGCCCCGTCAGGCTCAGCCCGAGCACCGAGGTGCAGAGGCTCCCACGGTCTGCTGGAAAGCCCCCAGCAGCCCACAAACGACAGAGGGCAGGGGATCCACACAGCGCAAGCTCCCCTGAACCTGATAGAGGCAGGCTCCCAGCCTGAGCCTGCCTGCCACTGCCCAACAGGCTCTCTCCCTCCCCGAGGATCCTCTGCCTTGGTAGGAAGCAGCCCAGTCTTTTTTGTCCCAATCTGCTGGCCCACTACCTCAGCATCCCACAAATGTTCCTCTCAGAGGTAGCCTCTCTCCACCCCAGAAGATGGGTCCAGCCCTTAGGACTGTGTGAGGGACATCTTTTTAAAGCACCCTGAAATCCAAAGCAAGAAGCATGGCTGCTACGAAGAAGCCCATCTCCCTGAAAGCAGAGACAGTTGGGGTGCACCTACTTTTTCTTCAAGGATGTGAGCTGACTCCTTACGAAATGTAGCCAAGTGGGTTCATGCAGGCTCTGGAGCCAGAAGGCCCAGAAAGAGTTCTGCCATTTCTTCCCTGTGAGTCCTCAAGCCAGCAACTTTTTGTAGAGAATAAGAATGCCTTTTATAGGCCTTATTTAGGTACGAACTAGGTGGAGTTTACTATCCACATTTCACAAACGAACCTGAGGCTCAGAGAGGCTAGACAACCTGCCCTAAATCACACAGCACTAGGATCATAGGGAACCTGGCCTACTCCAAGCCCTGACTGAGGGTGGCCATGAGGGATGACAGAGGTGGGCCCATGCAGGATGCAATTCTCCCTGGGCTGCTAGATAAAGCAGTTTACCACTTGGAAGGATAAGGGTGAGGTGGGAGAGAAAGGGGTCCCAGAGGAGAGAAGCTAGAAAACACAGCCAGAAACCACACCTATACACCCATGTACTGGGATCACACACACACACACACACACACACACACACACACTCTCTCTCTCTCTCTCTCTCTCTCACACACACACACACACACACACACTCACATACATACATGCTCCCCACATCCACACCACCTGCAGCTCAGGGACTCCAAGCCCCAAGCCCCTCCCCTCTCCTGCGTCTGTAAGTGTCTCGCGTGTCAGAGGTGTAAAGTGGAGGATTGTCATAATCCTGTGGCTTGTGGTGACCCGATTTTCAAAGTTACATTCTTCTCTCCCCAAAACTATATGTAATTTTAAAAAGTAGAAGTGCATCCTGACTCGCAGAGACCTGAAATCATGCTCACCGTGGGCCTTCCCATGTAGAGAGTCAAGGAAAATTCTCTAAAGGGTGACATTGTCACCTCGTTGACTTCCGCGTGGGTCTTGTCCCTATGAAGCCAAGCTTACACCCCAGTCTAAGCACCCATGAAGGAAGCAGATGCAGCTTTCAAACTCCTGGTGCCTCGTCAGCCTGGGGGCTGACATGATCCAACTCAGGCCATTCGGCAGGCCGGTAGCTGAACTTCAGTTTAGAGCCACGATTACATCGTGTATGAAATAACAAGGGGTGTGTTCCTCCTGGGAAAAGGTGAACAGCAGGAGGGGAGCCCGTGAGAGAACACAGAAGAGACCTCAGCCATCTCCCAGCTCAGGCTCTGGGACTGGAAGCACCTGTTTCATAAAAGGCAGATTCCCAGGTCCCACCCCCAGAGAGGCTGATTCGGGGAAGGGAAGGTCCCCTAACGCAAATTACAAAACTCTAGAACAACACCTTTGGCCTTCACCATGCGCTGAACCCTGCTGACAACATCCCTGGGATGCGGGAATTATAATTTATTAGCACGTGCCTTCTCATTATTTTCATGACCCCTCCCCTCCCGACCCTGTGTGGTCCCAGGTGATCCAGAGAGGCTCTTTCAGAAAGGCCATCAAGTCCACCCCTTCACTTCGTAGCGAGGACAATGATGGATCTGCGAAAGGTCACTGTCTCTGAGTGGCAGAGATGGGCCCCTGAGGTCTCCCCACTCCCAATTTCTTTGTTCACTCAGCCTCTCAGAGACATCCTTATCGCTGTCTTGCTGCCTGGTTGCGCCCTCCAGCGTCTGAGCCCAGTCCTGCCTGGGGGAAAACCAGGGGCTGGGGCTGGGCTGCGGGCGGCAGGGGTGGGAGAGATGGGTTTTGTAGCAAGCATGAAACCAACCACAGAACAAAACGAATTCTTGTCTTGCAGATGCCTACCAACGTGCAGCAGGCAAATGTCATGCCCATGTCCTCTGCCTCCTCACCCCCTCCGAACTTTCTGCTGCTTCCACTGCCTCCTGCTGGCCTTCAGTCTGGCAGGTGGTCCTGGGGGGAGCCTCCCCCTGGCAATCCTCTCTCCCAAGGCAAGCAGTGCCCACCTGCTCCCATAGGTATCCCCTAATCCTCCTACTCTGGGGTGGGTTTTGTTTTTTTTTACTTCCCAGCCTCAGAGCCTCTCTCCCACCCAGAAGCACAGTACTTTGGGCATCAGGCTGCCCACCCAGTGCAATGAGGGCACGGAGAGGGCCCTGGGGATGACTGGTGCCCACATGGTGGATGCCAAGACCACAGAACTATCTTGTGCCCTGTCCTCAGCCTCAAACACTGGTTTCCAGAAACTGCGGGGAAAGGTCTGTTTCCTGTATATAAATCTGACCTCTTGGACTGAAGCAGACAATGCCATGCTCCTCCCCTCCTGCCCCACCCCAGCAGAGGCCCCCCTCATCCTGTCCCACTGCAGGAGCTAGGGCTGAGCAGAGGAGCTCAGAGCCTCCTCTGGCCCCACTCGCCTGCTCTGGAGAGAGGCAGTGGGATCCGCATTTGAGCAGCACCTTAGTCAAGTCCTGTCCTCTCCATCACCCACCATGTACCTTAAACAGAGACGGGGATAATTCCAGAACTTCTGTTATAGGGTCACTGCAAGGCGTAAATACGATAATACTTGGTGAGGCTTGTAGGAACAGGTTTAGTAAATGCCCTGCTACGTGGGGTTTGAGGCATCCTGAAGACTCCAACCTATAACACTGCTCCCCCCAGAGCCACGTTTGAGCCCACGCTCAGGGCCCCAGCTGTGGCCAGACCAGGCACCCACTGCCTCCGGGCCTGCCCCAGGCCTGCCCCCAGACTCTCTGGCAACAAACCTGGGTCCTCACAGCCCCTCGCCATCTGAGGGGTATCCTACAAGCCACAGACAGGGCCCTGGGAGAAGGCCACCTCCAGTGGGCCTGATGTGGACAAAACAGTCTCACAACAAGGGTGTCCCGAGCTTTGTCACTCTTGGAGACGCGAAGCTGCAGTGGGGTGGGAGGGCAGTAACTGAGAAACAGTGCCTCCATCTAGAGTACCAGCCTGACTCGGTGGCAATCATTTTAAAACATTTGTTTTATGTTCTACCAAATGCAGACAGAAAGAGCAAAACAGAAATGCTTCATGAATGTTCACGACAAAAGTAAAATACATTTTGACCGTGATTTGGGCAACCTTGTGCTTTCCCCTCAAGCTCCGTGGAGCATCCCTCCGTCCTCTCTTTGGAGACGAGCAAGGAACATGTTCTCGCTGTCCAGAAGCTCAGAGTTTCTCTGAGAAACTTTCCCCTCCTTCCATTCCCCTCTAGAGCATCTACATGCTAAGGGTTTCTAAAAGCCAGGATAATAGAAATGCCACAACGTCACTCGTTCCAAAGAATTCGGACTCAGGCCCCTGACTCCGTCTTCAGGCAGACAGAGCTAGGGCAGCCCTCAGCCTCCGGGAGCCTGGGGCAGGTGGACGAGGACACCCAGCTCTCATAGAGGCCTGCCCATCTGCAGGGCCCACCCTCCCTTCATCTGCCCATGAGAGCAGGAGCTAGGCACCTTGCCCCTGCCCATTCGAAGCTGGGGTAGGCCCAACTGTACCTAGGTGACAAATTAAAGAGAGCCACACGCTCTTGGTTCTCCACCACCCATCAAGAGATGGCCTTGATTTCCCCTCCTCTTGATCGGGGCAGGCCTCAGGCTTGCTTTGACAGAAAGAATGCAGAGAACGCGATGCAGTGCCCATTCCAAGTCAGGTGGTTGTCATCTGAAAAGCCATAGAGATGAGGTTCCTTTGGGGAGTTACTGGGTAGACCTGAAGAGCTTTGGTGTCAAAGGAAACCTGATGGCCGGCTGCTTGCCCCAGAGGGAGAAGGGGCATCAACCAATCCTCAACAGGATTCAGAGGCCCCAGCTCCAGAAAAAAAGCATCAGGGCTGCAGATGACAGGTGCCGGAGGAATTAGAGAAAATGATAAAGCCAGATAAAGCAACCATAAAAATTCATGCTTTTAAAATAAGCTTAATTTAGAAACTATCTTGATCGTGTTGTTGTCACTTTATGTTTGAAACAATTCTGCAGCTTAACTACCTTTTCTCCATTGCCTCCATGAAATTCTTTACAAACACAGTTAGTTAAGAGAAACTACATAGAAGTTTAAAGAGATCACTTGCATGGCATTTATATGGGGGATAGAACTTTTAAGTAACTTTTTTATGTTGGCTTTTTGCTACATAGTAAATGGTACTTTGTATTTCTCCTCCAGTTTCTAAATTGCAAAGAATCTTTTGACCCTGGAATCCAAAAGAAATCCTTGTCTGTCCTGCTCCCTACTGAAAACTGCTCACTTTCCCATTTCCTGTCTACTCCTCATGGTAACGCAGTTCCTCCCTCCCTCCTTCTCTCCTCTCTCTCTTAGTTACAAATTCTGCCCGTCCTCCTATTTCCTGCTTGGCCCCATTGACTGGCCTCATGCCTCTTTTACCTGTCATAGTGTAGAGCTTCATTTCCTCTCAGACCACTGACTCATCGATCATCAACGACGAATGGGTACCTATTTGGAGCAAGATGCTGATTGGGGACCACATCTTATTAAGTCACTGACTTTCCACAGTCTGGAACAGAAGGAGTCCTCTGGAAATGCTGAGGGAGAACTGACGGACATACAGAAGGATGCACAGAGCAGTACATCCCGATCCGTCTCCCAGCCTCCACCTGTCCTCCATCCAGCCCCTCTGCTAGCATGCCCCAGCACCTCTTCCTGCAAGAGCAAGTCACGTGCTGGTGCTCCCCCTTGTCACTGACATCTGCTGAAGGCAGAATCGCAGCTCTGTGTGCTTACGGCCCCTCCTGTGTTGCCTCTTGCCCATTTCCCTCATTTCCTCATCTGTCCTTGTCTGGGCCTCCTTGTTCGACCACACCAGTCTCCCTCATCCCAGGACACGACAGCCATGTCAGCACAGCAGTACAGTCCCTTCCTGTCTCCACTTGGCAAAGCCCCGTCTGTCCTTCCAGCTCAGACAGATGTCGAGGGGTCTTCCTCCCCCAACACCTTGGGTAGCCATTCAGGTACCAATCTGTACTCAGCTTTCTCCCGGACCAGATGGGAGGCTGTGAAGGATAGAATCTGAATTTCTGGTACCACAGCTTCCTCACTTGGGACAGTTTATGCTGAGTGAGTGAGTGAATGAAGAGACCAGCAAACAGACAATGGCCACCTCAAGGTTCTGCCTCCTCAACTCAGAGACATTCACCTCAGTTTGAGCCACCCTGGCAAGTCCCAACTCTGCCTCCTGATGCTGAACTGGTCCTCCTTGCTGTCCCTCCATGTCTGGCTTGGCCCTCTACCCCAATGCTGACCCTGCCGTCATAGGGGTCCCATGCCCTCTGACCACAACTCAGGCACCACGCCTCAGTCCTGGACCCTCTCAGACAAGGGACAAGCCTGCTGCTTCTCTCCTGGTGAATCAATTTTTCTTTAGTTTTTCCTTTCTTAAAAAAAAAAAAAAAAAGTGCCTACCACTTTGGAGAGGGAAAAAGAAAGTTGATTTAATTTTGTTATTGAAACAGAGCTTCACTTAGATACACTGATAAATAGAATCATTTTTTATCTATCAAGAGGGGATGGGTTAAATAAATTTACTATAGAAATGTGTCAGCAGGTAAAAATAAGGCAGATTTTTTTTTAATGATATAGAATGCTGTCTAAAATAGATTGTTCTGTGGGAAAAACAAGTTACAGAGCAATGTATAGATCACACTATCAATTATATGCAAAATAACACACACATAAATAAAACTGTATTTCTCTCCACACACAAACATACCAATCATCTAGAAAGATACACATTAAAATGTTAATATGATGACCTCAGAGAAGGGGTCTAGAATAGGGAGAGGTGTAAGGAAGACTCTGAATTTTAGAGTAAGAATGTGCTCCAAGAAGCACATTAAAATCAATATTTAAAAATAGATATAATCATCTTGAAATAAAACAAATGCTCATTCTGTTAACGCCTCTTAGATTAGATTCTTCTCAATGGGCTCAGAATAAAAGGTGAGTCATCATTCCTCTGAAACAGCCTTTGCTTCACAGAACTGAGACACATGCTTAGTTTCAGAATGTGAAATCAGGCCATAATTCAACAATCTAGAAATGCAAAGTTAAGGTAAAGTAAAAACGAAAAGGTTTGGAGGCAGATCTGAAAAGGCAGCCCCACCCTGCACACACTGCTATCCTGCTCTGACCCCACACCAGCCACTAGCACAGGGACCTGTGGCAAAGGTGCCCCTTCCTTCACCATTTACAAATGGGAACATACAATTCTATTTTTCAACAGAGAAATTTTGTTTTGGGATTTTGATTCTCATTGTTCTACACTGTATTAATTTCCCAGTAACCACAGATTTCCCCGAAGGCCCTGATTTTAGAAGTGCATTCAGAAGCAAAGAGAAATCATCTGCCAGGCAGAAATAGGAAAGAAATAGAACCATGGGTCAGCAAAGCAGGGAGGCCTGCCTCGATACCTCGTGTGCCCTACTGCTCCTGGGTCCCCGACTCCATGTCCATCCATTTGCTAGAAAACCTGACCAGCAGGTGCCTAATCAGAGCCAGGTTTGTTGACCATGAGGTCACAGTGAGACACCAGCCCCAACAACCTGGGTATAAAGCCACGTAGGACAAAACTGGCAATTTCTACCCAACCTCGGATCTCCAATCAGACGAGCTGGCTTGTTTTCCAGGTGCAGAGCTAAGAATGACCGTATATTATAGTCGCCGAAAGCCTGATTAACTCTAGAGGAATGTGTTGCAAGGGAAAGATATTCAGCCTGGAAAACACAGCAGGTGCTAAATCACAGAGGCAACCAGCAGCACTCTCTCTCCTTGGGGGAGACAGTCACACTAAGGCAAGCAAGCATTTGATCTTCCTAAAAAAAAAGACTATTCCCATGTGGGTAGGAAAGCTTCATATGCCCTTGATGGAGAGGCACTTCTGAAGATCTGGTAACGCAGCCAGACTGAAAAAGAATTTGACCTCCCACGGACATACCTGCAGGGATGGAATGTTCTGGTGGGTCTGCCTTAGCTTTCTGGATCACCGGACTACTTAATTTCTTGCTAACAGGAATGAAAAGCTTTGGGTCCCTGTGAGCTTAAACAGGAGTCTCTTGTGTTCAATTCTGGGGACTCCTCCTTAGGAACCTTGAAAATCTTTACTGAGTGTCCCATTAGACATTTCTTCCATACCTTACAGAAAGTTGTTCAACAGAAAATATTCTCCTTCCCATTTTACTTTGTTGGAGATGCTCTGAGAAAGGACAGATTTGCCCAGGCTCACCAAAGCAGTGAGTGACAGGAGTCAGGAAGGGACTTAGATTTTTGGATCTTTTTTTTTTTTTTTTTTTTTTTTTTAGATTTTTGGATCTTAAGGTGCTTGCTGAAACTGCTACCCTTCTGGTGCACAGTCAATGGGTATACTCAGGTGCTTTTCACGGCATCACTTTCCTGCCTCAATGAAGGGTCTGAGTTGCTTGAACTTGTCCTCCCTCATGGAAAAGAATCAGACAAAGAGGGAAGAAGAACAGAAATTGGAGAAGATCTAGCCTAAGTGTGTCCCCAAGGAAATTCACCCACCAGTCACAGAGTTGTGAAGATTGCTCGGTGTGGAGTTACATCTAAATGAGGTCTAGTATCTACTGAAGGGGATTCTTAAAGATTGTTCAATACAGTGAAATCGAAGGCAAAACAAAGGACCTGCAATTCTACATGCTCCCCCTCAAGACAAGCACACCCAAATCAAGTACATGGGTCCTGGCTGAGATCCTGGGCCCTAAATCTGAGGTGCATAGCTATAGGCAGCCTGACCCTCAGGAGTGGGGCAGGGCCCTATCCATATCAAGATCGGGAAACAGGTTCAGGTCTGGCCTTTGCACCCTGGCTGGAGACTCAGGGAAAAATCCCCTAATCTTCTGTTTCTGCTTTTCCTTTATTTGTTAATGGTTTTTCCTGAACGTAAGAGCTATGTACATTCACTGTAGAAGATGTGGAAAGCCTAGAATAAAATCAAGATGAAATAATCATTGATAATTTCACTGCGAAGAAACGACCCCTGTTAATATTTTGTCAAATTTCCTTCTGGTGTTAGTTTATGTGGATTGGTAATGGCTATCACATTTTGGGAGGTAAGTGGGATGTGTACTGAAAAAACAACTTGATGTTGTTGTTGTTTTAACCCAACATTACATCATTAGCGTCCTCGTGTGTTGTTAAGAACTCTGAGTACATATTGCTTTCACAGCCATGTAATATTCCACTAGAGGAATGTACCATAATTCGGTTAACCGCTCCCACTGAAATATTGTTTCCTGTTTTGTATATCATGAGAAACAGAGAGAGACATCTTCAGAGTGTGAAATGTTTTCTGCATCCTGGATTGTTTTATTAGGATGGATTCTAAAGTTTCCTGCTATGTATTTACATTTCAGTTTCTCTGAAAATACTGTAACGATAGAAAGGTTTGCAAACTCAAATGCCTCCCGGGATTAGTTGGGGAAAAGAGTTCAGTTGGCTGGATGTGAAAAGAAACAAAAAACTAGTGAGTGTGAGCCATCGAAGGCAGCCACTGCCACGGGGCTCCGGCAGGTGGGACGGGGGCAGGGTGCCGCTGGGGTGCCCGGGTTCCAAAGAAGCCAGAGATCCAGGATTTCTGCTCATGTGAAAATAGTGGCAACAGAGGGCTATTTGCCCCTTCAGGCTGGCCAGAAGCCAGCCACAGCCTTTCCACAGTGGGTGACTCTTTTCTGAGGGTCTGTGGGGTTTCCCTGGGCCACAAGGGGCACCTCGTCCCCATCAGGGTGCTGGTGTGAGGCTCCAACGCAGGCCTTGGGGGCGATCCGCTAGGACCACACACAGGTTTTTGCACCTTGCACCAATTTTAAAACTCCATTATTCCTTCCTTTTGTACCCCCTCTGGGCTTCTCCCTACACATGGAAGCTTCCTTAACACTAACCTCTAAGTCTCAGCCAGAGCCTGGAAAGCAGCTAGCTACAGATGCCCGTTTCATAAGCAGAATCACCTTTTCATTCTCCCTCTTGATAACTCTGGCTTTCTCATCTCCAGAAAGCAGGTGAAATTCCTGTCACATGAAACTCTCAAGGTTCCACGGGGCTAAGCTTCCCAGGAAGAACCTGCTTTTCCAACTGGGCAAGTGGCCGAGAGCTTCAGACCTGCCGAAGCTTGCTTGTGAGGGACACGTGTGTCCGGGAGCCAGTGTGTGCAGACACGTGAGTGTTCTCGGTCTCCGGGGCCCGGTGATTCTACACGGGCCCCATCGCAGCTCTGACAGCCATCCCAGTGGTGCCTCCAGAACTGAGAGAGGAAAAAAAGATTCTGAGAACCCAAATCCCCTTTCACAAAGCCCGTGGAGGTGCCTTTTATGCCTCTGCCATCTGTCATCACAAAATTCACAACAGCTCCCAAGTCTCACGACACGGACATTTCTGCGGGGATCACCCAGGGCAGTACGGATGCCCTGACAGCAAAACAATGTGCAGCAAGGTGAAGACCGGTGAGAAAATCCTGCTAAACAAACAAGAAGGGTCAACGGCTCAGAGAGCAAGATCCACTTAAACCCACTAATTGGAAATAAGTCCAAGTTTTTCAGACATTACGTAGTGACAATAAGGTGCAAACACCGGATTAGTGACCTCCGTAAGACAGAGAGCTTTTGTTCCATCTTTGTAAGAGCAGAATTTCACCCTGTGTTTTGAAATTCCCATCAACGACCCTGTGTGAATTTGAAAGTTTACAATTTAACAACGTGGCCAGGGTTACATTTTGAGTTTCCCGTTCCAGGTCAAGAAGCAGAACTTATGCAGGGAAGGATGTGGGGGGAAGGGAATCAACGAAGCACCGAAAGTGGCCGGGGGAGCCATTTTCATTCTGGTTGTCCTCAGAGGTCAGCAAACCAAATGGGCACCTTAAACTGCCATCCCAACGGGAAAGGCCATGTGCATTTTCAGGCTTTGGGTTTTGTTTGTTCTTATTTGTTAAGTCAGTCTTGTCAAGCTGTATTTGTCAAGGACGTTAGTCCTAGACCAGGGGTTTTTTGTTGTTGTTGTTGTTGCTTTTTTTTGTTTTATTGTTTTAATATGCTTTTAAAATCTCATTGAGCTTTATAAAAACCCAAAGGAAAAGAAAATAAAAGGTTTCAGAAAATGCCTTATGAGCCTGGAGCCTGGTTTCGCTTGGGAATTATGAACATTTTGCAAAAATCAATATTGAAACAAAGCCATTAAAAAAGAAACATCTTGTTACTCATAGAAGCCCTTGTAGAATTTACTGTGGGCTATGATTCAACAGAGCGACACTCACTCCCAGGGTCTCCCCTACCTCGGGGAACACGGGAGCACCCAAGTAAAAGAGGGACATTTTCATCAACCAGCTCCATGGGTGGCCCCCAAGATGGAGAAGGGGCCAGCAGCCACTTCCTTGGTATTCTTTGCTTTGGTCTCTGTGAAGCCCTGGGCTTACACAGAATCACCCAGCTACAGAGTGGAGGACCTACTGTCTTTGTCTCTCTAAAGCTCCTGGTCTCTGCAGGGCAGACCTGTGTGGGGTTCTGGTCCAGAAGGAAGGCTCTTAGATACTCCCAGCATTCTATCTTTGCACGAAGATCCATGACCTTGAGTTAAAAATCCGGTGATGCATTCCAAAGACGTGTGAGCAAGCTGGGGACACCAAGCCATGTCTCAGCCTGGGCCACACTCAGAATGGCCCTCCCGAAGAGGTCTGGGTAACTAAGGTGATACACAGACATGTCAGCTGCCGCAGAGGTGGTGAGGGAACTTCTCCTAGGAAAGCCTTTAGACAAAAATACAAAGTGGCTGTTCTGGTGACCACAGAAAGGAAAGTTGGTAGCAATGGACAAAAGAGCAAAGTGCGAAACCAATGTTGCAGAATCACAAATAGGAAGTCAGAAGGGGAAGATGGGATTGGGGGCCGGGCAGGTTGTATGAACTGGGGTTGAGGTTACTGGAACATCCCATGGCCAAAGCAAGACTTCCCCAGGATTCCAGAAGCTGCTTCTTCTCTTCCTTCCTTGGGGAGACAAAGGGGCGCCTGGGGAGACCTAGCATGGAATGACAGGTCAGGAACCTCGGATGCCACCCTCAGATGCAAGGTGAGCTTCACACATGCCTTTGCCTGAGGTGCCGCTGAGCACCAAGACCGGATAAGCATATACCTATTGACAAATAAGACCTCAGTCCAGTCATGCAAGCCTCCTGTTTGCAGAGCACCCTAAAATCAGATTTCACAGGTTGGAAATGGAATCATTCCGGCCAAGCCCCTGGCCATGTGCAGCATCAGAGGTCAACGGCAGCTGGGTTTCCTCTTCCCTGCTCCCTGGGCGCCCAGTTGGTTTTCCTCCTTCCCCTTCCTCCAGGTGCGTTCCTGCCACAGCCTGCCCAGAAAGTCTTCCTTTCACAGCGTTCTGATGAATAGATTGTCTGTGTTTTCTTTTGCATTCTTTTTAATGGCCTGGACTGTGCTCCAGCGACCCAGCTGTGCATGTCAAATAAAATGTATTGGGGTCGGATAGATTCTCACATAGCACTGAAATGCACAGCGCGTGAAACAAAGGGCACCCAACCACAACATGCACATTCTAGAAAGCTCCGCTAAGAACTGTAACTGCTACAAAAGCCACCGAACTACACAAGTACCAGCTCAAATGGCATCATTTCTTATCATTACTCCATTCTCCTTCTTTTCTTTTTAAGATTCTTTTTTCAGATCTAGTTATGCAAAAGACTTCTGCTTTTAATCACTGTGCAAAAACTAACATTTTACAAAGCCCGGGCAGATAAAATCAGCTCAGGTTGGGTATCTACTGCACACGAAGCTATAACTGATTCAGCTTTGCAATCTGACCTTTAGCTGTTGGGTAGAAATGGAGAAGCGTATTTAGAGAAATGGTGAATTTATTTTTATATTATATACAATGGTACCGCCCCTCGTGAAGCATGTGAACTCTCGTCAAAGGAGCAAATGTTTAAAAACTGAAGGAAAATAAGAAGGCAGGCTTCCTGTTTCATACACACAGAGGAAGGGGGTCTTTTAAACCTGTCATAAAACAGGTGGGCTCGAGAAATACAGAAAAGGGTGCATGGAAATATACTTACTGCCACTGTGATATTTTAAGGAAATAACATTTGTATTTTGTTCCATAACTAAATGAAATCAGCTGAAGCCATAGGGAAAGTACATGTGTTTACACCCAGCCCGGTGTCAGCTTGTTGCATCTGACTTTCTGTTCTGGTTAAAAACATCTCTTTCTTCAGCCTGCTGTTGAATATACCCTCACAGCTGAGGACAGATGTGGCTAGCAATGCTTGTGAAACAAATGCCAAGCAGCAGACCGCTACCACAGGCTCACGCACCTGCAGGTGACATCACCAGGCTCTATCTTACCCCAGAAATCTATTAACATGCAGAAACAGGTGTCATCAAACCAAAACCCACTCTTAGAAAGCATTCACCTCCTCTGCCTGAGAGTGGAAATGACAAACGAGATGCCGAACTTCCATTCACCTTCCATGTGTGACTAAGAGGGCAGGGAGCAGCACCTCCCCCCAAGCCCCCACCCGAATCTCGCAGGACACCTGTTCTCAGACATCCCAAGGATTCCAGATGCAGCCAGAACAAAAGCGCTGGAAGAAACCCTGCTCCCTGAATGGTGCATTTTCCTTTGTTTGGGGAGTTTAGTCTTTTCTCTTTAGTAAAAAGTAGTTGACACCAGATTGGGTCTTTGCTGATATCTTATCCCTGAAATGGGAGTTTCTCTTTGGACCTGTAACCAGGCATAGAGAAGGTACTAAATATATGTTTGGAGACATTAAAAAAATTATATACCTGGGATATTTTTAAATTACTTCAACAGGAGGTGAACAGCAATATAAAAATAAACTAAAATTGTCAAACTGTTGATAGCTGTAGAAACCAGGAGATGAGTAACTGGGAATCCACTATGCTATTTCTCCTTGTGCTTGAAATTTTCCATAATCGATTCAATTTTAAAATACGTAGTAGCATTTCCAGTTGCTGGGGCAACTCTTCCTCCCTTCTCCTTAGTAACAGAATCCCAGTTTTGTTCATGGAGTTCACCCTCTCCTCTGGAGCTACTGTGCTTCACTGAGCCAATCACAGTCACCCCATCCTCCTGGCCACAGGAGGATGAACAGATGGTTCATGTGACCAATAAAAGAAGAGGGTAAGTCTCTTGAAAGGTTTCTGGGGAAAAAAAAGTTACTATGCTGCTACAAAGTGGCATATAGGAAGAGATGAGTCTTCTTCTTTTGCTAAAATTTGTTGCATCTGCATGTGACAGCAAGAACTTCAGCAGCCATTTTGTGACCATGAGGGATTCAGCCAAAGACAAAACCAATTTGCTGAGGGTTGCAGAGAAGAAAGATCAAAGCAACCCTGGTCTTTGAGGATGTCACTAAGTTACTGAAATAACCACCCTGAAACTACCTCACTTCAGGAATCATTAAGTGAGAAAACAACCCACTTACTGTTTAAAACAGTTGAGCCAGGGTTTCCTGTTACTCATAGCTAAAGGCATCCTACTTGATACAAAATAACTATTCAATGAATGAAGGAAAGAATGGATGAAGACAGATGTATGGGGAGAATTACAAGTCTTAGTGGCATTATTTGAGTCTAAGTAAAGTCAGTGTTGTTGTAATCCCAACTAAGAGTTGAGATTTACATTCCGTTTCCCCTTAGTACACAGGATCATCTCTCTTATTTCATAGCACACGTTGTGTATTTCATTTCTCTGGCAACCAATCAGATACTTCCTGGTATCTTCTCCTGTAAAGTTGCTCTTTGATTTGTTTGGAGCGTTTCCTTAAATGTCACCTGATATTCATAACTATGTCTAGGCCAGTGGGGGCTCCCAGTATACTGGAAAGAACATGGTCTTCATTAAGTGGCTCTTGGGTCTTGGACAAATCCCTCAACCTTCTGAGCTTTAATGTCCTTATCTACAAGACAGAATTAGTAAAGCCCATCCCAGGGGCTGAGAGAATTAAATGGGGAAGCATGCAGCGAATCATCTAAAGCATGGCACAATGCCATTTCATCCACAGCAAGACTAGTTTTAAGGTCAAGGGTAACTGTTGGTAACTGGCAGAATCCCTGTTTTATTCTTCTACCCTTGTTTTCACGTATAAAAAAAAATTCCCTCTTTATGAGCAGTTTCATTTCCAACATCTAACATATTTTTTCATCACAGAGGACAGGTGATGAAAAAGAAGATCTAGAGACACCTAGGTGGCTCAGTTGGTTGAGTGTCCAACTCTGCACTTCGGCTCAGGTTGTGATCTCAGGGTCCTGGGATTGAGCTTTGGGTCAGGCTCTTCACTCAGTGGGGAGTCTGCTTGAGATTCTCTCTCTCCTTCTGTCCCCCCACCATTAAAAATGCATAAATAAATCTTAAAAATAAACAAATAAATAAAAGATTGAATCACTATGATGTACATCTGAAATTCATAGATTATTGTGTGTCAATTAACTTCAACAAAAAACTGTTCTGGAAATAAATAGTGGTGATGGTGGCATGACATTGTGAATGTACTAAACAACACTGAATTTTACACTTTAAAATAGTTAAAATAGTGAATTTCATGTGCTTCTTACCAAAATAAAATATAACTTAAAATTTTTATTAAAAAAAAAGCCCTTGTGGTTTCCTTCTAAACACTAAGGGCTCCTTGGGGGTCAGTCAACTATCTCAAATGGGAGAGAATTTCTTGGAACACATTGGTAGCTTTCCCCCCTCACTCCACTGAGGCCTGGCCATCAGGTGTGAAGGACTAGGGGTGGGGGCAGACTGAACAGAGAGCAGTGGGACAAGAACCACTGCCTCCCTCCTCTTTCTCAAGCAAAGATATGAAAACTCAGAAAATTCTGGTCCCTCCTGGATTATCACTTGAGATGGGCCCCCTTTCCCCTGGGGTTGAGTGGGCACTTTCCAGGGTTTGTGTTTCTGGGCTCATGACTGAGCCACCCAGGCATCCCTTCAGTAAATGTATTTTAAACAGAAGTCTTCCATCAGTATTAATTGTCCCTCCCAGCCCAAATATCATTTAATTGCTCTCCCACCGGGCCCTAGCCCCTGTGAGCGACCAGAAAACAAGCACTCCTCTCTGGGGCTGAGTCCATATCAGAGCTGTAAGCCATGTGAAATCATCCCTGGGACTCCCAGTGGGGTTGGTGACGTGTTTTAGGAAACATGTCTTCTGTTGGGTGTCAGAGGTGTGACTTTAAACCCCCACACCTACTAGGTGTAAAACCATCACCTCCTGCCTCCTTCGTGAAGATACAGTTAGTCTCTGCCTGGACAGTCACAAACAGCCACAGATGGGAGGGGGGCTAGAATCGGTACTGGCAACGCTAAGCATATCCTCCACCTGCCCTCTGCCTGCCAGGCTCCTCTTCCTCCTCCAGGAGTTGCCTCTAGCCTATCCCATGGAGCCTGGCATGGCCGACGACACACACCCCCAAACACACACACACACACACACACACATTCATACGTTCATGCCTCACTACATCAAACACTTCCTTTATCACCCTTACCAACCAGGATTCCCACCCGAGTCACCAGAGGCAGACACGGTGGGCTTTCACCTTCATCAACTCATGGTAGATACTCAATAAATGCTAGTTAGATGAACAAATGAATTTATATTCAACTGGAATTTTTTTAATGTCCTGGATCGTCTTTCTTCTTCATTTTAAGATTGTATAAAGAAGAAGAGGTGAGAAGACTGGAAATAGGACAGTCAAGATAAAATAATCAATTGTCTTCCGATTAGCTGTCACACCTTGTGGCTTATCAACAGGGCAGAGCCCTCCCATGTGTCTTCAATGACAGCCAAACTAGAGGTAGAAGAGGGCTGGCTCCAGAGAGTGATAAATGAGCCTAATTGTTGATTGGTACTTCTCTACCGTTGCATGGACAACCTTAAGTGCATTCTGGGTGACAGACCATTTAAGAGAGGCTACCATTCTCTCCCGCCCATTAGCATGATTAATTGAAAGCTGATTTGATTTCTGTGCTTAAGCAAAGAGACAAATGAAAGAGGACAAAGAGGTTTTCAGGGGAGTATTTTGTCAACACAAAAGCCAACATAGCATGTGAGCCTCTTAATAACGGATTTGATTCAATCTCTGCTGACTGAACACATGGTACCTCCCAGGCCCTGAAGATCGAAAGAGGAATAAACACCACGCTGACCTTGAGAAGCTCGGTTAAGGGCATAGTTTCTCTGCCCTAGGATGAGTCACATTTGGGGCAGGATCATTCTTGTGGCGGTGAGGGGCTCTTCTAGATGCATTACACAGCATCTCTGGCCTCCCCTCACTGGGTGCCAGGAGTACCCCCCCTCCAAGTTGGGACAACCAAATACATCATCAAATGTTCCCCACTTGAGAGCTCTTGGTCTAGGAGGAGTATAAATCAATAGCCCCACGATATACCACCAGGTAAGAGGCCAACGCAGTTGGGAATATGGACAGAGGAGCAATTCGTTCTGAGGAGGACTGCTATGGACATCTGTGGAAGCCTACACGTGAGGATATAAACGGGGCTCCGTCTGGGCCACTGACAGCCCCACCACCTCCATCCACCACAAACTCTATGGAGGAAGCTGTCTTGTAGAAACAAATGGGCCACTGTGATAAGCAGTCACATGTATGTTAGAAAAGACTCACGAGTATAAATTTACACATTTCCTTCTCTACTTGGTACTTGAGGCTCTACCAACCTCAGCAGGAAACCAAATCTAAGTGATAAGGTACCTCAGGAAAAAGAAAAAAGAGCTACCTTGCTCAATTCCTTTCCCATTGGGCCCACAGTGGAGGGCATACATGCCATCCCCTTCCGGAGACCCCTCAGGTCCTCCACAGGCCCAGTCCTCTGTGTACAGAATGTTCCCGATGCATAGATAGTTTGAGCCACATAAGAGGCCAAAATGCCTTTTGTACAGGAAAAAATGACCTTTAAATGAGGCGCCCTGGTGACTGGAAGGAAGTAGATCTAGAATTTTCTGTGGCTAGTTTAACAGAGCCTCAGGAATACGTCTTGCCAACATAATTACATTAAAACTTGAGAAACATTCTTCAGGAAGAGGGATTGTAGAACTTTAAGCCAAGCTTGCAGGTAAAGCCATAGAAAATCAGGCCGTGAACCAGTCCCCCCAACACATCAGGCTGATTGAAGGACCTCTCTGTCATCTCCCGCTTAACAGAAACATGACCAGGGCCTGAGTAAACTCTCCTCCAAAATGGGTGATAACTGACTGCTTGGTCACTATAGGTGATCTGCTAGACCAGGGCATTATGGTACCAGTCAAGGGAATACAGAGAAGGAGCCTGCACTTCCCCCCACCCAGCCTGGCTGTCATAAACACCAGCCTAGACAGCGGTCTGCGAACTGCCTCCCCTGGGTCCTGGAAGAATGGCAGCTCCTTTCTGCACAGTGAGGAGTGTGCTGCTGGAAGAATCTTCCTCCAGGCTGCTTTCCCTGTCTGTCCTTAGCCCCAGGGCTCTGGACTACAGCCCATTCACTAGGTGCCTGGGGCCCTGCCCCCTGTCCAGTGCTCAGCAGCAATCAACCAAGTGGGAGTTGGGGTGACACCTGCCGCATTCGCCTCAGCAGCCAGGATGGAGGGGGAGGCGGCGTTGGGGAGGAAGGCAGAGATGCTTTCTCACTACTCTCTCACTGGTGAGATCTGGAAACAGCTGCACCCCATTCCCTGGGTCTCCAGGGAGAGACCAGCCAGTCGATGTGTTTTCCAGATGGATGAGATGAGCAATGCCTCCTGGAACGTGACCTCCAGCACCAGCACTGGGGACCTCAGCTCCACGGAGGGGGGAAAGCCAAGCCCAACATGTCATCCCAGTGCCCCCTGCGGGCTCAGTGAACCACAGTATGGGGGGCCGGCTCTGGCAACCCCCTGCAGCCCCTCTAATTCCCCCCACCCCCGCAGCAACGTAGTGGGTAAAGAATAAGGTCAAACCCAACGCCTCAGGCTGAACTACCCCCACCAAAGCTCCTCGCTTGAGCGCCTTTCAATCTGACAAGTCCACGGCTGACCAAAGTCCTGACTGCACCTGTGAACTCGTTCACATGGAAAGCCTTAGAAAGACCAGCAAATTAACCTGCACGCTGTTTCACACCTAACAGCTTATGGTCACTGAGAACAATCAAGTGAGCAAAACTATGAAACCGACGCCTCACCCTGGGCATACCAAACACAAGGTAATTCCATACTCAGAAGCACTTGGACATGGGACCATTAACGTGGCCTCAGACAGGGTGGTCTTGCTCAAGAGTGGCCCAGGCTGTCTCCAACCTTAGCTCTCTTTCATTCAAGTTCACTGAGGTTTAATTCACTTACAGTAAAATTCACCTGCTTCTGGTGTTACAGTTCTATGAGTCTGGAAAAAATATACAGTCATGGAACCCTCATAATCAAGATTCAGACTACGTCGGTCACTGCCCCCTCCCCTCAAATTCCTCATGCCACTTTCTAGTTAGCCCCTCCCCTCCCCGCCTTTCTTCCCGTACTTTTCCCTTTCCCAGAATGCCACGTAAATGGAATCTTAGAGCATATGCACATTGGAGTCTGGCTTCCTCCATTCAACATGATGCCTTTTTTTTTTTTAAGATTTTATTTATTTATTTGACAGAGAGAGAGATCACAAGTAGGCAGAGAGGCAGGCAGAGAGAGAGGAGGAAGTAGGCTCCCCACTGAGCAGAGAGCCCTATGCGGGGCTCGATCCCAGGACCCTGAGATCACAACCTGAGCCGAAGGCAGAGGCTTTAACCTGCTGAGCCACCCAGGTGCCCCACATGATGCCTTTTAATTGCCGAATAATATTTCACTGCGCAGACGGGCCACAGTCTGTTTATCCACTTCCCAGGCAAAGGGGCACTGGAGATCGTTTTCACTTTCGGGCTGTTGTGGACAGAGCCGCTATGCACATTTGCATAAAGTCTTTGCATGGGCACATGTTTCCATTTGTGTCAGTACTACTGGGGAGTGGAGTCACTGGGTCCCATAGTAAGGTGACGTTTAATATTGTAAGAAATTATCAAAGTGGGCACACCATTTTACTTTCCCACCAACAGTGCAGGAGAGTTGGAATTACTCCGTATCTTCATCAATACTTCATACTGTATTGTCAGGATTTTGTGGTTTTGTGTTTTGTTGTTTGGGGGGATTTTTTTTTTTTCTTTTGGGTGTGTGTGTGTTTAAGCCATTCTGATTCATGTGTAATAGAATCTCATTGTGGTCTTAATTTGCATTTCCTTAATGACTAATGATGCTGAGCACCTCCTCATGTGCTTATTTGCCATCTCTAGCGCCTCTTCTGCCATCTCATTTGTGTCTTTTCTTTGGTAAAGTGTCAGTTCAAGAGGTTATTTTTTTTTTGCCCAGGTATTAAATTGCTTTCTTCTTAAACGTCTGTAAGAGTTCTACACATATTCTGGATACAAGTCCTTTATCAGATATGTGTTTTGAAAATATTTTCTCCTGGTTTGTGGCTTGTAGTTTCTAGGCAGTGGTTTTCACAGAGCAGATGTTTTTAATTTTGAAAAAATCCATTTTACCAACTTTTTCTTTCATAGTTTATGCTCTTTGTGTTCAAAGCTATCTTTGTCTTGCCCAAGGTCACGAAGATCTGTAGCTATGTTTTCTTCTATAAAGTTTTCAGGTTTAGATTTTATTGTGGGCACCTGATCCATTTCTGTTCATAGCTGTATCTGCTGTAAAAGTAAGGGTTGAGGGTTTGGGGTATTTTTCTTTAAAGGGTGTTCAATTGTTCCAGTACCATTTATATCCTTTCTCCCTTGAATTCCCTTGGTGCTTCTGTTGAAAATCAACTGATCATGAATGTGTGGGTCTGCTTCTAGACTCTTTATTCTGTTCAACTAACCTATCTGTCCTTTTACCAGCACCAGACTGTCTTGATTCCTGTAACTCTATAGTAAGTCTTTTTTTTTTTTAAAGATTTTATTTATTTATTCAACAGACAGAGATCGCAAGTAGGCAGAGAGGCAGGCAGAGAGAGAGAGAGAGAGGAAGAAGCAGGCTCCCTGCTAAGCAGAGAGCTCAATGTGGGGCTCGATCCCAGGACTCTGGGATCATGACCTGAGCCGAAGGCAGAGGCTTTAAGCCACTGAGCCACCCAGGCGCCCCCTGTAACTCTATAGTAAGTCTTAAAGTCAGGTAGTATAAGGCTTTCAACTCTCCCAATTGCTTTGGCTAATCCAGGTCTTTTGCCTTTACATATATATGTTTTAATTAGCTTGTCATTCTTTGAATTACCTTATCATTGGGCAAAATATTTACATGTATGTTTCTTCATTTGAAAGAGGGTTTTGTCAAATCTCTGGACCAATTTAAGTTGGGTGTCTATCCTTTTGAAAGTAAGGGAGTGGTCATTCTTCAAAGATACCATAAAAGAAAGACTAACCGGTTCCTTCTAAACTCACCCACACAGAATGGCTTTGCCAAACGGCCTTGGTTCTAAGTGCTGGGTTGTGGAATCCACATGTTCTGATGTGCGAGGGAAACAAGAATGCAGTCTGCCTTTCCAACCTGCTCCCTGATATAGAAAGGAAAAGACACAAAGTTGAGGTCAGCTCTGAGCCCTAACAACAGAAAGGAGCGTAGTTCCTTGACAAATTTTTGAAAATGAGGCGACCTCTTTTCCACCCAAGGGGCCACTGGAGGAGTAGGAGTTCATTAATGCAGAAGAGAAGAGGGAAGTTAATTCTTCAGAGGAAATAGCAAGAGCCAGGGGTAGAGTAGGCAAGAAGCTCAGGGCTGCAAAATTTGAGGAGACAGGGTTGGAGATAAAGTCTAGGATCAGAATTCTGCTCCCTGAGCACAGAAGCCCATGGAAGCTTTTGAGTGGGAGGGACATAATCAGATCTGTATTTGAGAAAGATCTTCATACTGGCAGGCAAAATATCCTCCCAGAGGTCATCCTGTGGGCGTGGCATCAGACATGTGGTAAGCAGGTTTGACTGGGGAAATGGCAGAAAGCCTGGACCGGAATGTCTTTGGAGAATAAGGCCACCAAATTAAAAATCAGACAAGGGATTAAAGGGGATGGGAGAGGCACAGGAAGGCGCATTCACATATGCCTTACTCCCCTGGACCCTGAACAGCACACACCACCACTCTCCAGGCATATCCACAGCCCCAGGCAGAGCCGTGCTATAAGAGGTCAACAAGATATCTGCAGGGTTGGAGGACCTCACCGAGTCTGGTCATATAATTCAGATACTCTGTGACTATTCATATTCTGTTCCTCAGGGGCAATATTTTGTGTTAAGGTTATCTTAAAAATGCAACCTTCCAAAAGATGGCTTGATTTTAAGATTATGCCACTGGGGTTGAATAAATTTCTTGGCAACCCTGTGTATAAATCTGGTCAGGGCCTCACTGTGAAGTCTGAAACAGAGACAGATGGAACAGTCGGCCAGAAAGCCCCAGTGACAGAAACAACTATTCCCTGGAAAGGGTTGTGGGGGGTAGGGGTGGGAGCAGAAAGGCATCTTTGTTTATTTTTACAAAATTTGGAGAACAACAGTGTCCCCCAGCTGTCTCCACAAGATCAAACCTGCTCCAAATGGGAGTTGCTAGGTATTTGCCAACACTTGAAATCAAAGTCCGATAGGCCTGGTGGCCCTGTTTCTTGTCTTTCCCTCCCTTTGTATTTCAAGATGACAATTTCATTTGTTCATTGATGCAGTCTGTCCGTTCAATAAGCATTCTGATTCATCTATGAACTTCAAACTCCACTTCTAATCTAAATCAGAATACAAAAGTACATGACCCCTTCACTTCTTGCTAGGCCCTGTGGCTCATTCAAAGCAAATACCTGAAGGCAGTCTCAGAATGACATTTAATCATGCAGTCTGCATTTTCTGTGTAAGGCCATGCCCTCCGAAGTCCAACTTAGGGATCGTCAAACTGTCAACTCGCCCAGTTCTCTGGGACTGATCACACACAAGCTCCCCAATTCTCCCTTCCCCTCGTCAGCCCTCAGGGAACAACAAAGCCTATTAGGGGGTTGGTAACTGTAACTCCAATATTAGGGTTAGGGCACAGGTCTGGGGCAGGGTACCAAATTTGGCCTTTGTTAGGCCTTATACGAAACATAGAAAAAGTCAGTTGTGAAAAAGACATATCTTTAGTCGTCATCTAAAAGTCAAGCCTCTGTGAACTTCCATTTTTAACTGTAACAGAGCCAAGTGGAAAATTTGCTTCTCTCCTCATTTATTAAAGAAGGACAAGGAACAGAAACAAAAAAGAAAAGAATTCTGTCGGGGGCTAGTTCGCCACTCTCCCACCCAGTGTCCATGGGCTGTTCTTTAGAAACATGGACACAGGGGCCGTGTGCAAAACTGCCACGCTCTTGACTCACGTGGCCTCTCTGCTGTGCCAGAGAAGCAAGAGCCAAAGGTAAGATGACCACTTCTGAGCCACTTCGTCTGTGCCTGGGAGCTCCCACCAGGAGGGAGCAGGCTTCTCCGGGCTGCTGCACAGTGACAGACAGGAAGAACGTCTAAACACTCTTTCAGACTTATAGAAAAAGAAAAAAACAAAACACCCACACAGTGGGGAACAATTTCCCCACTGTGTGGGTGGTGGGGCCCCAAGAGCTGTTATCTGCAAAGGGCACTTCTGGGGGTTACCCAGCTGTCACCACTGTGTGGATTCCACTCGAAAACCTCAAGCCAACCCGGGGGGGAATGAACATCAAGAGATGATTTTTCCACTCTGTGAAAATGACTTGACTGTACAGACATAAATTAAGACTCCATGATCATAAATGAAATATGTGCAGGACCTGTCATAAGATGCACGGTCGGTCACAGCTGATGCTCCTGCTTGCCTGGCACATCTACAGTCAAAGTATGACTCTGTCATTCTCCACTTCCTGACCTTTGAGCACCTGATCCCATATGATGTCTTTCTCTCCCTCCCTCCCTCCCTCTCTCTCTCTCTCTCTCTCTCTCTCTCTCACACACACACACACACACACACTCTCCTATACCATACTACCAGGTCTGGCATTACTGGTCTAGCAGGAGTAGAAGCTGAACCAGCAAGTCTGAGGGCAGAGGTGGGAGTCATTGAGGTAAACCTGTGTTAGTACAGGAATGGAGGGGAGGGATGTTGTAGCTCTGTTCATCGTAACGAGGGAGATTTGATGGCTGGAGCAAAAATGCGGGTGTATAAAAACAATACCAGGCATCCTTTGGGCCTTAAGTCCCTCTTTTGCCACACAAAGTTTCCCCTGTTCCAAGCTGCTCTGCCCCATGTGTCTATGGCAGCCTAAGAGGTACTACCTGCCCACCGAGTTTGTAGAATTAAGCGATTCCTCTCCTCCTTTGCATAAGTCCCTCCAACCCACCCCTAAGTGAACCCATCTTCCCAATACTGCCATCTGGAGCCACATTCACTTCCCCCTCTCCCTTCATCCCACTTCCATCTACTACAACAATCTTGCACCATTGTTCTTGGCCTTGGCCCTCCTGTTATAATCTGGGAAATGGAGCTGGTGATTAGAACCTCAAGTCCCAACCTTGCTTCCAAAAGTATGCTAACCCACACGAAGAGGACCTTGGAAACCCTCAATTCCAGCATCTGTGTTCTGGGTAGACATCACAATAGAAATGGAAACCATTTTTCTTTCTTTTTTTTTTTTTTTTAAAGATTTTATTTATTTATTTGACAGAGAGAAATCACAAGTAGATGGAGAGGCAGGCAGAGAGAGAGAGAGGGAAGCAGGCTCCCTGCTGAGCAGAGAGCCCGATGCGGGACTCGATCCCAGGACCCCGAGATCATGACCTGAGCCGAAGGCAGCGGCCCAATCCACTGAGCTACCCAGGCGCCCTGGAAACCATTTTTCAATAGCAAGTGTGAGCCTTTCAAGGGAACCCAGAACTACATACATGTAGGACACAACCCCATCTTGAAAAGTAATCAACGGAAGAACAGTATGGCGATCCCTCAAAAACCCAAAAATACAATTACCATATGATGCAGCAATTCCACTTCTGGGTATATACCCAAAAGAATTGAAAGCAAGGTTTCAAAGAGATTTTTCTTTTTCTCTTTATTTTCAGATTTATTTATTTGAGCAAAAGAGAGAGAGTGAGAGCCCAGAAAGAGAGTGAGAAGGAGAAGCAGACACCCACTGAGCAGTGAGACCAACATGGAACTCAATCCCAGGATCCTGGGATCATGACCTGAGCTGAAGGCAGATGCTTAACCAGCCTAGCCACCCAGGCACCCCTCAAAGAGATTTTTACATGTTCATGTTTATAGCAGCATTGTTAATAATAAATAGCCAAAGGCAGGAGCAATAGACCCAAAAGTCTATTGATAGATGAAAGGATAAGCAAAAATTGATAGATATATTTATATATCTATATAGATATATATACACACACATGCAATGGGGGTATTATTCAGCCTTAAAAAGGAAGGAAATCTGACAACCACTACAACATGGATGAATCCAGAGGACATTATGCTAAGTGAAAGAAGCCAGCCACAAAAAGACAAATACTATATGATTCCACTTATCTGAGGATCCTATAGTAGTCAAATTCAGAGACAGAAAGTAGAATGGGGGTTACCAAGGGCTGGAGGCGGGGGCGGGGCAGGGATGAGGAATTAGTGTTCAGTGAGTACTGAGTTTCATTTTGGGAAGATGAAAATGTTCTAGAAATAGATGTGGTGATAGTTGGACAAGAGTGTGAATATACTTAGTATCACTGAACTGAATACCTTTTAAACCTTTTTTAAGGGTTAAAATAATAAATTTTATGTTAGGTATATTTTACTAAAAAAAGTAATCAACAGAAATATTGAAGTTTCAATTAATCTAAACAAACTAGCAGGATTTTTTTAAAGAAGAGACACAACCAGGGGCAGCTGGGTGGCTCAGTCGGTTGGGTATCTATCTACATTTGGCTTGGGTCATGATCCCAGGGTCCTGGGATCAAGTCCCGCATTGGGCTCCCTGCTAAGCAGGGAGCCTGCTCCTCCCTCTGCCTGCAGCTCCCCCTGCTTGTACTCTCTCTCCCTTTCTCTCTCTCTTCATCAAATAAATAAATAAATCTAAAAAGGAAGGAGAGGGAGGAGGAGGAGGAGTGGGAGGAGAAAGAGGAGGGGAAGGAGGAGAGGACAATGAGGAGGAGGAGGAGGACGAGGACAAGAAGATACAGCCAGAAACACACATCCTTCATCTTCCTTCTCTCTGAGGACAGAGATGGGTGACAGGGCCAGGCAGCAGGAAGGACAGAAGGGTCTCCACCAACCCAGTGAGGTGTCAGTAACCTCACATTGTGATGCCAGGTGCCTGCCCTGGCTGAGGGAGGGGTGAGCAGGAATCTTCTCCACAACATAGGCCTGAATCCCATATAAGCACAGAGGCAAAGGCACCGCCCAGCCTTCCTCAGGTCTACCCTGCTCTGCTATCTTACCTGATTCCCTGACTCGAAAAGACTAATGGTTGGCAAATGTCCCTTAGCCTCAAAAGTATTAAAAAGAAAACTCTCTTCTCAAGCTCCATATAGACTCTGAGTTTCTGCACCAGAAACTCCATGGAGCCACAGAGTAACCCTCACCATTGTGTGAATAGGCCATGATTGTTCTCTGAACCAGAGCAAGACCTTAGCTTTCTTAGGGAAGAGGCATCTTCAGTTCTCATGAAGAAACAGCCGGCTGCTTTTCTTGAGAAGGGGGACTCAGGTATGAGGAAAGTTCCACCCAAAAGGAAAAGAATGGAAAGGGCAAAATCTGCCCTCCCCTCCCCATACCCCCAACCAATATGCAGTGCACATGAGGATCCAGGACCCACTGTCCACATCAGGCTTCCCAAGGGCAGAGTCACTGTAGAGCCAGTCAGTCCAGGAGCCTGGGCTGGGCTGACAAGGGAGCAAGTGCGTCTGCAGGACACTCTGCCTGGCCGTGCCTAGCACCTGGCACACCTGCGATCTTGAAACATCAAAGAAGTCTGGGCTTCTCCGGAGCAGCATTCTCCCAAGAGTAGCCAGGAGTGTCCAGCATGAGCACTTTTCTTCCCAGACACTCATTCCCAGTTCTGAGTGCTTCTCACCCGTCCTGCCTTCTTCCTGCTCTACCCCACACAGGGCACCGATAGCTCTTCGAGGTCTCTCTGCCCACTTCGTGGCTCAAGTCACAGCTGAATGTAAATGAGTATATGCAACCTGTTGCAAGTATTTTTGGAAGGCAACCTCCTTTGAGGTAACTACGGGTTGTTTGTGGAGAGCTGGCCGGATGTTTCAAGCTGACCGGCGGATGGCAGCTGTGAACAGGTTGTGTAAGGACAGGAGGGACATAACTTGTAGCCCGCCCATGGAGACAGGATCTTTAACTAATTCAACATTTTATTTTATTTTATTTATTATTTTTTTTAAAAGATTTATTTATTTATTTATTTGACAGAGAGAAATCACAAGTAGATGGAGAGGCAGGCAGAGAGAGAGAGAGGGAAGCAGACCCCCTGCTGAGCAGAGAGCCCGATGCGGGACTCGATCCCAGGACCCTGAGATCATGACCCGAGCCGAAGGCAGCGGCTTAACCCACTGAGCCACCCAGGCGCCCTAACTAATTCAACATTTTAATACATTTTGATGAATATTAGTACAAGAAACCAACATTTTTCATAAACATGGTGCACTTGAGAAAAAGGCAGGAGTCAGGAAGCAAGACAAAAAAAATAGAGCTTTTAGCCATTCTCAAATGGACGTAAGACAAGAAGGGGGCCTCCGTGGAGGGGCCAAGGGCTTCACTAACAAGCCTTCCTCCAACTTTCTGTTTGCCTGGTCTCCACCTCTCACGCACAACACCTCTGATTCTGTTCTTATCCCTACACGGAATCCATTACCCAGGAATCACTTGTGTTCCTGCCTTACGGGGGTACATTTTTCGTTTAAAAGAAATGCACTACCTACCACCACTTTTATGTAAAAACCTTCTTCCTCCAAATAGCCAGTGATGCTCACAAATCAAGCAACTAGAACAATGCTAATTCTGTGAACTGATACCATGGGTCCAATAGTCACCAAATTAAGCTCAAAAACCCACAGACTTGAGCAAACTAAAAGCTATAAACCAGTAAAGTTGTGCCTTAAGAGAAAAAAAATTAACTTTACCTGTGGCTGTAGCGAATGGCTATCGTCAACCCAAGCTGTAATTAAAAAGAGGGGGAAAATCGATATTAAATAATATTAAGAATATGCTGAATTCACAAGAAAATTCACTTATTATGGTCCATTATTTTTTAAACATTTCCTAAAATCTCCTACTGCTTATGCTTCATAAATAACACGTTTTAATGACAGATCTTTAGTTTCATCATAGTTCTTAAAGGATAATCATATTTTGAAAGGGTCCTAGAGACACCTAAAATATCTCTTTGCATCTCTCAGAGAATTAGATGGGTGTCTCTCATCTGGCAGATCTTCCATCACAGAGCTTTTCTTTCTTTTTTTTTTCTTTTTTGCTTTTTAACCCCTTTTTTCTTTTTTCTTTACATTTTTTAAACTTAATTTTTAAATTTTTTATTGAGATGTAATTGACAAATAAATTATATATATTTAATGTATACAATGTGATGCCTTGATTTACATATGCAGGGTGAAATTATTACCATATGTTATGACATTAATTAACACATCCATCACTTTACAAAGTCACCTTTTTTTTTCTTTTTTTGGTGAGACCACTTAAGATGTACTCTCTTTGCAAATTTCAAGTATACAATACAGTATTGTTAACTATAGCCACCATGCTAGGCATTAAATCTCCAGAGTTATTCATCTTACAACTCAAAGTTTATACCCTCTGACCAACACCTCCCCATTTCCCTCACCCCCAGGCCCTGGCAACCACCATTCTACTCCCTGTTTGTATGAGCAAAACAAGGCTCTTTCAGCTCTGAGACAAAGCCATGAAAAGATGGGATTCAGTGTGTGGCTGATTCTGAGGTTTGCCATACCCGGGTCCGGGGAGGAGTTCTTTCCCTCACCCCCTGCCCCAGGAGTGCTGAGCGGAGCCCAGGCCATGAGGTGGGGGGAGACTGACCCCCTGGGCCAGAGTCTTGTCAGGCGGATCCGCACAGCCTTCACACTGATTCCATGAGCTCAAGGCCAACATATTGCGCTTCTGAGGACAGCAAAGAGATTGAGCCTTCAGTGCATGTGCAACATCAAGAAAAAGCATATACCATCACTAGACACAGTGACAAGTAGAGACCATGGTGACACCTTGGTTTCCTTTTTACTCTGTGGGGGTGGCATGGAAACCTCTCAAGCATAAGCTGGGATCAAATCATACGACACGGACCTCAGCTAGTTCGTGCAAGGTCATAGCCGATTCTGGAAGAGCCAGGCCACAAGAGTTCAACTGCTAACCATATGGGCATCAGTTATTTAGATTCTCAGAGCTTCAGTGTTTACAACTATATAATGGGAAAAGATTTTCTCATGTAAGGATTAAGCAATTTTTCTGTTTTTATGTTTATACCTGTGTGTGTATACACATGTGTGCATACTGCCTATAGAAAGGAAAAATTCCATGAATAAAAAGATTTTATTTACTTCTTTTAAGAGAGAGAGAGAGAGAGACAGAGCACTGGGTGTAGTACATAAACAATAAATCTTGGAACACTAAAACAAAATTTAATTTAATTTAAAAAAAGAGACAGAGAGTGAGCATAAGTCAGGGGGAGTGGGGGAGAAGAAAAGAGGGAGAGGGGGAGAGAAAATCCCAGCAGACACCCTGCTGAGCACAGAGTCCAACGCAGGGCTCAATCCCACAACCCCAAGATCATGCCCTGAGCTGAATTCAAGAGTTGGATGCTTAACATACTGAGCCACCCAGGCAGCCCTTCATTTTCCAAAATTTAATTTTTAAGTTAGTTCTTGGAACTAAGAAAGTATTTTGTCATGTAAAAATGATGATCAGCTTCAATCATGCCTATATAACTCTCATCAACCCACTTGTGGCTGATCTAAGGCCCTGATAGTTTAAGGAACTCACAGCAGTTAAAAATTCAAGCATCATCTGGTTCAAAGTCTACCTAAGTCTGAACCCTCACGTCACTAGCAGTTCCCCTGATGTTGGTCCCAATGGCAGCGGGGGTGGGGGTGGGGTTGGTCACTTCCACGGGGTTGTCCTGGACCCTGGATGACACAAGGGTCCCTGGGCAGTGGAAGGGTGGAAGGGGTGATGAAGAAGCAAGGAGAGGGAAAGTTAAGTAAAATCATTGGGATGAATATATTATATGTCAACTATATTTTAATTAATTTTTTTAAAAAATAAAGAAATTCCGGGGTGCTGGGTGGCTCAGTGGGTGAAGCCTCTGCCTTCGGCTCAGGTCATGATCCCCGGGTCCTGGGATTGAGCCCCGCATCAGGCTCTCTGCTCAGCAGGGAGCCTGCTTCCCCCCTTCTCCCTGCCTGCCCCTCTGCCTACTTGTGATCTCTGTCTGTCAAATAAATAAATAAAATCTTAAAAAAGAAAGAAAGAAAGTCTAACACCTCAGTCCAGCTTGACACACTGCAGAATCCCCCAGTTATTACTTGAACAGCTCAGTTCCAGAATAATTCGGCTGGGTGTTACCACCGTGCACACCCCAAATGCAGAACCGACAGGACTCAGGGGGGACAGGCTTGAATTTTACCAAAAGATTCTCTAGATGTGAAGGCATGAAATCTACAACATCAAGGTGATTTCATACCACCCTTACCTGAGTGTACTCAATTATCTGTCAGCTGAACCAGGGGTACATTTTTTTTGAAATTTAAACAAATGGAAAAGGAAGATGCCTCAGGGACAATCAAGAATTTAAAGAACAAGGAGGAAATTACTTAGGGAAGGAAATAAAAACAGAAACTGTAGCCAAAAGGTCAGGATGAGCAATTTACGATTGCACATGCCATGTAACTTTACATTTCCTGGAGTTAAAAAGTTCTGGCTTCCACTGAGGCTAATTATAAGATAATTTTACCAACCGAATATTTTGATAAGCTTTAGAGTACTGCTAAATTGGTGGCTTTTCCGCAGTTGAAAGATACGCCTTTGCTGGAGTAGGGAGAGAAAATGGGCGTGGGAGGGCCAAAAATAAGAAAAAAGCAGAGGAAGTCTTTCAGTGGTAGCTGTGCCGGTTAAAAGAGGCTGGGTGATGAATCCTCCACAGAGATGAATTTCAATGAAGCCCTCGCATTTGTCTTTTCCTGGCTTCTGAATCAAGTATGTTTTATTGTCATTTTTAAAAGGACATCTCTGTGAAGGAAGAAAGCGCAAACCAGGGAATCACAGAGACCAGCTGCTGCATTCCAGGGGCCTCTGCATGAACAGGTCGGGTAATGACATGCTAGGGAACTAGATGATTCAAACCCAGGCAAAGGGCCCGGACCTATGTGAGACCTGACTCACACAGTGGATGGGAACAGGGAACCGCACTTGTCATGCTGGAGACTGGACTTAAACTCTACACAGAATGCCCCAGATCCAGTTTGGCAGCCTGACAAGACCCCTGAACGGTGGAGAAGAGCCCTCATGGGCCTTGCCCTGAAATCCCAGATTAGAACATGCGTAGGGAGACTATGTCTCTTCTGCCTCCTCCTGCATATTATCTGACCCCAGAGAAGGCAGGGGTGGTAGAAAATCTCTGAGGTTTCTGTACCATAGCAGATATAAGACAAAGGCCACTGTGTAATCTGCTGAGAGATGGGCCAGAGATAACCTTCTACCCTGGCATTAGGAACCTAGCTAGTCAGGCCCCTCTGAGCACTTGCCGCGCTATGAAGCACCAGTAACCCGGAAATGCTTTGAACCAGTCTCGCTCCTGCCTGTGTCGGCACAGACATGCATGCAACCATGCGCCTGTGCACAATTTATAACCACTTTACACGTGTGGGCACACAGATGCACACACGTTGTGTGCCCTGAGACCCAACTCACCCATGTGTGCACACATACATTTGCATGCATGCATACCCACACCCACATACATGCACATGTACACCACTTGCGTGTGCATGTGTCCCAACAAGCATCAGTTCATATGTGCTCAGTCCATGCGCATGCTCACACAGTACTCAGATGCAGACATACACAGGCACCAGCACATATGTGCACACACACTCATACAGATGTGCACACAGGCACTGACCCACGTGCACAGAGAAGCTTCAGCATTCAGAGAGGCCCCCAGAGCCCCCCAAGACAAAGGGAGGCCTCAGACAATTGACCCTTTTGTTGCTGGTCTCAGCAGGAACCCAGAGGAGCAGGAGGAGGGAGGCCGAAGGGTTGGCCCCCTGACCCCAGCCCAGCCAGGGCTGAGGCCCTGGGGACATGGAGGTCAGCTGGAGTTTTGTGTGACTGCCCTCCCTGGAGAACAACCCCCCAGGACATACTGTAAGTCTTGCCAGAATGCACTCCACAAACTCCCATTCAGAGTCTTTTTTTTTTTTAGATTTACACAATTTGTTAATAACAAAATAAAATCACATTTTAATGGCAAGGAAAGAATAATTGAACATTTTTCAAAATCTCCACCAGCTACAAAAACCTTTTTTCCCGCTGCTTCGGCCTAAAAATGCTCCTTTTATGGAACAGCTGACTGAGGCAGCTGTTTTGTATCAAGTCTGAGAGTTTTCTATATGACCCAGGGAGCTCAGACAACAGGCAGACCTTGCTGCATTAAAGAGTAATCCGAGAATAATTTGCCATAAAACCCCCCAAAGTGCACCAGCTGTAGCCGGATACGCCCTATAAAGCACCACGAAGACTGCACGGACCTTGTAAAATAATCATAATAATTTTAGAAAACACATTTTTCAAACACCTTTAAAAAGTTTTTTTTTATTTTAAGTTGTTTTTTTTTTTTAAGATTTTATTTATTTGTCAGAGAGAGAGCGCGAGCCGAAAGTGAGCACAGGCAGACAGAGTGGAAGGCAGAGTCAGAGGGAGAAGCAGGCTCCCTGCGGAGCAAGGAGCCCGATGTGGGACTCGATCCCAGGACGCTGGGAAAAAAAGTTTTTAAGGAAAGAAATGGGTGACACTGTCTTAGGACACGCCCCTTCCATGGGCTCTCTTCCCTGTCCACAGGCTGTCACTAAGCATCTCTTTCTAATGCCCACTTAACCAGGGGTGCCTGCGTTGTTGGGAACCCCCTCCTTACAGGTCCACTGTGCTGCGTGTTTATGACGTACTGTCACACTCACAGGGCAGCTGGGGGCTGGTGAGAGGAAGAGCCCATTAAATGCTAGCCCCAAAGTGGCTCCGCTGGTGAGTGGTGATATTCCAAGTCTGGGTCCAGAACCCTCTAGACTAGGGTGATGTGCTGGCAGGGGCTATGACCAAGATCCATGCCCTTTCACAGGGTCAGCTACCAAATACCCCCAACCCGATGCTAGCACTCCTTATTCCTCAAGAAAATATGAAAACCAAGGGCTTTATTACAAAAACTCCCACGTTTTAAACGGATTTGAGTATTTTTCAAATAATGCAAGCCAAACAAAACATATCAGTGGGATTTGGCCAGGGGGGCCATCAGTCTGCAGCCTCACTTTTCACCCTTCCATACTGCCAAGCCTCTTCTTGCATTCTTGGATCTACAAATCTGAATTAATTAGCTCGTGACAAATCTTGAAAGAGCTTTCATGTTATTCATGAGTCTTCTTTCCTTTTCCTATAATTACGTGAAGCTTTTTCTTTAGTTTACTTCAAGTTTCATGGGTCCAAAGGGTCCATCGCAAAATAAACTCAAAAAGAAAAGCTTGTTGCTTAGATCCCTCCTGCAGTTTTCAACTATTCCTTCCCCTTTTATGGGAAGGAGCCTGAAGGGGAGAAGCAGCATGAGTGTGGACAGAATCTCACCCAAATGGAGCCACAGTGTGCTGACCCCAGGAAGCCAGCACAGGGAGAAAGTAATCCACCCAATGGCTCCTTAACCCCTTCCCTGGCTATCTTTCCGCACTGTTCTCTCCCAGCAATAACCAGGAACCCCTTGCTCCCCACACAAGCACCCTCCAGGACTGCTCTTTCCATAGGCATCATCCTAGATCTTTCTGGCCTCCCATGCCCGTGGGACACAGGCCACAACTCACTAGTCCTTAACCTTGTCATCTATCTAGGGCTTTTTTAGGCACTTGCTACCTTCTCTGAAAAATTACCTGCGCTGAGCAGATGCTTATGGTCAGTGACAATGAGCTTTTGGTCAAGTTCCCTGACTTTTCCTCAAGGTAAAATGGCATTGTTTTAGACAGATTTATTTAGACCTCAAAGATGAGGACCAGCGGAGATTCTCATCTCCCAAAAACTTGTGAGAAATGCAGATTCTTCACCCCTAATTCTACTGAATCAGAAACTCTGGGGTCGGGTGCCTGGGTGGCTCAGTGGGTTAAAGCCTCTGCCTTCGGCTCAGGTCATGATCCCAGGGTCCTGGGATTGAGCCCCGCATCGGGCTCTCTGCTCAGCAGGGATCCTGCTTCCTCCTCTCTCTCTGCCTGTCTCTCTGCCTACTTGTGATCTCTGTCTGTCAAATAAATAAATAAAATCTTAAAAAAAAAAAAAAAAGAAAGAAAGAAAGAGAGAAACTCTGGGGTGGTTTAGCCATTCCTCCAGGGGTAGGGGTTAGAAGCACTGAATGAGATGATGTATGGAAAGAACATAGCAATATGCTTGGCATAGATGACTCTTACTACCTGCTACAATGGTGATGATGTTCCAGCACGTAGTAAATCTATTTTCACTTTACATTCTCTGCATGTCCTTTCAGTGTCCTGCACTCAACTTCAGGGATTGCCATCACGGCAAGTTCAGGCAGGCTCATAGGCTGGGATGAGGTTGTATTTTGGGAAATGAGGCCTCCTGGTACTCCTGGGTGATCACCCACTCATCACGGAGAGGTGTGTGCACCCTGCTGAGACCCACTGTTTGCTGTTGACCTGCATAGACACTGCCAGCTTCCTGGTGGCCAAGAATGAGCCTCTCAAAAGAGGGAGAGAATGGCAAGAAAGGCAGGAGGAAGAAATGCAGCAACATATTTTCCATTACCAAGTTTATTTTGTGAGATTATCCTTCATGGGTGCCTTAAAATTAAAAAAAAAAAAAAACTCAAAAAATCAAGAAGAAGACACACTAACGTTTAGGAAAAGCAAGGGATATGAATAATGCGTAGGATCTTCTCAGATTTGTCAGAAACCTAGCAATTCAGATCTGAAACTTTCAAAACCTGTTGTAAAAGATAAGTTGCTAAATCGATGGAAATTAACACCGAACGAACATTGAAATGTAGGCAGTGGTTGTTTAACCAACCTAAGAAAACAGGTTGTTTTTAAGACTCTAAGCCCCAAATGACTAAAAAGGTAAGACCAATGATGTTGCTGTTCCTCACTGCTGTCCCCAAGAACCCGAGCCAGACACTAGCTTTTTGGACTAAACCTCTTGCTTAAAAAACAAGTAGACAGGTTTTCACAAAAACTTGTGTCCGCCCCCAGTTCACCCAAAATGAAAACATTTGTCAACCTTGATTTGCCGCCCCACAGTTAGAGCACTGTGGAGCCGTTCTGCTCGGCATTTTCCAGGGACTGAGCCCCATGAGCTGTGGGGCTCTGGCAGGGGGAGGAGTCTCCTGCTCTCTGCCTCAGTGCTGTGCTCTGCAGAGGTGACTGTAACTGTAGTCACAGGGGAGAAGGCTCTCAGGGCCTGGCAATGGTCAGGGCTTCAGGAGGCTGGCTGTTGTCTTTGTCGTTGTCATCAAGTGGCCATGGTCTATGTCACAGGACCGTGAGTGTGCAGCAGGGCCTCGCTCCTCTTTGTGTGCCTCGTACCCAGAGCTGGACAAATAGGGCTGCCAAACAACCAGCTTCATGAACTACTGAATTCACCCCCAGGTAGTTCCTCTGATGCTTACAGTTTGTTCACAAATGCATTTTTTAGGTTTTAGGTTTCAAACAAAATAATTGTGGATTTTGGTTTCTTTGCTTCTCTTGATAGGAACAGTTGGGTATTTGATAATATCATAAGCCACACCCTCTTGTCCTAGAAAGCCTAACTTCAGTGTAAAAGAAATCAGCATGACAGTGAACTTGGATTCTGGGTGCAGCCTACATCATTGAATACATAACCCAGAAACCTTTGGAACTTTCAGTGGCAAATACTACTTAAGTGAAAACTTGATTACTAAGTCAAAGAGTCAGCCAGGAAAGGAGGAGGAGGCTGAAGAGAAGAAAAGGAAATGTACAAAAGGGAAAAAAATAGGTGACACCCTGAAATGCAGACAATAACAAAAATATTTGAGGACACGTCTTTTTTTCTTTTTTTTCAAGATTTTATTTATTTATTTGACAGACAGAGATCACAAGTATGCAGAGAGGCAGGCAGAGAGAGGAAGGGAAGCAGGCTCCCTGCTGAGCAAGGGCCCGATATGGGGCTCAATCCCCGGACCCTGGGATCATGACCTGAGCCGAAGGCAGAGGCTTAACCCACTGAGCCACCCAGGCGTCCCTGGGGACACTCTAAGGTAGATTTGGGGTTGTTAAATACAAGAAAATGAAAGGCTGTCCACAGCCTGTCACAACAGCTTAGAGACCCCTCCACAACTTACGGACCCACTCTCACCTCTCACCTCTCACTTTCCTCCTTCTAGTTTTTACCTACTTTCTCCTCTAATCTTGGCAAAAAAAAAAAAAAAAAAAAAAAAAAAATTACACAAAACACATAAACAGACAAACAGAAATCCCTCTGCCCGGGGTTATAGGATATAGGCTAAAATAAGGCATTCCATGAAATATGTCAGTAGCTATTAAAAACAGTATGGTAGATCCATTATTTTTTTTAATTTTTTTTTTATTTATCCATTTGATGGAAAGAGATCACAAGTAGGCAGAGAGGCAGGCAGAGAGAGAGGAGGAAGCAGGCTCCCTGCTGAGCAGAGAGCCCCATATGGGGCTCGATCCCAGGACCCTGAGACCATGACCTGAGCTGAAGGCAGAGGCTTTAACCCACTGAGCCACCCAGGCGCCCCTGGTAGATCCATTATTGAAGAAACAATATAGCTTTTAAATTAAACTTTTTAGTATAATTGTAGAGTCCCATGCAGGTATTAGAAATTATATAAAGAAATAGTATAGAGAGGACCCATGTATCCCCAGTTTTCTCCAATGGTAACCCCTCACACAACTACACTACAATATCACAATACGTATATTGTCATCAGTACAGTCCAGTTACAGAACATTTCTGTCCCCATGATGATCTCTTATCTTGCCCTTATAAATGCACCCACTTCACTCCCTCTGTCCCTCATTGTTTAGCCCCTGGCAATTGTCAATCTGTTCTCCATTCCTGTAATTTGTCATTTCAAGAATGGAATCATACAGTATGTAACTCTTTGGGATTAGATATTTTCATTCAGCATAATTCTGTGAAGATTCATCCAGGTGGATACATGCACCAATACCTCATTGCTTTTGATTGTTGAGTGTTATTCCATGGTCTGGATATACCACAGTTTATGAATCTATTGAAGGACATATGAGTTATTTGCATTTGGGGGCTATCATAAATAAAGCTGCTGCTATGGACATTTGCATGAATGTAAGTTTTCATATCTATAAGATAAATGCCATATAGTTTCCATATATATTTTGTTAGATTTATTTCCAAGCATTTCTTTTTTTTTTTTAAAAGATTTTATTTATTCATTTGACAGAGAGATCACAAGTAGGCAGAGAGGCAGGCAGAGAGAGAGAGAGAGGAGGAAGCAAGCTCCCCGCTGAGCAGAGAGCCCGACGCGGGACTTGATCCCAGGACCCTGAGATCATGGCCTGAGCCGAAGGCAGCGGCTTAACCCACTGAGCCACCCAGGCACCCAAGCATTTCTTTTTTTAAAAGCAATTATAGGGGCGCCTGGGTGGCTCAGTGGATTAAGCCATTGCCTTCAGCTCAGGTCATGATCCCAGGGTCCTGGGATTGAGCCCCGCATCGGGCTCTCTGCTCTGTGGGGAGCCTGCTTCCTCCTCTTTCTCTGCCTGCCTCTCGCCGACTTGTGATCTCTGTCTGTCAAATAAATAAATAAAATAAATCTTTAAAAAAAAAAGTAATTATAAACAGTATTTTTTCAATGTTCACGTATTTATTGTTAATATATAGAAATGCGATAAATTTTTTTTGTATGTTTATCTTGCATCCTGCCAACACTGTTAAATTCATTTATTAGTTCCAGGCATTCACTGTGTGTGTGTGTGTGTGTGTGTGTGTGTGTGTGTGTGTGTGTTTAATAGGCTCCCTGGTCTTTCTATGTAGTTCCAGGCATTGTGTGTGGGGTGTGTGTGTGTGTGTGTGTTTAATACACTCCCTGGTCTTTCTATGCAGACCATCATGTCATCTGCAAATAGAGTCAGTTTTACTTCTTCCATTCTTATCTATACACCTTTTTCTCCCTTTGTAGTGAAAGCAGACATCCTTGCCTTGTTCCCAAGTTTATGGGGAAAGCATTTAGTTTTGGACATTAAGTATAATGGTAGTGACAGTTTCTTTTTTAGATGATTTTCATCTAGTTGAAGAAGTTCCTTTCTAGTCTTATTTTTCTGAGAGTTTTTATCATGAATGGGTGTTGAATTTTGCCAAATACTCCTTTAAAAATACTTCTCTTCCTTTAACTACACCATACCTTCTCCTCTATCTTGTTTTTACAAAAAAAAAAAAAAAAAGAAAAAAGAAAAAATACACAAAATAAAGTGGAAAAAAAATAAGTCTTCTGTGCAAGTACACAGAATATAGGTTAAGATGAGGCTTTCCATAAAACATGAGTACAGCTGTTAAAAAGAATATAGTAGATGCACTGCAAAAAGGAATACAACAATTTTTAAGCAGAAAGACAAGACAAAAACAAATCTGCTAAAGACACAATGTAGATATGTGTAATAAGTGTTGAGGTGATTTGATATTAGGTGATTATTTATATAATTATAGGGAAAGAAGTCTGGAAGACTACCAAATTATTGGTGGGAAAGGATGGGGTAGAAAAGGACCTTCACTCTTTTATTCCCTTGTTTTGTGTGTAATTTGAATGTTTTAACATAAGCTGGTAGTGAATGGTGAGTTTCAAAAAATATCTAATAATGAAAAAACATGGGGAAAAAAATCACATTGCAAAATACTATGAACCACGTACATTTCTGCATACCCAAATGCAATTTTAATCTTAAGATGCTGTCTTTGTCAGCCTAAAACATGAATGCCTTGGCAGAGAGATATATTCACACTGGATAAAAAGGACAAAAATTCAAAACAAAGACTCAGAAAAGAAGGTAAAAGAGGGGTGCCTGGTGGCTCATTCTGTTAAGCATCCAATTCTTGATTTCGGCTCAGGTCATGATCTCAGGGTTGTGAGATTGGCCCAGGCTGGACATGGAGTCTGCTTGAGATTCTCTCTCTGCCCCTTGCCTACTCTCCCCATCTCTAAAAGAAAGAGCAAGAGGGCGCCTGGGTGGCTCAGTGGGTTAAGCCGCTGCCTTCGGTTCAGGTCATGATCTCAGGGTCCTGAGATCGAGCCCCGCATCGGGGTCTCTGCTCAGCAGGGAGCCTGCCTCCTCCTCTCTCTCTCTGCCTGCCTCTCTGCCTACTTGTGATCTCTCTCTGTCAAATAAATAAATAAAATCTTAAAAAAATTTAAAAAAAAAAAAAAAAAAGAAAGAGCAAGAGTGAGAGAGAGAGAAAGGAAGGAAGGAAGTAGGTAAAAGAACAAGGCTATGATGTCTTAGAAACAAGCCTGTCACTCCCACCCCAAACAAATTCTCACAAGGGTTCCATGTCATGATTTCAATTTTTAGGTCAGTATAATCTAAAGATGGTAACTTCAGACTTTGATGTCAGAACAGTGAATTTGTCTAAAATGATGGATGTGAGAGAAGCAATGACTAATGTTCTTGCACACACACACACACACCAAGCAGAATGGGATAAAGACATCTTTCTTCTTCTTCCCCTGCCTCAGACCAGGTGCACAGAAGGATACAACGAGACAGAGAGAGCCCTGCTGAAGTGTGATCATTTGGTCATAGAGAAGAAAAGGAGCAGAAGACACAAGAGCAAAAACACCTTCGTAGTTTATAGACAGTGCTATGACCTATCATTGCCTCACCAGGAGACAGAAGAAACATTCTCAGTATTTCCAGGACAATTCTCCAGGGTGTCTTCTCTCCCTCTGAAAAGAAGGAAAAAACTTCCCAAGGAGTAACCAGGTCCAAGTGACACGGCTAGGGGGAGACCAGCACATCCCATAGCTATCAGTGAAGAGTGAGACCAGTGCTAACTGCCACTTTGACCCAACAAAGACCCCAAAACACAAATCCACCACTTGAAGTGGGTGCCACTGTAATGCACTAGCACTCCAAATTGGGATGGAGCTGGAGTGTGAAGAGCTTAGTAAGTAAAAAACTCTGATGGACATTAAAGGGAAAGTCACTAAATAATGTAACAAACACCAAACATATAGAAACCCCCCAAAGAGAAACCCCCCCAAATAGAAATTTTAACAGTGAGACAGTACAAGTTGGTGATTACCCATGGTAAGGTCTCCCCCAAAGACCCTATTTGTATTCCAAGCACAGCTCCGGCATTTCTGAACCATATGACCTTGGGCAAATGACTCAATTTCTCTGTGCCTCAGTTTCCTTGCTCTATCCCAGCCTTGTTGACAAGACTGTATCAGATAATGTACTCAAAGCACTCTACAGTGTTAGCACAAAATGAGCATTCAGTATCTGCTAGTCGTTATGGATAGTTACAGGAATTAGATCCAGAAAAAGACAGTCTGGTAATAACAAAGGCCAGAATGGAAGGAGCACATTCACACCTGTTGGCAGAGCCCATTTGGAAAACAACTCTGCAAAATGTATCAAGGAGTTATGACCCTTAATACCTTCAGATTGTCCCTAAAGAAATACTGTAACAGAGAAAATCCAAGGATGAACACTAATGTTCCATATACAAAGGTAAAAAAAAAAAAAATAATGTAAATATTATCAACAACTATAAGAATAGTTAAGTCAATACAACAATTTAACTCAATATTTTGCTGCCACTAAAACTTACAATTAAGAAAAACATTTAGCAACAAGGAATACAAGCTCAGGATGTAATAGAAAAAAGTCAGAACATAAGCAATAAGCATTTCAACATTGAGGTTATAACCACATAAAAAAGTAAAACATGTGACTCCCTCTCATCCTCAGTTCACCCACCCAACCACTCCTTCGCCCCAGATTAAAAAAAAAACAAAAAACAAAAAAAAATCCTCTCCAGATAAGTTGCTCTGAGCCCTGCCCCTTCCCATTAGCCCCATTGCCACCTCCTTGAGAATGTCACTTCGCCTCAAGGAAGTACAGCAAGAGGTTTTTAAAGGATTGCCTTTCTTTGGATGAAAAATCAGAGCTGATCACACCATTGAATCTTGTGGAAGACCCGGGTGGGATTCCTAGGGGCCATGTACTAAAGCCAAGACCCTAAGCTTACCTCACCTGCCTCTTTGCCCCTTTTTCAATCATTCCATCTCTTTCATTCTTACCCAGGATATCAAATCACCCCAGACTCCCAAACACAATGTACTGTTTCAATTTTTTTCGTATCCCATCCCATCTCCCTCAAAGCTCTTCTCTCTTCATTCACCTTGGAAAACTCCCATTCATCCGGAACGCTCCTTCAGTTATCATGACGCCTGTATGGCTTCTATGCCCCACTCTGGCTTTTATCAGGTCCTCATCTGGCTCCTTCTGCATGCCATATGCAAATACTACTGTCTGGACTCAGCTCTCCCCACCATCCTGCAAGATTCTGGAGAGTGGGTATTTATCTTCCATCCCATGCCTCGTCCAGTATCAGATGCACAGCCGGAGCTCAATAAGCATGTGCTAGAAGTATGGGTTTTATATTTGTTTTGTTTCCTTTCTTTAATGTATTTATGCAGTTGTCTGTGTTTCTAACTCACATCAAGTCTGTATGCTCCCCCCCAACTTGGACAGTCAACAGAACAGCCAACCCCGTTGGCCTCCCTGTTCTGCTACAGCCACACAGCAGCCAAGAATATTCTGCATCCTCACCATGGTGAGGGAGACATGTCTGTATAAGGCACCCAACTGGATTACTTTTCCAAGAACCTAAGAAAAGATTACAGGATGAACTGTACACCAAAGATCCTAATTGCTATCTTAAAAAAGTCAAGAGGGAAAGGAACAAAACAACATCCCCAAAACTCAGAAGACTGTTTGGATGTCTTAAAACTTTAATCTGACATGTTTGTAACACCACCATGACCACTGCATTGTTTTGGTTCAATGGCCGCCAATGACAAAGTTGTATTCTGTTTCTCTATGTGTGGAACTGCCCATTTAATGCATGTGAAATACAGGGTTTCAAACCCATCATCAATGTTTATAAAAAGCCTATTGTGTACAAGACACTGAAGGAGGGCATAAAGAGATACATGGCATTGCCCCTGAGCTCAGAAAACACAACATAAGCCAAGAAAATAGCTACTCTACCCACTGCATGAAGTGACAGACTCCAGGAATCCATACAATGGTGATCTTGCTGTGCGAGAGCTTGATCAAGAAACCTTCACAAAGGAGCTGGGATGAGCTGGGTCTCAAGGGTTTGGCAGGATTCAGATGGCTATGGAGAACAGGGGAGGGCATCATGTGGGAACATCAGTATCAATAATAGCTTAGCAGTATGGAATTTGACATTTGGGCAATACTACTACACCTCTGGATGGCATTCACTGAGCACTTTCCACAAGTCAAGTATGGGGCCAAGTGCTGCAGAAACATCACTTAATCTAACCTATCAATAACTCTGAGAAGAAAGCATGACTGCTCCCATCTTTGGATGGGGAGAGGAAGATCCCAGGAGTATGCTACTTGGCCTAAAGTCACACAGTTCCACGGTGATTGAATGCTTGGGGATATCTGGGACTGGAGTATGGTGGGTCTTGAGCTCAGTGCTTACTGTGAGAATGTGATCCTGGAGACAATCAAGAGATGCTGAACGAGGTAGGGACAGACTCTGTGATGATTCTGAAAGATTCATCCTGACCTTTGCATAAGAGGAATTGGAAGAGAAAGAAGCAGAGTGAAAGCTTTGCTTTAATGTGCTATATTTTTATCCAAAGATGCCTTTTATCCTTTGTTGATGAAAGACCAATTCAGAAGTGGCAAATTAAATAAAGCACCCAGTTTTGTGGGGATGGGCTAGGGCTGGCACGGTCTTTTTCCATCAGACTTCTCTAACTCTTCTCAGCTGAGTGCTGCGGAGCGATCTCTAAGACTTCTGGAATACTTGGCACTCCTTGTTATCTCTCTTCTCCTCCACTTAGATATGCCCAGAAATATAACCCAAGCTTCAGTCAACCATAGGAGGAAACAGAAATCATGCTGCTACTAAGGAAATGAAGTTTTTCAAGATTCCAAGAAAAAGCTTAGCTGAGGGCCCAAGATATTTCTCCCTCAGGACCTCAGAGCAATGTAGAGGGGCACAAGGACATTTGAAACTTTGGAAATAATACAAATGTCCACCAGGAGAGGTCTGGTTACAGCGGACTGTTAGGCACTATTGAAAACATTGAGGAAGCTGTCAATATGCTCACTTGGAAAGATCTCCAAGAAATAAAGATAAATGGAAAAAGCAGGCAGAAATTCACTTCTAATGTGACAGAGGAAACCCTCTCCAGATCAACCCTCCCACAGATCACAGCTATAAACTTTGGGCAAAATACAAAAAAACAACTACTGAGAATTCTGGAGAGTAGAAACAGATTATAGAGTAACAACTGGCACAGGGTGAATGTCCCAAATTTTTTTCCTGTTTTTTTGTTCTTGTTGTTCCCCACCAAAGCAGGCCGTAGGTAAGAAGTAATGCAGCATGGGTGGCTCAAACTGAGAGAAAACCTGTTGTCTTTCTGGCTAGAGAACCTAGGAAAATAAGTAAAGGCAACTGTTGTTACAAAAGTATGAGAAGGAACCCTAGAGAGGCAGGGGATCCCCTGATTCTGTGCATGAACTCTGGACGAATCTCAGGCTGACCACTACTGAAGAGAGTGGCCAAAGCAGTGCAGCAAAGACTTAAAGAATTAGTAAACTGAGACAGGGGTGCCTGGGTGGTTCAGTGGGTTAAAGCCTCTGCCTTCAGCTCAGGTCATGATCCCAGGGTCCTGGGATCGAGCCCTGCATCAGGCTTTCTGCTCAGCAGGGAGCCTGCTTCCCCCTCTCTCTCTGCCTACTTGTAATCTCTGTCTATCAAATAAATAAATAAAATCTTAAAAAAAGAAAAAGAATTAAACTGAGACAAACCTACAGAAGATAAGACAAAGCTCAAGGTTAGGCCTTGAATCTAACTGGTTAATTGCCTGCTGAAATAAACCACTAATTTTCTTCAGAAGAATCTAACGTAACTCAGAGTCCCCAGGACATACTATTCACAATGTCTAAAATATAATCCAAACTTACTGATTTTATGAAGAATGAAGAAAATGTGACTATTAGTAAATGGCTACCCTAAAATAATACAGATATTTAAATGATCAGATAAGGGCTTTCAAGAAAATATTACAGTTGATTCTTGAGTAATGTAAGGATTAGGGGCACCAACACCCTGCGAGGTCGAAAATCCACATATAAATTTTGACTCCCCAAAGACTTAGCTGCTAATAGATTACTGTTGACTGAAAGCTTTACCAGTAACATAAATAGTCAATTAACACATATTTTGTATATCTATTATATATTGTATTCTTACAATGAAGTAATTTAAAGGACAAGTTGGTTAAGCTTCTGCCTTCGGCTCAGGTCAAGATCCCAGAGTCCTGGGATCAACCCCCTCATCATGCTCCCTGCTCAGCAGAGAGTCTGCTTCTCTCTCCCTCTGCCTGCCACTCCCCCCATGCTTGTTCTCTCTCTCTCTCTCTCTCTTCCCGTCAAATAAATAAAATCTTTTTTTAAAAAAGTAAGCTAGAGAAAAGACAATGTTACAAAAATCATAAGGAAATAAAAAATACATATCCAGTACTGTACTGCACTTTTAAAAAAAATCCATGTATAAGTAGATCCCTACCATTCAAATCAATGTTGCTCAAGGTCAACTCTATAACCATACTCTATTGAGGTCAAGAAAAATATGCTCTAATTAATGAAAATATAGGAAATCTCAGCAGAGAAACAGAAGATAAAAATAAGAAACAAATGAAAATTCTAGTATGGAATAAGAATATCTGAAAATAAAACAGGCTTATCATTAGGTTTAATAGCAGAAAGGAAATGCCCAAAGAAAGAGTTGGTGAACTTGAAGATAGATCAATATAAATTATCAAAAAAAAAAAAAAGAAAAAAGATTTTAAAAAATGAACATCAAAGAAGATATAAACAAATGGAGAGATATTCTATGTTCATATATTGTAAGACTCACTCTTGTTAACATGTCAATTCTTAAAATCCTAATACAATAACAATCAAGTTCCCAAGAAGTTATTTTATAGATGTTGACAAGTTAAGAGATGTTGACAAATTAATTCTAAAAATTATATTAAGGGGTGCCTGGATGGCTCAGTGAGTTAAAGCCTCTGCCTTTGGCTCGGGTCATGATCCCAGGGTCCTAGGATCAAGCCCTGCATCAGGCTCTCTGCTCAGTGGGGAGCCTGCTTCCTCCTCTCTCTCTCTGCCTATTTGTGATCTCTGTCTGTCAAATAAATAAATAAAGTCTTTAAAAAAATAAATAAAATAAAAAATAAAAATTATATTAAGAGGCACAGGATTTATAAGAGCAAAAAAAACAATGAAGAACAACAAAACTGAAGAACTCATACTATCCAATTTCAAGACTACAATAATTAAGACAGCATAGTACTGGAGAAGAAGTAGACACACAGGTCAGTGAAACTGAATAAAGAGCCCATAAATAGTCCCACAGAAATACAGTCAACTGAATTTTGATAAAGCCGTAAAGGCAATTCAACTGAGAAAGGATCATCTTTTTGATAAATGGGGCCAGAACTGTTAGATGACCATATGCAAAAATAAAACAAAATAAATAAATTAAAAAAAAACAGGACACAGCTCTTACATATTAAACAAAATTAACTTAAAATGGGTCTCAAACCTAAATGTAAAATGTAAAGCCATGAAATTACTGGAAGAAAACACAGGAGAAAATCTACACGATCTTGGGCTTGTGATGAGTTTTACACACACGAGCAAAAACACAATCCATAAAAGAAAAAGAAATCAACTGAACTTTATTAAAATTTGAAACTTCTCCTCTGCCAAAGATATTTTCTTAAGAGAACAAAAGCCATAAGTTAGGGTAAAATCTTTGCAAAACACATACCTGATAAATGGACTGGTATCCAAAATATCCAAAGAACTCTAAAACTCAGTAATAAAACAAACAATTCAATTTAAAAATGGGCAAAATACCTGAAGAGACACTTGACAAGATAAACTATTCAGAGAGCAACTAAGCATATGGAAAGATGATCAACTTCATGTCATCAGGGAAATACAAATTAAAACAATGAGATACAACTACACACCTGTTAGAATGGCTAAAACCAAAACACTGACAATAACTGGCAAAAATTCAGAACAACAGGAACTTTCTCATGCCCTGCTAGTGGGAATACAAATTGATAGAGCCACTTACGAAGACAGTTTGGCAGTTTCTTACAAAGCTGAACATAGTGTTACCATGTAATTTAGCAATAGCCCTCTCAGGTATTTACCCAAATTATTTGAAAATTTATGTCTCCCCAAATCTGTATGTAAATGTTTACAGCAGCTTTATTTATAACTACCAAAAATTGGAGGCAATGAAGATGTCCTTCAGACGGTGAATAGATAAACACACTTATTGGTACATTTATAGAGTAGAATGTATTGAGCCATAAAAGCTATGCAAACACATGGATGAATCTTACATGCAAATTGCCAAGTGAGAGAAGCCTATCTGAAAAGGCTATACACTATATGATTATATTTACATGACATTCTGGAAAAGGTAAAACTATAGCTGGTAGTCAGATGAGTAGTTGCCAGGTTAGGAGAGGGAAGGGAAATAATCAGAGTAGCTTCATCAGAAGCTCCTAATCATACACTGAGTATTCAACAACAGTGGAAGGAGGAAATTTTTCCTTCAGACCCCAGTGTCCCTTTGTCCTATTCCCACTCACCCTCCTCTCCTGGGCTCCCTTGATTCACACTTTCCCAGCAGCCCTATTATTTAAGGGTGGTGAAACTGTTCTATATGATACAGGAATGGTAGGTACATGAGACAATACATTTGTCAAAACCCACATACATTTACAGCACGAAGAATAAAACTGAATGTATGCAATTTGTTTAATCGTGTAAAAGTAAAAGGGATAACAGGATGGAATTCAGACTGACCAAAGAATCTACCCCACGTGTATAAAACGACCTCTCTGAAGGGGGTGAGAGAGAAAGGTATTGAAATAAGTAATTTGGAGTTGAGTATAGACTGTACAACTAAAGGCAAAATAAATTGAACACAAGCACTGTATGCCGGATGATAAAACTGTTTCCCACAGAGGCATGAGTTAGCAATTTGGAAACCACCACACACATATATTGGAACTGAACAACGGAGTGAACATCTGGCAAATGACTGGAGCAAGGTTTCTCAGTATTGGAGCAGGAGGTTACAGACAAGGTAAGGGAAAAGTTTAGAATGATCTGTGTGGTAAAAGATGGGAGCTGAGGGCGCCTGGGTGGCTCAGTGGGTTAAGCCGCTGCCTTCGCTCAGGTCATGATCTCAGGGTCCTGGGATCGAGTCCCGCATCGGGCGCTCTGCTCAGCAGGGAGCCTGCTTCCTCCTCTCTCTCTCTGCCTGCCTTTCTGCCTACTTGTGATTTCTCTCTGTCAAATAAATAAATATAATCTTTAAAAAAAAAAAAAAAGATGGGAGCTGAGATATCAGTACGAACTCAGTTCTAGCTTAATTTAGATATAAATGGATACATATTTAGATATCTATATACACACAGGTCAGTATAAAAATCTATATTTCCATCATGCAGCTGATGAATTACTGAACTCTACATCTGAAACTAATGATGCACTATATGCTAAATAATTGAATTGAAATAAAATATTTTCAAAAAAAGAAAAAAAAAACCATGAATATTTCCTTGCTCTATCAACTGAGAAGACCTAGAAGTAACAACACTCTAGTAGCAACAAAAATATCCGGCACCCAAATCTTGGTATCTAAAACCATTCTGCAACAAAAAGATCGAGAGATCCTTGAAACAATGACTGATCCTTGGACTAGGCTATGTGACCATGACACTAGGGGTTCTGAGAGCCCAGCTTTAATGGATTGCACTTGAGGTAGCAATCTGAGTAAAATCCAGCTTAGGAGGTATGGAATTCTTGCCATAACATTTTGCATACAGATGCCTCATATTTTTTGAAAAAGGAGATCTGAAAGTGAGTCATATAGATTATTCATCAGAAGCTCCTAATCATACACTGGGTATTCAACAACAGTGGAAGGAGGAAATTTTTCCTTAGACCCCAGTGTCCCTTTGTCCTATTCCCACTCACCTTCCTCTCCTGGGCTCCCTTGATTCACACTTTCCCAGCAGCCGTCATCTCACTGTGACACTCTGTCCTTCTGCAACCCAATTTCCAAATCTGGGCCAACCCAACCATCCCATTTCCCTACCGCTGCCCCAAGTATTAACTATATCATCACACTGCCTGACCACAGCTGTACGTTACACCACATCAAGCCCCCTAAGACTGGGTCTTCCTTGATCTCCACTTCTCCTCTTCTTCTCTGCCTTTCTTCTCCCCACCCAATCACCATCTCTGGCTGTAAACACTGAACATCATCTTCCAAAGTTTCCACCCCACCCCTGCTCCTTTTCCTCATACCTTGATCTCACTCTGCCTTCCTGAGAGAATAGAAATCATCTGTTGGAGTGTTCCCAATTTTCTTGCCCCTGCTTGAAGATTCTTTGTTTCATCCTCTCTTCAGGCTTTCTATCCCTCCTGCCTCTGAAGGAGAAACCTCCACTTTGTTTTCATGGTCATCCCTCTATCTGTGTTTTAATGGCTTGTCATATGTCTTCCTATGACCTTCCTACCAGGCAATGCTCCTCTCTCTGGTATCGTTAATCTCTCCCTGCCTACTACCTCCTTCCCTTCTGGGCCCAGACACTGTCAAATGACTCCTTCCTCTAAAATACCATTCCTCCATCCCATGGGCATTTAAAGTCTGGCCCTACATCACCTCTCTTAGTTGAAGGCATGGCACAGGATATGGTCCCACACAGGCCAGGGTTCAAATTCATCTCCACCACTTACCAGCTAGGTAACTCCAGGGAATAACCAAGACCATGCTAAAGTCTATAAAAAAATCCCTGCCTGTTGGGCACATGTGAAGGGTTTCACTTAAAATAAGACAATAGCTCACAGAATCCCATCAGTATCCTCAGGAGACCAAGCCATTATATTTCATTTAGAGAAGAAAAACCAAGTAATCTGTGTAAGTATGCACAGCTAATAAAAGCAGAGGTGAAACTCAAACTCAGCTTGTCTCACACTAAAGTCCACATGCTGTCTTCCAAGGAGCCTAACATCCTGGTCCTCAATCTCTTACCTACAAAATGTGAACATTAGTGTCACCCTTGTCAAACTCCTGTAAGAATTAAAGGAAATGATGTATGGAGAGCACTTAGCAAAATGGCTGGCACTCAGCAAATAAGCATCGTTCAGCAAATGGTGATGATCACTGTGGGATCACTAACTACACATTCCTTCTTGAAATTCTCTCCTTCTGGCGTCCATGAAGCTTTAATCTTCTGGTTCTCCTCCCACTTCCTTGACTGATCCCTTGCATTCCCAGATCATGCCCTTTAGCTTATCCTTTAAATGTAGGATAAGCTACAAGTAGGAGAAGCTAAATGCAGGCTTTGCCCAGAGTTCCTCAGGCACAATGTCACCTACTCCTCCCAGGTTCAGCTGATGCATCCCAGAGCTTCCACACTCCTGCCTGAGGCTTCTGCAAACTTATGCTTTCCTCCCCAAACCTGTTCCTCTGTGTTCTCCATTCCAGATCTGGGATTCTACTTACAAATGAAGCCCAGAAATCAACAATACTCCAGGCACTGAGTGGAACTATCCCCTCTAGTGTTCTGAAAATTATGCTTCTTATAATATAGTGTGTCCTCTTCAGGCTGGCTTCTAACTGCAGCATGGAAGCCATGTCAACCTGCGCTCCTTACAGCTTCCTCATGCTCCCAGGACATCAATGTTGATGTAAGATCCTTTTAGGTCTACATTCTGCTTTTCCAACAGGACCAAAAGCCCCTTAAGTGCAGGGACTTATATCTATGGTTTATGCTCCAAAACTTACAATACTGCCTGCCTTTAGTCCATGTAGTAGACTACAGTGAATAAATCAGAGGATTTGTGAGGTCATACTTAAAAGAGGGGTTATGTCAGAGGAAAGGCCATAATTAAACTAACTTCCGCACTTTTAAAATCCCACTTACTTTAAAAACAGAGTAGAGGCACACAGCATACTGTTATAGTAAACATCTCCTATGATCTGATGCTCAGAGTCATGCTGCAACTATGACCAAGTGTCCTCTAATCTAGGAGATATCTCATGGCAGTAGAAGGTATTATTTGGCTGACAAGAGTAGTGCTTTTAAAAGAAATGTCTGGAGTGTGCACTGAAACAAAGCTTAGATGAGATGCCAAACACGAGAGAGGGAACGTGCAGCAGCGAACCAGCCCCTCAGCGCCTTACACCATGACAGTTATTTATTCAAGCATGAAAACTGGGACATTGTTCTTACGATGCTAATTAGACAAAGAAATGAGATATGCAAATATTTTTTAAAAGTCTACTCACTATAACATTCTCATCAGATGAAATTTAACAAAGAAAACATGGCCCAACAGGGTCACCTTGGTGCTAAAACCCATCACTCGAACTACCTGGCCTATGTTGTCCCAGTGAACAAAAATCAAGTTGAGTCTAAGGTCGCCCCCACAAACCCAGAGATGGATAGGATCTACTCCTCAGAATAGCACATGGGCCAAGAGGGGTCACAGGTCAGAGTTTACCCAAGCAAAGGGCATGGAAGCTTCCAGAAATCTAAGATGTTGAACTTTGAGGCCCCATGTCCAGCACTCCTTCACCAGTGCAGCCTCAAAATGGAGAGTCTTTCAAGTAGTGACTGAATGGATAGGGAAAAAAAAAAAAGACCTATCTCTATACTGCTTACTCCAAACCTAAAGAAACATGCACATTGAAGGTAAAGGGATGGATAATACATTCCATGTAAATGTAAGCAAAAAAAATAAAAAGCTCGGGTAGCACTACATATTAGACACAACAGACTTTAAAACAAAGACTGTTAAAAAAGGCAAAAAAGGGCATCATAATGATAAAGGGATAGCCCCTACAAAAGGATATAACAATTGTAAATATCTATGCACCCAAATAGGAGTACCTAAATATATAAAGTGAGTATTAACAGACATCAAGGAAAAAGCTGACAGCAATACAATAATAGTAAGGACTTTAACACCCCACTTAAATCAATGGATAGATCATCCAGACAGAAAAATCAATAAGAAAACAGGAGCTTTGAACAACACATTAGATTAGAGGGACTTAACAAATATATACAGAACATTCTATCCAGGGGCGCCTGGGTGGCTCAGTGGGTTGGGGCCTCTGCCTTCGGCTCAGGTCGTGATCTCGGAGTCCAGGGATTGGGCCCCATGTGGGGCTCTCTGTTCGGCAGGGAGCCTGCTTCCCTTCCTCTCTCTCTGCCTGCCTCTCTGCCTGCTTGTGATCTCTGTCTGTCAAATAAATAAATAAAATCTTTAAAAAAAAAAAAGAAGAAGAAGAAGAACATTCTATCCAAAAACAGCAGAATACACATTCTTTTCAAATGCAGATATAACTTCCTCAGCATACATCATATGTTAGGCCATAAGACAAGTCCTAATAAATTTAAGAAAACTGAAATCATATCATCTTTTCCTGACCACAATAGTACAGAACTAGAAAGAAATTACAAGAAATAAACTGGAAAAGACACACAAAAAATCTTTAAAAAAAACAAAGTGGGCATAGAAGGAATATACTTTAACATACTAAATGCCATACATGACAAACCCACAGCTAACACCATATTCAATGGTAAAAAGCTGAAAACTTTTCCTCTAAGACCAAGAACAAGACAAGGTTGTCTGATTCTCATTACTTTTATTCAACATAGTACTGGAAGTCCTAGATCTAGCAATAAGGCAAGAAAAAACAAATTAGAAGACACCCGTACTGGTAAGGGAAAAGAAAAGTTGTCACTACTTGCAGATGACATGATACCACACACAGAAAGCCCTAAAGACTTCACCAAAAATTCACATATTAGAACTAATACATGAATTCAGTAAAGTTTAAAGGATACAAAATTAATGTATGAAATTTCTATATGTTAATTGTGTTTCTCTACACTAATAAAAAACTAGCAGAAAGAGAAATTAAGAAAATAATCCCATTCACAACTGCATCAAAAAGCATAAAATACCTAGGAATAAACTGAATTCAAAAAATAAATTAAAAGAGGTGAATGACTTCTGCTCTGAAAACTATAAGACACTGATGAAAGAAATTGAAGATGACACAAAATAAATGGAACAATATACCAAGCTCATAGATTGAAAGAATTGACATTGTTAAATCATCCATACTACACAGAGCAATCTACAGATTCAACATAATCCCTATCAAAATAGCAATAATATTTTTTTGCAGAACTAGAACCAATAATCCTAAAATTCATATGGCACCATGAAAGACCCCAAATAGCCAAAGCAATCTCAAAAAAGAAGAACAAAGCTAAGATATCATAATACCAGATTTCAAACAATACTATAAAGCAATAGTAATCAAAATAATATGGTACTGACACAGAAATAAAACAGATACATTGATAATAGAACAGAATAGAAAGCCCAGAAATAAACTCACAATTTGATGGCCAACTGACCTACAACAGAGGAGGCAAGAATATACAATGGGGAAAAGATAGTCTCTTCAATAATAGTGTTGGGAAAACTGGACAGCTACATGCAAAAAAAATGAAAATGGATCACTTTCTGATATCATACACAAAAAACAAGCTCAAAATGGACTAGAGGCCTAAATGTGAGACCTAAACTATAAATTTCCCAAAAGGAAACACAGGCAGTAAATTGTTGGACATTGGTCTTAGCAATATTTTTTTGGATCTGTCCCCTCAGACAAGGGCAACAAAAGCAAAAATAAACAATTGGCACCACATCAAACTAAAAAGCTTTTGCACAGCAAAGGAAACCATCAATGAAACAAAAAGACAACCTAATGAATGGGACTAGACATTTACAAAGGATGTTTCTGATAAAGGACTAATATTCAGAATACATAAAGAACTTCTACAACTTAGCACCAAAGAAAACAAACAATCTGCCTTGAAAATGGGCAGAAGACAGGAATCCATCAAAATCCTTGGGGAGAACACAAGTAGCAACCTCTTTGACCTCAGCAGCAGCAACTTCTTCCTAGAAACATTGCCAAAGGCAAGGGAAGCAAGGGCAAAAATTAACTATCGGGACTTCATCAAAATAAAAAGCTTTTGCACAGCAAAGGAAACAGTCAACAAAACCAAAGATAACTGAAAGAATAGGAGAAAATATTTGCAAATGACATATTAGATAAAGGGCTAGTATCCAAAATCTATAAAGAACTTATCAAACTCAACACCCAAAGAACAAATAATCCAATCAAGAAATGGGCAGAAGACATGAACAGACACTTCTGCAAAGAAGACATCCAAATGGCCAACAGACACATGAAAAAGTGCCCCACATCACTTGGCATCAGGGCAATACAAATCAAAACCACAGTGAGGGGGTGCCTGGGTGGCTCAGTGGGTTAAGCCTCTGCCTTCAGCTCAGGTCATGATCTCAGGGTCCTGGGATCGAGTCCCGCATGTTTATAGCAGCAATGTCCATACATACTACATACATACATACATACATACATACATACACAATGGAATACTATGCAGCCATAAAAAATGAAATCTTGTTATTTGCAACAATGTGGATGGAACTGTAGAGTATTATGCTAAGCGAAATAAGTCAATCAGAGAAAGACAATTATCACATGATCTCTCTGATATGAGGAATCTGAGAGGCAGGGCAGGGGGTTGTAGGGGGTAAAGAGGGAAAAAATGAAACAAGATGGGACCATGGAGGGAGACAAACCATAAGAGACTCTTAATCTCAGGAAACAAATTGAGGGTTGCTGGAGTGGAGGGAGGGTGGGAGGGATGGGGTGGCTGGGTGATGGACACTGGGGAAGGTATGTGCTATGGTGAGTGCTGTGAACTGTGTAAGACTGATGATTCATAGACCTGTACCCCTGAAGCAAATAATACATTATATGTCAATTAAAAAAATGGGCAGAAGACCTAAATAGACATTTCTCCAAAGAAGACATCCAGATGGCCAACAGACATGAACAGATGCTCAACATCACTCACCATCAGGGAAATACAAATCAAAACCACAATGAGATATCGTCTCTCACCATTTCTAATGGCTAGTATCAAAAAACCAAGAAATAACAAGTATTGGCAAGGATGTGGAGAAAAGGGAACCTTTGTGCACTGTTGGTGGGAATGCAAATTGGTGCAGCCACTATGGAAAACAGTATGGTGATATCTCAAAAAAATTAATTAAAATTGGGTTATGGACATTGGGGAGGGTATTGCCATGGTGAGTGCTGCAAAGTGTGTAAACCTGGTGATTCACAGACCTGTACCCTGAGGCTAATAATACATTATTTGTTAATAAAAAATTAAAAAATTAACAAAAATAGAAATATGTACAACCCAGTAATTCCACTTCTGAGTATTTACTGAAGAAAACAAAAATAGTAATTCAAAAAGATATAAGCTATTATTACAGCCTTATTTATAATACACATGGAAGCAACCTATGTGTCCATTGATAGATGAATGGATAAAGAAGATGTGGAATATATCCATATATATCACAATTAACTATTACTCAGCCTTAAAAAGGATGAAATCTTGCCATTCATGATGTGGGTGGACCAAGATGGTATTATGCTAAGTGAAATAAATGAGATACATAAAGACAAACACCATATTATTTCACTTACATGTGGAATCTAAAAAGCAAAACAAATGAACAAACAGCAGACAAAAAGACTCATAAATACAGAGAACAAACTGGTGGTTGCCAGAGGGGAGGAATACAGTGGGATAGTGAAATAGGTGAAGGGGATTAAGGGGTACAAAATTCCAGTTATAAAATAAGTAAGTCTCGGGGATGAAAAGTACAACATGGGGAATACAGTCAGTGATACTGTAATAACCATGTATAGTGACAGATAGTAGCCACTTATCATGGTGACCATGGGGTAATATATATAAATACCAAATCACATTATACACCTGAAACTAATTTAATAATGTACATGATCTGCACGTTATTTAATAATGTATAGCAACTACATCTTCAGTTAAAAAGAAAAAGATGAAAAAGTGGTCTTTGACCAGAGCTATTCAGGGGGGACCCTCAAACCATTCCGGGGTGGGGTGGGGTGGTGCGGACAGGCCAGACGTGTGATGCTCTATGTGCCTTAGCTCGCCTGGGCTCACAGCAGCTCTAACATGATCCCCATTTCACAGATGAGAAGACAGAGCTCCATGAGGTGAGGTAGCTTGGCAAGGGCAAACAACTCACGTGGGGCAAGGCAGTGTTTTACCCACCCCAGCGAAGATGCTGGTAATGAGCTGGGGAGTCCCTGGGGCTGAATCAGTTCACAGATACTTATTGCGGGCATCCTCTGCACCTGGCGCTGTGTGACACCCCTGTCCTAGTCTAACGGTCGGACCGAGAAGCAGACAACAGTTAACAGCTGGGGCCGGACCAGCGAGGTGCCACGAAAGCTCCATGCAGGAAGGGCAGCCTCAGGAGTGAGGATGCTTTCTGAGGAAAGAACACCTACCCTAAGACAGTATGGGTGAACGGGAAAGGAAAGAGGGAGGTCATGGGCAGAGCCGAGAGTGGCAAGGTGTGGCCTGTTTGAGGAAATGCAATCAGATCTGTACCGCTGAGTACGAGCTCATTTCTGTCGCCCAGAAAGAATCCTCCTTCACCCAGCTCCTCCACAGTCTGGGACCAGGGCTGCTCGCTGAAGCTTTAATCCTGTTACAAGGCCATCTCTAGAGAATGAGAGACCATCCCCAGACCTGTGCGTCATCCGCCCAGAATAGCACTCCAGTCACACTGACAATGTCGTCAGACCCATGAGGCTCACCCGTGAGCAATCCGCCAGCATGAGCCAGGGAGCGAGTGAGCTCGGCAGGAAAGAAAACACAGAATCATCTCTGCCTGTATAGACCCCTGCAGGGACTGAAAACACCCTGATGTGGGCAAGCTCTGAAGTCATAAAAATGAAGGTCTGAATACACACAGAAGAAATGGAGAATGCTTGCTTTTAACTGTTTAAAGATTCAGATCAGGGTTTGCTGCCCTTAATTCACTTGAAAATGCTACCAAATGACATACATCTGACCTCCATGGAGCTGTGATGTGGACTGACTTATTCTCCACCAAAGAAGCCTTCCCATCGTCATCCACCCATTTACTCACTCACTAAGTGCTTACTAAGTGTCAGGCCCTGTGCTGAGTCCAGAGGGGACAGCAGTGACTAAGAAGACACACGACACGGCCTGCTCCCTTGAAGCTGGCATTTCCAGTGACTGGCCTCGCAGGACAGGCATCCCAGGCAAGACCTACTTGCTCTGTGGTCTTCTGAGCAGCAAATATAGGTGGTTCCACAGAAGTCTTCAGGGACTCTGGCCAGGGCCAGCCTTGCAGGCAGGGAGTGCCCACCCCTCAGTTTACCTTCTCCTGCTCCAGCCACAAACTCAAGTCTGAGGCGATTTCCTCCAGTGTAGGCAGGATCCTCCCCCTTCCCCAATCTGTGTAATAAATGTAGTGAGGCCACATATCCTCACGGGAATGGGGCACTGTGTTCTCATCAGGCACACACATTTTAAATATGAACATCCTCTCCTTTTATGGTCCCTGCATTGGGGTTGACAAGGCACCCTCCCCATCTGGCTTTATAAAAATTGAGAAACAAGCCAAGGAACAGTAGACACAGGCCAAAATGTCGTCTTTCTTATTGATTCAAGCCAGGCTAGAGAAGTAGCTGAGGGAACTAGCAGAAGGACTTGTAATGCCACAGTCCAGCCTTCAGCACACTTGCCCATGTCATCCCAGCAGGGCTGGATAGGGAGGCCTCCCATGAGAAGGAGATTTCTCAGGTGCTAGCCCTCAACACCTGCTCCTTGGAGAAGGGGAAAGCAGGACAGCAGGTCTCCAAAAGCCCCAGGGTCTCAACCTAGAGCTTCCCCAAGAGGGAGGTCACCCCATAGGCACTGCGGTAATGTAAGTTACGGGTAGAGTCAAACAGTTGTGTACTTAAAGGAAAATTTCTATTGGTGAAAGCATAGGAAGCGACCTTTTCTTAACTCCCTTAACAAGTTAAAGGTCACAGTCCCCAAGGCCAGAACTGAGGTCATCCTTGGTCTCTCATATCCAATCAGCCCCAATATCCTCTCCATTCTCTCCTTCACATTTACACCATAATCTTTCCTCACCTCTTCCACACATCATGTCTTAATTGGACTATTATCATAGTCCCAATTGCCAACTATTCACCCCCTCTATCTTCCACCCATTTGCCACGACACTCTATCTAAAATCCAGTTCTGGGGGGCACCTGGGTGGCTCAGTGGGTTAAGCCTCTGTCTTTGGCTCAGGTCATGATCTCAGGGTCTTGGGATCGAGACCCACATCAGGCTCCTTGCTCAGTGGGGAGTCTGCTTCCCCCTCTCTCTCTTCCTGCCTCTCTGCCTACTTGTGATCTCT